>NC_051130.1:9029028-9362028 GCF_014839805.1 Manduca sexta
CGGCGTGGTGCGAGAGCGCGCGCGAGAGCGGCGCGTGCGGGTCGGCGCCGGACAGCGCGGCGTGCGCGCGCGCGGCGTCGTGCGCACGCGCCGCCAGCTCGCGGCGCTCGCCCGCCAGCGCGTGTGAGTATAGGTCGTACCTTCTCGTGCAGGTCGGCGTGGTGCGAGAGCGCGCGCGAGAGCGGCGCGTGCGGGTCGGCGCCGGACAGCGCGGCGTGCGCGCGCGGCGTCGTGCGCACGCGCCGCCAGCTCGCGGCGCTCGCCCGCCAGCGCGTGTGAGTATAGGTCGTACCTTCTCGTGCAGGTCGGCGTGGTGCGAGAGCGCGCGCGAGAGCGGCGCGTGCGGGTCGGCGCCGGACAGCGCGGCGTGCGCGCGCGCGGCGTCGTGCGCACGCGCCGCCAGCTCGCGGCGCTCGCCCGCCAGCGCGTGTGAGTATAGGTCGTACCTTCTCGTGCAGGTCGGCGTGGTGCGAGAGCGCGCGCGAGAGCGGCGCGTGCGGGTCGGCGCCGGACAGCGCGGCGTGCGCGCGCGCGGCGTCGTGCGCACGCGCCGCCAGCTCGCGGCGCTCGCCCGCCAGCGCGTGTGAGTATAGGTCGTACCTTCTCGTGCAGGTCGGCGTGGTGCGAGAGCGCGCGCGAGAGCGGCGCGTGCGGGTCGGCGCCGGACAGCGCGGCGTGCGCGCGCGCGGCGTCGTGCGCACGCGCCGCCAGCTCGCGGCGCTCGCCCGCCAGCGCGTGTGAGTATAGGTCGTACCTTCTCGTGCAGGTCGGCGTGGTGCGAGAGCGCGCGCGAGAGCGGCGCGTGCGGGTCGGCGCCGGACAGCGCGGCGTGCGCGCGCGCGGCGTCGTGCGCACGCGCCGCCAGCTCGCGGCGCTCGCCCGCCAGCGCGTGTGAGTATAGGTCGTACCTTCTCGTGCAGGTCGGCGTGGTGCGAGAGCGCGCGCGAGAGCGGCGCGTGCGGGTCGGCGCCGGACAGCGCGGCGTGCGCGCGCGCGGCGTCGTGCGCACGCGCCGCCAGCTCGCGGCGCTCGCCCGCCAGCGCGTGTGAGTATAGGTCGTACCTTCTCGTGCAGGTCGGCGTGGTGCGAGAGCGCGCGCGAGAGCGGCGCGTGCGGGTCGGCGCCGGACAGCGCGGCGTGCGCGCGCGCGGCGTCGTGCGCACGCGCCGCCAGCTCGCGGCGCTCGCCCGCCAGCGCGTGTGAGTATAGGTCGTACCTTCTCGTGCAGGTCGGCGTGGTGCGAGAGCGCGCGCGAGAGCGGCGCGTGCGGGTCGGCGCCGGACAGCGCGGCGTGCGCGCGCGCGGCGTCGTGCGCACGCGCCGCCAGCTCGCGGCGCTCGCCCGCCAGCGCGTGTGAGTATAGGTCGTACCTTCTCGTGCAGGTCGGCGTGGTGCGAGAGCGCGCGCGAGAGCGGCGCGTGCGGGTCGGCGCCGGACAGCGCGGCGGGCGCGCGCGCGGCGTCGTGCGCACGCGCCGCCAGCTCGCGGCGCTCGCCCGCCAGCGCGTGTGAGTATAGGTCGTACCTTCTCGTGCAGGTCGGCGTGGTGCGAGAGCGCGCGCGAGAGCGGCGCGTGCGGGTCGGCGCGGGACAGCGCGGCGTGCGCGCGCGGCGTCGTGCGCACGCGCCGCCAGCTCGCGGCGCTCGCCCGCCAGCGCGTGTGAGTATAGGTCGTACCTTCTCGTGCAGGTCGGCGTGGTGCGAGAGCGCGCGAGAGCGGCGCGTGCGGGTCGGCGCCGGACAGCGCGGCGTGCGCGCGCGCGGCGTCGTGCGCACGCGCCGCCAGCTCGCGGCGCTCGCCCGCCAGCGCGTGTGAGTATAGGTCGTACCTTCTCGTGCAGGTCGGCGTGGTGCGAGAGCGCGCGCGAGAGCGGCGCGTGCGGGTCGGCGCCGGACAGCGCGGCGTGCGCGCGCGGCGTCGTGCGCACGCGCCGCCAGCTCGCGGCGCTCGCCCGCCAGCGCGTGTGAGTATAGGTCGTACCTTCTCGTGCAGGTCGGCGTGGTGCGAGAGCGCGCGCGAGAGCGGCGCGTGCGGGTCGGCGCCGGACAGCGCGGCGTGCGCGCGCGCGGCGTCGTGCGCACGCGCCGCCAGCTCGCGGCGCTCGCCCGCCAGCGCGTGTGAGTATAGGTCGTACCTTCTCGTGCAGGTCGGCGTGGTGCGAGAGCGCGCGCGAGAGCGGCGCGTGCGGGTCGGCGCCGGACAGCGCGGCGTGCGCGCGCGCGGCGTCGTGCGCACGCGCCGCCAGCTCGCGGCGCTCGCCCGCCAGCGCGTGTGAGTATAGGTCGTACCTTCTCGTGCAGGTCGGCGTGGTGCGAGAGCGCGCGCGAGAGCGGCGCGTGCGGGTCGGCGCCGGACAGCGCGGCGTGCGCGCGCGCGGCGTCGTGCGCACGCGCCGCCAGCTCGCGGCGCTCGCCCGCCAGCGCGTGTGAGTATAGGTCGTACCTTCTCGTGCAGGTCGGCGTGGTGCGAGAGCGCGCGCGAGAGCGGCGCGTGCGGGTCGGCGCCGGACAGCGCGGCGTGCGCGCGCGCGGCGTCGTGCGCACGCGCCGCCAGCTCGCGGCGCTCGCCCGCCAGCGCGTGTGAGTATAGGTCGTACCTTCTCGTGCAGGTCGGCGTGGTGCGAGAGCGCGCGCGAGAGCGGCGCGTGCGGGTCGGCGCCGGACAGCGCGGCGTGCGCGCGCGCGGCGTCGTGCGCACGCGCCGCCAGCTCGCGGCGCTCGCCCGCCAGCGCGTGTGAGTATAGGTCGTACCTTCTCGTGCAGGTCGGCGTGGTGCGAGAGCGCGCGCGAGAGCGGCGCGTGCGGGTCGGCGCCGGACAGCGCGGCGTGCGCGCGCGGCGTCGTGCGCACGCGCCGCCAGCTCGCGGCGCTCGCCCGCCAGCGCGTGTGAGTATAGGTCGTACCTTCTCGTGCAGGTCGGCGTGGTGCGAGAGCGCGCGCGAGAGCGGCGCGTGCGGGTCGGCGCCGGACAGCGCGGCGTGCGCGCGCGCGGCGTCGTGCGCACGCGCCGCCAGCTCGCGGCGCTCGCCCGCCAGCGCGTGTGAGTATAGGTCGTACCTTCTCGTGCAGGTCGGCGTGGTGCGAGAGCGCGCGCGAGAGCGGCGCGTGCGGGTCGGCGCCGGACAGCGCGGCGTGCGCGCGCGCGGCGTCGTGCGCACGCGCCGCCAGCTCGCGGCGCTCGCCCGCCAGCGCGTGTGAGTATAGGTCGTACCTTCTCGTGCAGGTCGGCGTGGTGCGAGAGCGCGCGCGAGAGCGGCGCGTGCGGGTCGGCGCCGGACAGCGCGGCGTGCGCGCGCGCGGCGTCGTGCGCACGCGCCGCCAGCTCGCGGCGCTCGCCCGCCAGCGCGTGTGAGTATAGGTCGTACCTTCTCGTGCAGGTCGGCGTGGTGCGAGAGCGCGCGCGAGAGCGGCGCGTGCGGGTCGGCGCCGGACAGCGCGGCGTGCGCGCGCGCGGCGTCGTGCGCACGCGCCGCCAGCTCGCGGCGCTCGCCCGCCAGCGCGTCGCACGCGCCGCTGAGCCGGCGCAGCCCCGCCTCCAGGGCCTCTGTGCGCGCCGACCGCTCCTCGAACCACTGCACACACAACACAACCTACACTCGTACACAGCCTCATCATTTATACAATAATGAAGTGCGGTACGTTACCACCATATTAAATGCAACATTACGTTCTCTAGGGCATCATTTAAGTAACAGATAGTCGGACGCAATATTTATTTTTGAATTTATATGGTACCAAAATTAAGACACAAAATTAAATGAAAAAAATCTGCACTAAAAACGTATACATTACAGCTTTCCAGGCTCCACTCGCATATTTTTTTAACCAGAATAGCTATAGACACATATATGATCCCAAAGACTCACCGGATCAGCCTCGTCCATCCTGTAAGTGAACTTGTTGACGGTCTCGCCGACCTTGTTAAAGAGCCGCAGAACCCCGGCGCCGCTGAGTGCCGACGTGCTTGTTGCTTTCGGAAGTTCCGCTTCTGTACGGGAGAAATTGACATTCAGTTATAATTTGCAGTGTTAGTCTGTGTTACTATATCTTTAAGAGGGTAGAATGATATAAATTGATAAATGACTTTCTTATATTGTGTTATTTTTCTTTTTCCTTTTAATATGTAAATAATATTTAACATGTTTAGTAGACTCATGAACATTAAAATAAACATTGACACCTTCAACAAAATTTCGTCACAAGAAAAGTGAAATGGAGACACAAACAAATTAGGATCTACTGTTTACAAATTATCATATCATTTGTTTATATGAACTTTAAACCCAACTAACCCGACTCCAAAAACTCCCTGAAGTCAGGGTCGATGCTGAGCACGGGATGTTGAGCCACGCGGTTGACGAACCGCTCGAGAGCCGCGCGTCGTCGCTCCACGAACTGCGACTGCACGCCGCCCGTGGGCGTGCTGCCGTTCGCGCTCTCCGTCGACGGCGTGGACGTCATCTTCAGCTTTGTTGTGCCTGGTAACAGAATAATAATAATTTCAGCACTGTTATATACTGTCCCACTGCTGACCACGGGCCTCCTCTACTACTGAGAGGGATTAGTCCACCATGCTGGCCTAGTGCGGATTGGTAGACTTCACACACCCTCAAAATTCCTATAGAGAATTTCTCAGGTATGTAGGTTTCCTCGCGATGTTTTCCTTCACCGTTAAAGCAAGCGATAATTCACCAA
Source organism: Manduca sexta (assembly GCF_014839805.1). Classification (NCBI taxonomy): domain Eukaryota; kingdom Metazoa; phylum Arthropoda; class Insecta; order Lepidoptera; family Sphingidae; genus Manduca; species Manduca sexta. The sequence continues at coordinate 9,033,723 of NC_051130.1, forward strand.
GAATACATAATAATTTTAGAAAAGCTATCGCCACTATAACAGGAACTGCATATTTATCGAGGAATGCTATAAGCTATATAACATCACGCTATGACTAATACGAGCGGTACATAAATGAAGAATGATGCAAAAACGAGGAAGCTTTATTCCTTTTGAGAGCTTCCGTTGCGTGCGCTGCATAAACGGTTAAAGTTACGCAATGAATATCTATCACGGAATTGTTTCTCTCAAAAAGTTCCTAAGTCCCCCGCCGCATGTGTTACTGCCTGTATGAACGCGATAAACCGCAAAACTACCCAACAGATTTTGATAAAATTTGGTATGGAGATAGTTTGAAGGACATAGGAACCATTTTATTCCAGGAAAATATATGGCGATACTTTTATCCTGGAAAACTTATTCACACGAAACCGCGATGAAAAGCAAGTGCATTATAAGTACAATTAGGTGAGAATATAAAGTATTTACAAGATTTTTGTCATATTATTGCGTTCTTGTTATCCATGGTACATGCCGATTCGGCAGATAGTATGAAATTCTAATAATAAACTGATCGATAAGTTCGTGAATCATTGCAATCGCCGCTCACGGCCGAGTACATTATGTCGTGATTCATCAATTTCGGATGCAAACATTTTAGGTAGTCTATTTTGAAAATCAATTTAATAACAATTAACATTTACAATAGATTGCAATTAGCTAGTTTGCTACGGTGGATGAATACAAGAATAACATAACAGACATAACAATACATAATACAGATATTAGAGGTAAGTCAGTTTTGTGAAGAATAACTAAATAATACCAGAATATCCTCAATTCTAAAAAAATGCAGTATAAAAAAGTACTTTGGGGAACATTGGAATTTTGAATTCAAAAAGGAAAATACACAAAATAAATACTAAATTCACGACATGACATGAAAAACAACAGCAAGAACAGACCTGACCAATAAATGAAAAAAAAAAAGTTATATTCGTTGAAAATTTCGACTTACCAACTATACTCTTCTCAGGTGCTGGTGGTATAATACGTCCAGAGCGCAAATACTTCTCCGTGAGCTTCTCGTGCAAGCCAAGGAAGTCGCTGAACCTTCGCAGCACAGCAAACTCATGTTTGCTGAATATCGGCATGTTCGTTTTTGTAAGCACCCTGTATGCTACATACGAGCTCATCATACCCTCGCCGATCTTCTGCGGTTCTGTTATCGTTATTATTATGTTGTTGGCTCGTTCTGTCGCTATCTGATGACAATAGATTATGAAATATAGCAGGATTCTACAAGGTAATTGCAAGGTGACAAATATACTGGGGTAATATGTGTATCTTACTCAGATGTTATGTGTACAGCTATTTTACTAACAGCAATGATCTTACTGTTTCGTGACACACATTTATTTTAGCTATTTCTTTTGCAAAGGGATTCCTTTGCAATTTATGACAAAATACAATAATAATAGAATCCATAAATGTTAGAATTTGCAGGTAATAAACAACTGTCCCATTATAACAAATCTTGGAAGACTGTCATAATAAGAACTTTAATGATACATTCAATAAATTATCATTACTACTAAAATTACGCATCCAATGAACGCCTATTACATACATTGGATAACCTTTTATGTCTATACTAACATTTAATTTCATTTATCAGCATATTATATTCAATATGTTTACAATTCCTACCTCTTCAAGAACTGGACTGCTGAGAGTGGTTGTGATCGACGGAGGAGCATCACTGATGCTCACCTTCTCCAAATCCTCACGAGCACCATTCACCTCCGGGTCCAAGCTCACTTCCTGAAAATAATTATTTTTTATTGCTTTGAATGACGAGACAAGCTTGCCGTTTGCCTGATGGTAAGTGATACAACCACCCATAGACAGTAGAAAAATCATCCTACAGCTTGAATTACAAAGTATTGCTTGGTATTTCATTGCACTCGCCATCCGGAGACATGAGATGTTAAGTCTCATTATGTGCAGTACTTATATTGGCTACAACATTCTTCAAACCAGAACTTTACAGTGACTACACAACTACACACTGCTGCAGCCAAGCAGCTTGATAATATTTTAATAAGTTTACAATTTAAATATTTAGCGTTAACTAGTCGGTGCAAGTTCAATTAATTTAACACTATTATTATTATATATATCTGGCAGGCAGTTGAAACAACTGATAATGCCCGTATCTTGCTATTACTACAGGTTTTCATTTAATAATAATATCAGCTCTGTATTATATACTTGCCCACTGCTGAGCACAGGCCTCCTCTACTACTGAAAGGGGTTAGGCCTTACTCCACCACGCTGGCCTAGTGCGGATTGGTAGACTTCACACACCTTCGAAATTCCTATAGAGAACTTCTTAGATGTGTAGGTTTCCTTACAATGTTTTCCTTCACCATTAAAGCGAACATTAAATTCACAAAGAACACACACATGATTTTAGAAAAGTCAGAGGTGTGTGCCCTTGGGATTTGAACCTGCGGACATTTGTCTTGGCAGTTTGTTCCACACCCAACTAGGCTATTGCCGCTTATTTTATTCGTAGCTGAGTATTTGTCCAGTCGGTTCTTAAACTGGTTTATATTTCCAGCTGAAACCACATGTTCTGGGAGTTTATTCCACGCTCTGACCACTATTGCTCAGGCTTTGGCTGGATGAAACGACTTTTCCACGAGTGTCCCTACATCACTATAGTAATGAATAGCCTGATATTTACCCAATCAATGCAACTGTTTAAAGTTCAACAGTCAGATTAAAAATTCTATTGCTTCCCATGGAAGCAAATCACAGATAAAAAGTAGCCTATGTGTTAATCTGGGACATCTATTCATGTCTGTGTCCACCTGTGTACTACACTTTATTCAAATCTGTTTGGTTGTATCTCCATTCACTTCTAACATGAAAACATTTTCACAAACTTTCACATTTATGTAAGTAAAAGAGTAAGATAATGCATTCCAAACTGGAACTTAGAAAACTGTGAAAAACAGACTTCCTTTTCTACTATTAGGTATTTCTATTATACATATTTTATTATGATTATATTGCACACATTTTATGTCAAATTGTCCTTATGTAAGTATGTTTACTGCATAAATTAACTATATAATAACTATAAAGAATTCTGATATACCTATTATATTACTACATTGTACAACTTCTAGAAAACTGTTTATAAAATTATTGAATATTCATAATACATTATCTGCAGAGTTGAGATAATTATTGTCGACGGAGATGTTTTTTAAATGTTCTTTAGTCCTTTATTATAACAATAAACTTGGTAATAATAATTAATTGGCAGGTTAATCATTTTACATTTAACGCAAACAAGGGGCGTCGACGTGGTGGCCGGCGTCCTTCGGGGGGCGGATCCAAATTAACCGCTGTGGAAGATAGATTCTAATAAGATACCTGGACGGCCGAAGCGAAAAGATCTTCGTCATCTCGCCCATCGTTATTGATGTCCACCGTGCTAAAAGGCGGCGTGTCAGGTCCCTCAGACATGTTCAACAAACAAGATAAACGGCCGTCACCAACCGAGCGAAACTACAAAAACTTTTATCAATTTTTTTTCCGAAAACAGTGAATAACTCCAATTTATAGCGGTAGTGACATTACAGCGTTCAACCCTCTCAAATGGTCATGTCGAATAAAATGCTAAGTTTTTTAACATAAAAATGAAATGGCAGTAATTGTATGCATATGTGTTCAAAAGAGATAGCAATAATAAAGCTAGGCTTTCGATTTCGGAATCTGTGATTTATGCGCCAATCACCATAGATGATAGAACAGTGACATTGTTTTGTGACGTATGCAATAGGTTGCGTTTACGAGGAATCAGTCTATCTCAATAATAAAAATATAGAAAAATTTGCTGTATATTTTTTTATCTTTGGAATTTCATAACATAACGTCTAATATGCAATTGATAAAATATTGAAGGTATCCTATTTATAACCGAATGTATAAATAATAAGACGATTCGTATTTCCCTAAGAGTAAACTTACTGCTCTAAGGTGTCTCCGATCTTACCATTTGAGTTTTGACACTTGTCATTTGTCAATCTCCAAATCAAAACTCAGAATTGCTTGTCGTACCAAAACGTAATGTTTTTATATTTTTTTATTTAATCTCTTAATTTTTATTTTGATTATTGCAATAGCCTACCAGTCAAAGGACTTTTAATTGTTATTACAGATATAAATATTGTTTTTGTTGCTAAAATAACATGTTACAGCGTCATTTACATTTATCTTGCAGGACTACGTGTTTTTAGAGTTATTGGTTGTAGACTCCGGTCAGTATGAGCGAGAAAAAGTCTAAGATTCCCGATCCGCCAGCGCCAGTGAGTGTGCCGGGCAATCTACTGTCGAGTGTAGCGCCGCCATCCCAGCTGCCCAACTTTGTCACCGCTGTGGTTCCTCCTGCGCCGATTGCGCAGCCTGAAGCGGTATGGGCTTTAGAAATCATGTAAATAATGCTCCTCTAGAGACTTTAACCCATTTTAGACTGCGTGTTATTTTAAAAAAATGATAAAAAAAAGTATAAACCCGTTATTGGCCTTCAGATAAGTGTGTCATTAAACTAGTGAACTGATTGTTGTAGCCCCAACCCGTTGCGCCACAAGTTCTTCAACCCTTACCAGTCCAGCCGGTCATAGTTAAGAACAAAACCGACCAACATCCCCAGGCAGCAGAAACATTTAGGTAAAATTTTGGTAGTCATATTTTTTTTTACAAGTATGTAATTACAAGATGTTAGCAACCAAACTAGTGTAATTAGTGTTACAAGTTCCTGTGTTTTTCTGGAATAAAAAAAACTCTACCCTAAATATCCTACACTATATTTGGAATAAAGAGTATGTAACTAGTCTAATCCTGAGTGCAACTTATCTGAGTGCAAATCTTACCATTCGACATTTGTTCTACCCAACATTCAGGTTCACAAATGTTTGTATATACATTATTAGTAAGATAGAAAATACAGTAATTAATCCATTGATTCAGACTTAATTCCAAAAAATATTTTCCAGTCCTGCTATACCGCTGAGCAAAGGTGAACCAATGCAGTCCATAAGGTCACCAGAGGATTCGCAAACTACCCAATCACCTGAATCTCTACCAGAATCTTCACCTGAAATTGAAAAAATAGGTAAATACAAATATAATAATATGCATTATAATTTTAAGGTGCAAATATGTATAGCTTATCTATCCTCATTTCGTAACTATAAATTTTAATAAACATTATTCATGACTAATTATTTAATGTACTACAGAGATACAATTATGTGATGCATTTACATTCATTTAGCTTGACATTTTTTTCAATAAGTTCTTTATTTATTACACCAATAGACCATCCTTTGAATCAGATAGCCATACAGGGAGACCCAAAAAAAAGTGACGTTTAAAAAAAAAAAATCTTCTAAATGAAAATTCTCAAAAATAAAAAAAATTATGACTCAAAAACTAGGAAAAATCGTGGAACATACATGTGGTGATTATGTTACTCCAAGTGGGGCTTTATCTTTGGACCTCTGCTTGACACTATTTTTGGGATACCCTGTATTTTACTGCTATACCAATAATTGTCACCTTTAGGTGACATAATGCCAGGAAGTGGATTACTCACATGGATGAAGGGTGCTGTGTCAACTGGTGGTATCCTGCAAAGGGTTGCAGAAAAGGCAAAGAGCTCAGTGGACTCTATGATAACAACCCTGGATCCGCAAATGAAGGAATACCTTAGTAAGTTCGCTAATTCTAATGTACTTATGGATGAGTATGAAGTGATTGTTAATAATCATAATAATATATAAATCATAATCATAGTTATAGTAGTAGTTTTTTGAAAAAATCTGCATTGAAAAAATATGTTCACAGTTAAGTTAATATATTATTTAACTTTTTGATATGAAACATGGAATGTATTGACAGATTTTTTTACCTCTAAATAACCTTAAGTTATTTTTAACATACAATGGTACTTTTATAATGAATTAAACATATGTCATGTTTCACAGAGAGCGGGGGAGATTTATTAGTGGTTGTAGCATCTGACAAAGATGTCAAAATATCACCAATCAGGGAAGCTTTCCAGACTGTCTTTGGCAAAGCTACAGTGGTGTAAGTATTTTTCTTAAATAATAATACAAAATAAAGAAATACACATCATGCATAGATACTAGGCCTTTTTTTTATGTGGGTTGCTAATCAGAGACACAGAATATCAATTTGAGTGAACTAAAATTAGAAGAAAGTTCTACACTTTAACCGTAAGTCATAAGGGAAACTAGTGAGGCGCTTCATGATGGATGGCATTATCTCTGGTGGTAGAATACTTATATCTGCCATACAAAAGGTGTAAAACCCACCATAATAGTCCACGTAAGGTTGTTGCGTTCTGGCATCACCCTGTGTATATACGGTTTTAAACACGCCGGCATAATTGCGACGACTGGCGAGTGAAAAATATTTCTTGTCAGTCGATATTCTATGTGGACTCATTACTTGGTGATAAAGAGACCCCACCGCACCATCAGGTCCCTTTGCCATATAATAAAATATCTATAGTTGAATTTAACTTTGATTTAAATTTCAGAGGGTACCCAGCACAAAGTGACGTGACTGCGGTTCAACCGGTCGGTTACGCCGCTGCGTACGCGGCCGCCAAGCAAAGGATCGCGCACATACGATCAGTGCACTCGGACATAAACAACAACATCCCTGTTGTGGCTGTGGAGAACTTTCTGCACGAGGCTATTGGTGATCGGTAAGTTGTATAGAAAGGATATATAATAAAATTAATAGAACAGTTAGTGGCTTGCTGGATTATACATAACATAATTGCTTATAAGTATACAACAGCTACCTTGGATGATCACGATGAGATTTAAATCTGCTGAACAACACAAGAATCATGCAAATCGCCATACAAACGTCAGAGTATTATGTGTACACGCAAAAAAGCAGCAGTGTGTTTGTTCTGTTATGCTCTGGTTCGATAGACATTATAGCCAGCAGTGACGAAGGGTAAAATTAACTGCCCTTCATTTTAACTTCAGTATTTATACTCGCTACAATGTCAGGCGGTGTGTGGTGTGCAGGTGGTACGACGTGAGCCTGCTGGTGTTGTCGCAGCCGTCGCTGGGCATCGAGGTGCAGGCGCAGTCGCAGGGCGCGGAGGTGGGCGCGGCCGCCGTGGCCGCCGCCGCCGCCGCCACGCCCGCGCACTACGAGCACGCGCAGACCGGCTACAGCGTCACCATCGGATCCATCATGGCCGACAGCTTGCAGGTACAACGATAACTTAACATATGGCTGATTCAATAAACCGTCCCAATCTTAATCTTTGCTCCAATCCTCATAATATACCAATCAAATCAAATAATTTGTAAGCATGTCAAAAAATCTTTATTATGATTCGTCAATTTTTGAGATGGATCGACAAAAGGGATTGGGATTTTGGATCGTTTATTGAAACGGCCGCAAAACAGTAGCTCTAACATAGTTGTCTCGTACTCTACGGCATATTTGAATACAGACACCATAGTCTGATGTTAAATCTTTTGTATCAATGTAAGTATTATTCAAGAGTGAACTCTAATTTATGCACTAGGATAAGAAAAAAAAAATACGTTTATAAAAAATTTTACTGGTAATTACGACTATTTAAATATTTTTTGATAGGTACCCCACACACAGTGGCACGAGGCTTCGTGTGGCGTGTCACGGCGCGAAATACTTGTGTTAGCGGCTCGCTCGCTGGCTGGCTCCTACAAACGACTACTAGCTGTATCAGCGGCCGAGACTTAAAACAAACCCCATTATATTGCGGAATAAATATACTGAATACACAATACTAGGAGAGTGTGGGTAAGTTCGGATCATGGGGTAAGATTGTTGGCTCAAAATTACCGCTAAACCCTGGTTAAAACTAATTCAATGGCAAACAGTTGAGGTACATTATAAAATGGCGCTTTATTACTCCGTTATCCGAATTTAGCATACTATATTTAAATTAATAAGAAATTTGGTGTTCATATTATTATCGAAATCAATAAACTATCCAAATCGCTATCTGCGGATCGATCCCGATATAAACCAATTAAGATAAATCATGTAAATATGTCACACATGCTCTATTCTGATTTTAATAAGGGCACGTCAAAGGGTCTTCGTCTGATGGTAAGCGGAGTGGGGTCCAAAGGGAGTGTTTACCCCTCATCAGTCGACATAATTATGCCGGTCTGTTTGAACCGGATATAAACAGGCTGATACCGGAACGCGACACATTGGCGGGTTTTAACACCTTATGTATGGTGGTCGCTACCCGATACAAAATATATCTCAACACCAGAAATCGGATTGTATTATATCGCGGAAGAACCAAAGGTAGCGATTCGGTTAATATAATATTAAAAATATATATTGTAATGTCAAAAATTACTGGATTTTTGAGGAATCAGCGCACTACTTATGACGTCATATAGCAGGTCCCCAAATATGTTTTACCTAATATCTAGATTTTCCTTTAATTAGCCTTACCCATATCTTTTGTCGTGTTGCCATCGTTTTAATGAGTGATGTCATCTAACAGGTTTATATTTATACAGTGCTGTATTCAGATGTTTCTATTGGGTTCTATTCTCTTCTATTTTATACAGCCGTTTTCAATAAACGTTCACAATTTCAGTCTCCAATCAAATTCCAAGAATGAACTAATCAAAATAACTCATTTGTAAGCATGTCAAAAATACTTTGTTATGATTGATCAATTTTCGAGATTGATCAAAAAAAGCGATTGGGATCGTTTTTGAAAATGGCAGATAGTCGGCTCACACTAGGTCAGATAAGATGATAATGCGTGTGTATATACATAAATTATTAAATTGGCGATTAGTTAACATTGTTGATAAGTTCCTGTAAATTTTACCGATCTATAGTTCGGCAGATACAAACTTTAGATTTATTTTTTGATAAAAATTTTCGTACGGCTTTCTTATCATTTAAATTTATTGATACGATTTATTTTAATTAAGTTTTTTTAGTAATAAGATATGGATTTAATGATAAATAAAGTACCGTAAAACGGGGCGAAATGTAACTCGCAAGGAATAAAAACTGTACTGTGATTAACCCCTTATATTTGGTAAATGGTAAAAGATATCAACCAATACCAATTTCTTAAGAATGTTTATTATTGGATAGAATGGTTAAGTTGTTTTATCAAAACCTAGATGTTGTAACAGTCATGCGCCATGCTTTATAAAAAAAAAAAATCTTTTTTCATGAAATTAAATCACTGGGATAAAAATAGTGGAAGTGTTAATCCACGACATGGTTTAACGGTGTGCTAAATTTCATCCAAATACGTATTTTTTTTTGCGATTTTTTTTTACGAACATACAATTTATTGCATTTATTATTAAAGTAAGATAAGTTAACCTTTTTCTTTTCATTCACAAAGTAACATGTTCTCCTCGTTTTACTGTATTTAAATTGACTTGAATTGAATGACTGCCTCGGTGGAGTAGTTGTATTGGGTGCGCGGTAAGACCGATAGCGTAGCTTGCCATAAAGGAGCCCTATATCTGTATTTGTTGAGGGCCCTTCAGGGCAGTGCGAAGTTTTGGGCGCCCGCTTAGTTTAATGTAAGTATGCACCAAGAGGGGCCCCAAAGTTCGGGGGCCCCGTATCATTGATGCTGCTGATACAGCGGTAGCTACGCCCCTGGTTAAGACTAGACAAAGTATTCACTTTGAGGTCCCAGGCTCGAATTCCGGATCGGGTAAAATGATGTGGGTTCTTCTATTATATATCAGCCGGGATACGGGGACAGGTTCGCGCCCTAATATAATAGGACAAAAGACAGGCCAAAGCTGGTACACTAGTTGCATCTCTGCCTACCTTTTTGGGGATGAAGACGTGGTGTATGTATGTGTAGGGTTTGAATTAAATATTAGAAGTGTAATGTATCATGCTAATCAAACTTGTAACAATTGGTGTCTATTAGAGTATCTGTGTGTAGTCTAAAATAGTTATTATATTTACCAATCAGTTTCAGATGTAGATATGTAACAAGCATAATGTTATTAAGTCAGTTCAATAATAAAACAAATGAATAAACACTGTTTTCATTTGAAAATCGTGTTTAATTAATTTTTGTTTAGTATAATGTGTCTTATAATCCTAGCCTTATATTTTAAGCATATTTACTTTAGTTTTTATTAATTTAGTTATAAAAATGGCGGTTTGAACCTCCGCCGTCTTGGATTCGACTGTAAACATAAAATGAACAGCTATCTAACAAAAATTTCAATACATAACTACTGTAAAATAAATAAAAAACGATAGTCTTATTACAAATAAGCATATTTTTTTTTACATCACACATGATACAAAGGCGGACAAAATGCCATAGACATTACCGATCAGTTAAACGGAGTTCGTGCACAAAAAAATCTTATAATGAGGATCAATAATTTATAAAGCAAGTTGTTCTATATTTATGCCTAAGATATTACATTATGTGTGTGCTTTTGATATATGTATAACCTGTATAAGAACAGTTTCCATGAAATATGTTAAAAAATAATGCAACTAACATCCTTCAGGGTTGCTATGCTTAAAAATAGTTAGTGCGCCTATTAAAATAAAAAAGTATTGATCTGGTGGACATTGTACGATTTCTATTTTACTAAAATATGTGAATAGGTATAATATCTATAATTGTATGTAACTATGACTGTATGTAAAAGACTTTATTGTAAATAAATTTAATAATATATTTTTATTGCAAGTATTTTTTATTTTATATTGTCCGTTTAGGAATTTTCTTGCAGGAAAAATCGTAATTATTTGTCTGCTTTCTATTTTGAGTTCATTAATAATTTTATAATGGACGCTGATGATTGCGAAAACCAATATAGATGTAAAAAAATAAAATAAAATATTAGTGAGTACTAGCTGAAGATATAACTTCAATATGACTAATTCTCAGTTATTCAGATGCTCTTCAAAACGTACTCGCGTTATAAATAGAGCAGATTTTATTACTTAAAAACAATGTACCAGCTGAAAACAAGTTTAATATAATTGACCATTTATCAATAATTTATTTGCCTGTTGTTACATTTTTGTGTGGTTATCTTAGTAATCGTTTTCCGACATTGCAAATTTAAATATTAATAACAATTATCGATAGACAACAAAATAGGATAACAAAATTTGTCTGAAATTACGAAGACAATACTTAATAATGTATTTAATATTTATAACATGCAGTTTTTTTAAGGTCCTTCAAGTATTCTATCTTATAATAGTTTTTTTCTACAAGTCATTCTTCTGTTGTATAATAGCAATCTTTTTTCTATTTTTTTAATTTTCCTACTGGAATCATATTATACAAATAAAACAAATTACTTGAAGACATTTAGTGTAGCTCCACTACCGTCCAAAAAATATTTCTGCCGCCAAGCAGCAGTGTGTAACTATAAGACATAATGAGACTCAACATCTCATGTCTCTGGATGGCGAGCGCAGTGGTATACCCAACAATACTTTGTATTTCAAGGTGTTGGATGGTGTTTCTACCATATATGGCGATACCATCAGGTGAACGGCAAGCTTGTCTCGTCATTCAAAGCAATAAAAAAAAAGCTCTCGTCCCATGAGTCGCATACAGTCGTTTTCTTGTTCGCATACATTGCGGTGTCAAGCATTGGTCAAGCATTGGAGGCTTGCCTTTTGTTTTGGTCATTCTCTGGGCACGCGTATTACTGGTCAGTCCAATGTGGAATTACAATCTTATATTTATTGTTGCAAAATAGATTTACTGACTTACATACAGTTTCTAAAATTCAACTTTATTTTTTAATTAGGACACGTAACCATAAAAACGAAAAATGTGTACTTACCAGTAGTTTACTTACGAATGTGAAAATAAATTATATTATATTTGATTACTATCACGAGGTAAGTGCAGTTTTTAAATATACTATAGATGTATTGAAAAGATTTGTGTCTACGGATTATAAAACTTCATCGGAGTGCTTTAAATTTTATTTATTTTAATCAACAATCTTGGACCGATCGTCTATCGATTATATGTCGATTACATATCCAATTTAATCTTTAAACACCTACTTTCGCCAAATTATGACAATATAATGTGTTTAAATAAGTAATTAACGTATTTAAAGAGTTGGCAAGTAAATTGATTTATTAAATTAGTCTTCGTTAATGCATTTTATACTTGTACAGATAGTTCAATGAACTTAACTGTATCTAATCCCGCTCTAGATTTTACATTTAACGAGATAAATAGAAAACAACTCAAAATACAGTTAATAGATTAGTTGTATTCTTATTTTATTAACACCTCTATAATCCCGAACCAGTTTTTTATTGCTATCATAAGAACTTAAATAAACAAAATTCTGACGCATGATATTGCGGATAACACGAACAGGTTTTGCCCAGATGCGGGAATTGACCTCGTGACCTCACATTTCTATACTCTGTCTAGGTCAGTGATAAAGAAAGTATTCTTTGTAATTTTTTAAATTTTATGTGTAGTTATAGTATCTACTATACATCGACGGTTAAAAGGCTAATTGACTGAAGTGGCATTTTTTGAGCCACTTACTTTCATACATATTTAAAATCAGTACTTTTTTTATGTTTTTTTTAACCTAGTTAAAAATTTTCGAAATACAATGTCTCTTAAGTCAATTATCCTTTCAATCATCGATGTATATAGTCAGAAATAAATGCTTATGTTGACAGGAAGGCGTTAAATATAAATTAATGATACACATATTTGGTCTTTATCCGCTTATACTATGTTGTATACGCGGATTCGTTTAAAGCTGACTATGGCTACGTATGTTGGAATACTTGTCCGAGCGACCTGTTTCTGCGAATCGTCTTGAGTATCCAGTTAGTTTGTAATACAAGAATAGTGAGTGCAAGTGATCTGACGTTTCTCGTTGTTCGTCGCCTTTTAGTCTGATTTTTATTACTGTGGACTACGGCATAGTGTGACATGACTAGTATTGTAACTGCCGAATCGTGATAGCTAGTAGTTAATAGGAAGCTTTGTCAAATTTATTTAATTCTGAATACGCATTTACAAGTTCTCAAAGGTACGACGGTTGAAGTCGTATAATTATGAATGCTAATTAGTCCATACTTCAATTTGTAGCGATTGGGTTAACATCAGTCATTGAAGCGATAGTGTTATATCGAAAGAAAACATTACCGTCAACTGACCCAAGTTGACTCTAACACTCTTTAATTTTTTATATAGGATCAATACAGTTCGCTGATATGGATATGTTCACTATCATTTTGGCTTGCATCTCCGTGGCTGCTGGGAGCCCTACGGTCAAAACCTGGACCTTGGATGAGCTGTCTACCGCCATTCAGTTAAACCAAACTGATAATGACATGAAACCGTATTTGGCGGATGCTTTGAATATGATTATGTTGGCCATCTTCACTGGAGAGAATTCGGTAGGTAATATAATTATACCTATATTATTAATTGTCAGTGGCAGAACAAATAAGCTATTTTATAATACAAAATACTTCTGCCATTTTTAAGTAAAATGTATTCATTACCTAACGATGGGTCCTAAAAAGTTGATAAGCTAAAAAGTATCTTCATTTAATGTAAGCTATAACGGGAAAAGAATGCCATAAATATGATATTATGGTCATAGAGAAATTGCGGGCTCACTATTACAAGGTTCTATTGTATTTGATGTGCAGTTTGAACTATATATATCACGATACTAAGTTATTTTCAGGAAAATTTTCCATTAATCCCGAAACATAGATAAACGAGGAACCTTGCATTATGGTCTTTTCTTATTTTTACTAACACGAAAATATTTATCTAATATTTGCAACGTAAGTAAAAATAACGGGACCTTGTAATAGTGAACCAGCGAAATGTCTCTTAATTTATTACTTAGCAATAGCCCTGGCCTTTCAAATTATAGCGAGAATTTTGTCACAGTTTTTCTCTAGTCGACATAATACCGAGGGCCCTTCGCTTACTAAATGCCAAAACATACCATTAATAAGATTTCAAGTCAATATCTACACTGCTTTCGAAGGACTACCAAGCTTTATCAAGATGCGGAATGTTGATTAAAAAATCGGTCAATTTCAGGAATCTATTCAGGCTTTGATACCATCGCCCAGTGGTGGCTCGCAGTGGACCCACGCTGAACTAAACGAAGCGATCAAAGATCCAACCACAAATGATGAGTTTAGAAGATTTATGAGACGGGCTTTGCACTACCTTGAGTTCAATAAGGATCAGGTAATAAGTATTTGTATGATTGACTAAGTTGCAGATTTATAATATACCTACTAGTGGTGCGCGCTTCGCCAAAGTCCATTTCTAAGATTACATTTTTAACCGAATTCAAAAAAGGAAGAGGTTCTGAAGTTAACGTGTATCTATTTTTATTTGTTAACTCAAAACTTAGTTATTTGTTAACCGATTTAGAAAATTCTTTTTTTTATAACTTTACAGAAATCGGTGGAAGTCTTCATCCCAGCGTTAGATATATCTACGTGGACGATGTCGGAACTGAATGAAGCGATAAGCAGCCGTGCCACGCATCCTGAACTCGTAACATATTTGGAGCAAGCTAAGACGGAGCTTAATAAAGACTCTGACAAACGGGTTCGTGCTATTCATTTTTCATTTATTCATCAGCGATCATATTTACATATAAAAAGACCAGCATGATCGCGGAATCAGGAAAATAGCAGGAAAATTTTGCCTAGACGCACATTCAAGCAAGAAACTTTAAGAAAGTTCTTTCGCAGAATAAAAGTTCGATTGTAAGCTTTCCGAGATAGAAATTGGCTTATAGTACACCCATGCTATAAAGAGTATTGTTTATAGCGTGGCAGAACCGTATCAACCAGGGTAATACCATAATCTACCAAGTTCCCACCAAATAGGTAACCATCGTTATGCAACAAAAATACTATACTTAACGTCTACCTATACATTAGGGTGGAGTGATAATGTATGGACAATTTTTTTCTCTCTTTTTTTTGAACGGCATACCGATGAAAAGTTGCGTTACAATAAATACATTAAACATACAAAATTTTATCAATTTGTCTCGACGTTTCGAGGTGTCCCAACACAGTTGAAAATCAGAAAAAAATATTTTTTCATGTTATTATTTACGATAGGAATTGTTCAGAAATTCATTATAAATACCCAAATATCAAATTGCTTTTTGTTTTAAAATTAGGCATTAGTTGACACGATAGTAGTATTGCCCTAATGAAACCATCTCGTTTATTTTCTTCACAAACTGCACTTGAAGCTTTTGACACTAACATGAGGCAACGCGCTACGGTTTAGGCGTGGTATAGAAAATCCCTAATATTCTAACATGTGCCAAGACCGTTGTTAACAATGGCTTTTAAGGCATCATCAGACATATTTCAAGTTTGAAGTGGCTCAGTTATCTTACAGTCCTATCACATAAGAATGTCGATATTATAGTCTTTGGCATTGAAGTTGAGTGTAGGCCCAACACGTCGAACGTTTAAGGAAACGTTCGAAGTCCTTCAGCAGTTTCTGATCTTGCTTTTATAATTCTTCAATATGCTGGATATTATACGATATAATATACTTGACAATTATGGTTTCATTAAGCCTCTATATCCGTAGTGATAGGAACGAATAAATTGGTGAATTCTTTTTAGACCCACACACAGTTGGCAGCGTCGCTTTTTACCATACTTTTCAACTTCGTGAACCAATCTTTCAGATATATAATGAACTGTCGGTTCGTTTGTCGTTTAGTCAGGCTTTAATTAATGTTTAATAAATAGATAATTTTCATTACGTCATTAAAAGTTGGTATGTGAGATATTGGTAAATTCGCCGGAAAATCAATTACAAGACAGTTTGTCATTTGTTGTGGTTTAACTTAAAACATTGTGCTGTAATTAAGACAAAGAATATATACTAAAGTATCAGAAAAATTACTTAAACTACGAATATAAAATGGAAAATATTATTTACATCATATATCTCGATATCTGCCGTAAAATTTTAAAACGTTAAACTAGTGAGCTTCTTTACGCGCGGGAATTGATTTATTAACATTCGATCATTTATTTAAATCTGACTTTTACGTTTGTTAGCCTGCCACAAGTCGGTTTATACAAACATACCGAACTTTCGGGTGAGAATTTTAGGCTCTCGCAACCCTATCACAAAGATGGCTCTCAATCGGTGTTTAAGTGTAAATAGCGAAATGTAATATTATCTCCCCCGTACCCCGCAACCCACGGTGCTTAACACGCACGTTTCAATGCTATTTTTATCTATCTTACATTAACACTGCATCGCTCAGGATGTCATTCAGCGATCATAAAATATGTGTAATTTTATAAGTAAATTCGTGAATTTCCACCTCTAGACATAGCATGAGCCAACTGATTTTTTTTTGTGTTTATTTATGACCTAAAAGAGCAACTTTTACACGTATTCTGAAGCAATTATAATTTTTTTAAAAAATCGCTCCACCCTACTATACATACTAATATTAAAGCTGAAGCCTTTGTTTGAACGCGCATATACAAGTATAACCAATCTCAGGTACTATTAAGCCGATTATTATTTATTTTTTTATTAAATGGGAGCTACATTCCTCCTGAGTGGTATAGGCCACTTTTATCTCGGGAAAAAAATTATCCCGATTTTTTTTTAAAGCGGGTGGAGCTGGTTGTAAATAAATGTAGTTATTATACTAATTTTTTCTTTCTAGGATAAAATAACTATCGTCACTCCAGTTGGCTTGATAAAGAATAAAGAATCAACTCTTCTGTCGAGGAAATGGTGACCAAGTTTATGTGAAGATTTGAAGGATGCGTAATTTTTTATGCTTTTTTACAAATATATATGTACTTAATTTGTGTGTTTAGAGGCATTTTGAGAAGACTTTGCATTGGTAACACTTTATTGAATATCGTCTTATAATTTTCATGATTAATGTTATTTTTTGTGAGTGGAATATACCTATATAATCTCTCTATAGCTAAAGGTTAAATTAAATTAAATAGAACTAAAAAATGTATAGCTAGCAAAATATAAATCCTGAATTATTTATTAACTTTAAAATTATGATTTTACGCATAACTTTTTATTAACCTATTTCCCTGAAGAAGGTTTATATCAGGTGGTTGACCTGAGCCAAATTCCTACTGCAACATACTTATAAAATGTGTTGCGCCGACACTCAATTGGAGTGGAATAAGAGCAAGCGTAAACGAAAAAGATTGTATTAAGTATTTTATACGTAATTTATTTAGTATTCTGATTTATTTAATAAATATTTTTTTAATAGACATGCGTATATAACTTTATTTTCCTATACCTAAACATTGCGCGTAGAAATTTTAAGGCGTCTATAATATTACGAATTTGAAATAACGCAGGGGCCCTGTTCCATCTATAGGGGCGAATCCGTCTTTTTGCAATTACGGGCGTTCTATTCGAAGGACGACTCCGATAGCCAGGTAAGAGATTAAAAAAATCGCTTATTTACCTATACGGCTATCAAAGCTGTCCTATTAGAACGCCCGTCTTTGCAAAAATACTTATTTACCCCCGTAGATGGAATATAGGGCCCCCAAAGAAGGATACACCCCTAAGAAGGATAGATGGAATAGGGTTCCTGACCTTATCTAAATTGTGTCGATAAAGCTCCTTCATTGATGGCAATGGCTCCGCGAATTAACTGCTTCGTTGGATTTATTGTGTAAAATGAGGTAGGTACAGCAATAAACATGGGCGTTGTACTATAAACCTAATTGAATTTCATCGCAGACCACGCGAAGCATTTAATGTATTCTTGCTTTTTTTAGCAATAAAGGAAAGCAAATGAGTAACTGTGATGGTGAGTGGCTAACCGACCTATCTGAGGGAAGAATTTGGGGTACGAGTGGAAATTTTGCAAGTAAATAAATGAGCTGCTCTTAACGAAATAAAAAAGCTAATTGTATTTTTTTAATTAGGCATATATTTTTACTGCATATTTTACCTTGGCACTAGAGTTTCCTGCTCGTTCTTAATACTATAAAAAATTTACTTAATTTGTTGAAAAGAAAATCAAATAATTTTAGAGTAAAGGAAACAATATGAATTTGTTCTTACCTATTAAAATTTTTGATTGATAAGCTTAGTTTACGTCATTTTTTTAATCTATACTTATAATAAATCTGTAGAGAGGTCAATTCTGTACATGAAATATATTTCCAAAATAACTATCAGGGGGTGATTAGGGATCGATACTGATGCCAAAAATGCAATTAGTAAATTTTTTGTCTGTCTGTCTGTCTGTCTGTCTGTCTGTCTGTCTGTATAACCGTTATAGAAACAAAAACTACTCGACGGATTTTAACGAAACTTGGTCCAATTATTTGTCATACTCCTGTGCTGGTTATAGTATACTTTTCATCACGCTACAATTAATAGGAGCAGAGCAGTGAAGGGAAATGTTGGGAAAACGGGAGAAGTTACTCCATTTTTAAGCTTCCGTCGCGTGTGCAACCTTAATGGTTAAAGCTACATAGAAATCATGTATGACGGAAATGTTCTCCTTAAAATTATGTAAAAAATATCCCACGACAGCATATGTCTATCTTTTATGGTTGACTCACAATGACACGTGTAACTCCCGATAGCTTAGCAGTTCGAAGCTTTCTCATTATATTTGTTTACTAATCTTAGGAACTATCGGTCCAAACTGAAAAAATCTTTTGCGTTGGATAGCCCTTTATTTGTGGATTACTATAGGCTATATATCATCACGCTATACCCAATAGGAGCGGAGCAGCAATGGCTAATCTCTGGAACTACTGGTCCAAACTGAAAAATTCTTTTTGCGTTGGATAGCCCTTTGTTCGTGGAGTGCTCTAAGTTATATATCATCACGCTATGACCAATAGGAGCGGAGCAGTAATGGCTAATCTTAGGAACTACCAGTTTGAACTGAAAAATTCGTTTTGTGTTGGATAGCCCTTTATTTGTGGGGTGCTATAGGCTGTATATCATCACGCTATGACCAATAGGAGCGGAGCAGTAATGAAACATGTTACAAATACGGGGACAATTTATTAGTTTTGAGAGCTTCCGTTGCGTGCGCTGCGTAAACGGTTAAAGTTATGCAACAATGATGTATGTCGGGATTATTCCTCTTAAAAAGTTCTAAAAAATATATTATAAAACAAAGTCCCCCGCTGCATCCGTTTGCCTGAACGTCTTAAACTCAAAAACTACCCAACGTATTAAGATAAAATTTGGTATTGAGACAGTTTGAAACCCTGGGAAGAACATAGGCTCCCAGGAAACTACTACTTTTATAATGGAAAACTTTAGCCTGAAAAACTTTATAACGCGGGCGGAGCCGCGAGCAAAAGCTAGTAATGAAATATAGTCCATTGAAAAGTTACATTTGGGGTTGCGTTTTTTAGAGGACGCAATTTTATTTTTTAGAAGTGTAGGGGGGGTCAGTGTAAAGCGAAAAACCAAGTTTGTGGGGTCGCCACCCTTGTCCCACGGCCGCCATCTTGGGTTGAAATGGTTTTACGATGTATCTCTTAAACTATTTATCTGACAAAAAATTATATACATTTTTGTTGCAAATTAAATTCTCTACAACTTTGGTCTAGTAACTTTTGTCGTAGAACTATAAATAAAAAGTTATAAGCAAAAATGTTAAGCAATTGCTTCATCTGTCCCAAAGCGATTCAGGATCCAAGTAATTCGCGTACAAGCCGACAACCGCGGGTTTGTGTTGTACGTATTATGAACCTTATAAACACACGTTCTGATGACGTTGCAATGGACATTGCTTAACATTGAATTTCTTAACATTTTCGCTTATAACTTTTTTATTTATAGTTCTACGACAAAAGTTACTAGACCAAAGTTGCAGAGAATTTAATTTGCAACAAAAATGTATATAATTTTTTGTCAGATAAATAGTTTAAGAGATACATCGTAAAACCATTTCAACCCAAGATGGCGGCCGTGGGACAAGGGTGGCGACCCCACAAACTTGGTTTTAGCTTTACACTGACCCCCCCTACACTTCTAAAAAATAAAATTGCGTCCTCTAAAAAACGCAAGGTAAGGCCTAAAAAATGTAACATTTCAATGGACTAATAGTCAAAACAAAAGATTTGAGTTAAATTATTGCTCCTCGGGTAGTACATTGATAAATATCGCCATCGTACGAGAAGCTATTGCGATGGAATTTATCCAGATAAACTTTATTGTACAATAGACTATATTGTTTATTTGCGATAATGGCAAGTACGAGGATTATTATATTTTTTTAAATCATAAATAGAAGAAGTAGGTATATAACATTTCATGGATGACCCAAAGAAAATAATTTAAATTCAATTTCCATAAAATTTATAGAAAATGATTTACATTTGGTTGCTGATTAAGGCAACGAGAAGGAGGGTGGATAATTTCTTCTTATTTTCTACATAACAAAGATAAATTTTCGGTCAAAAATAAACGAAGGAGAGTTTAAAAATTAATTTAATTGCAACCATAATGTCGAATAACTTCTTAGAGTTTGGTGGCTGGCGGTAGAATATTTTTCACCACCCAAATAGTGATTACCGTACACATTATACAAGGTATAAAACCTGCCATGGTGGCCCGCGTAACTGTGCAGCGTTCCGGAATTAGCCTGAGTATATTCGGCTTAAAAACACCGGTATAATTGTGTTTACTGGCGAGAAGTATCAACTCTCGTCAGTCGACAGTCTATTTGGATCCTACTCTTTCTCTCTACTTACCATCAGCAGTAGTGGGTTACTTTTCCGTGCCAAAGAACAATTTCAAAATCGAATAAATGCAATAATGCCTCGTATCAAAGTCCATGTAACAACGCTGCCACCAGCCAATATTTTGGACTTTGTATTTGACTTTTAGTACTGGGAAGGATATGCAAAGCCGCGAACCGAATGTAAATATAAATTATTGTCAAGTTTATAACCTCAGTATGTATCTGAAGCGTATGTGAGGTAGTGGTTCACTCTGTAGGTATAATTATGTTTTGTCGTAAACTTTTATTTACGACAGATTGGTGCCTTATCGGAGGTCAATTTTTTTAAATTAACTGTAACTTTTTTCTAATTACGTCAAATAATTTCAGAGTCATTAAAAAATACGGATGTGTTTATTAAATGTTGAATGATTTGGGCGCAGAACTTGATGGCGTAGTTGTTTAACGGTAAGACTGCTGTGTTAAGGTCTCGGATACTATTCCCACGCTTGGTTCCGTGGGGAGAAAAG
This sequence comes from Manduca sexta, assembly GCF_014839805.1. NCBI lineage: Eukaryota > Metazoa > Arthropoda > Insecta > Lepidoptera > Sphingidae > Manduca > Manduca sexta. The sequence goes on from NC_051130.1 coordinate 9,055,114, forward strand.
GATCATGCTACTATCATGTGTGCGCCGGTGGCATAATTATGGAATAAAAGTATTATCGCAGTCGATGTTTTCTATAAACATGACTAGGAACAACCTAGTACAACCATATAAGTGTAATAACAGCAATCACTTTATAATACGTTTACATATATTGTAGATGTGTCTATTGTGACGGAGATGAAAGGATGCGACGTAGAACATTATTTCCGGTTTGGCTGGATCGCGCGCTTCGCAAGATAAAATGCACACATATAACTTAGGGGAACTAAGTTCACTGCATAACACGTTATGTGCTTGTATAATTTTGATTTTAGAACTCAGTAAAAGGATGAGTTCAGGAAGTGTTATAAAATAATATAAGTAAGGCCTGTATTAAATTGTATAGATCCTTAGTGGGGCTGAGGCCTCCTTTATTACTGAGGAGGTTTTGGCATTGGCTTTACAATGTTTCCAGGTTAGCAGACAACATATTATTATGCCTTTGAAGTTCTTATAGAGCATTAGGTATGTGGGATATCACACGATGTTTACTTTACTGAGCAGGGGATAATTTGAAAAGACAGAGCTTCCGTATGTCAATGTGCGATATTCGTCTTGGCAGTCGTTTCCATTCCCAAATACGCAAACATCGGTTAACATACAAAAATGCCGAACGCGAATAAATGTCTCTTAGCTTATCCAATTCCTTTTCTATTCTTAAAGATGGCTGACGCTACCATCATTTCTATAATAGCGTTGTTCACTGTTCATAAGAGGTGAAGTTGCACGTGGGATTTACCAAGCAATATATATTAAAAAAAAAAAATCACCTCGAAACAGCTGCGTGCTAGCAGCGTTTGACCTTTCTATTGAAGCAATAACGTTTTATAACATCAAGTATGAATTCAATAAAAGTACTAAAGATAACAGGCGCAATAAGAAAAAACCGAACAAACGAATTTTGCTCGATATTGTAGTTTTAATTACACCATTTTAAGGCTAGACAGCACTTTCCTCGAAGTAAAATAAAGAAGGCTACAAGTAAGGTGTAAGATTTTCATGCATATATTATGTATGATTTGTGGTTTTACGTCACCAGAGAACATAGCATTAAATACTTAACTTTAATTTACAACCGCAATAACTTCGTCAGATGCAATAAACGACAGTGTAACTTTATTATTTTATCAGTTGTATAAATATTGGTTGTATCTGAAATATTGGCAAATTATTTAGCGGCAGGTAAGACTGATACACTCTTTGTACTTAATTTAATTTGTTACTCCATTGAAATTAGTATCTATAATTAGTTTATTAATTATGATCATTATCATTAGATTGTTAGAATTTTCCATTCAGAATTTCTCTGCGCTTCACTTAGCTTAACATCAGGCTGTGAAGCCAATTTACCGAGTTCAGATAAAAAAAAGAAGGATTGAGTTTTATATAAATCTTTTTACCTTTTCATATACTATTCTTGATCCTGTGGAATAACACAGACATTATTTTAAATTGATTCATTATAGTATATTGTTACTATATCGTATATATATGTTTTAATTTTAAAGTCTTTTCCTAGCACAATATATTTATCAAAGTATTAACCTATTACAATATTTTATCTACTAACATAACAAGCCTCATATAGATTACCGTGTTTATTGCTTTCGTAAAAATTCCAGCAAAAAAATGAAATTCCTCACCATATTCGCGGCTATTCTGTCGGTGGCTTTGGGCTACCAGGCCAGCTGGACCCTACAGCAGTTGGACGAGGCCATCAGCAACCCAGCCACTGACCCTTCGCTCGTACCTTACCTCGAGCAGGCTCTTAACGAGATGATGACCGAGATCTTCGCTGGACAGCAAATCGTAAGTGTTATGTTTAGAAGGAAATTTGGAAGTTTCATGTAGTGCTCGTGTTTTTGTATCTTATTTATTATACTGTGTAACTTTAAATATAATATAGCATTATAATTGTTTCATTTTATCCAATATAGTTCTGCCGAATAATAATTTTATCCTATATACTCGTAGTTCTAACGAATAATACAAAGGAAGTTCCATGTTATGCAAAACTTTTATCTGTGCTGCTCTTCTGTAAATTGTAGTCCTATTCTGCACCATATTCACCTACATAATTTAATAAATATATGTCTATTTTACAATAGGGATGTTTAATTATATCTCATTTATATTGAGCATGTGGTGAGTTCATGAGTGACTGCATATTATTGGGAAACTTGTTTTGAGTTGGTAGATTTAAACTAACCATCAAATTGCGCTAAATTCAGATGAGGTCTGCTTTACTTTTCAAGAAATTGGGACCTTATACGAACCGGTACAGCATATTTAGTTCATCACTGTACACTGATTAAATTATTATTCTAACAGTTTTAGATTCCGTGTGAATCGCCTGTGTCATGTTATATAGCATATGTTCTGCTTATGTCAACAGTCGGCCGTGAGCGTCTCTATTCCCGCGGTGGACCTCTCCACCTGGTCTTTACCGCAGTTGTCTGCTGCCATCCAGAACCCCACCACCGACCCCGCTCTCCTGCCGTACCTCGAACAGGCCCTCAACCAGATGATGGAGGCTATGGTTTCCGGAGTTCCCGTGGTGAGTTAAATTATCTAAAGTTAAAGCTAGGTGCGTCGATGTGCACCTAAAATGTTACCAATACGTTGCTTAGTTTACTTACAACTGACATGGGATGTAATCTGTCATAAAGGCTAAATTCAATTGACGCTTTTGGAAGAATTCATTGCTGTGTCATGAGATAATTATATTTACAGGAGTTATTTTGGACCGCTCTATTTTATTTACTTTTTTCATATCGAACATTATTTTATTCCTTTGATAATACATATTTTAGTTAGGTTACCTAATTATACCTAAAAACAAAAGTATGTTGTTTTTTTTCTTACAGGCTCCAAAGACGCAACGTTTTGACACTGTCTTTATATAAACTTTATGACAGAATCTAAGCTGCTTTATATTCTAGAATGTACGGTTCCAACGAAATATTGATTCCAGTAAGCTACATTTAGGGGAATAAAAACTTTATTAGTAAAGTTTTCTTTTACTAATATTAGTAAACGTTTCTGAAGACTTTTGTTAATACAAAAACCGCTGAGCAAATTTGTATGAAATTTGCTATACAGATAGACTCAACCCTGGATTACAACGTTATTTAATACTTATTATTATGGAATAGTACAGGGTAGGACATCGTATGCAAGGTTTTCCACGCGGACGAAGTTGTAAGGAAAACTAGTAATTTTTACATTATATTTTAGGTTGCCCCTGTGGTGGTTCCCGCCATGGACATCTCATCCTGGACTCTTTACGAGTTGAATGCTGCTATGTCCGATCCCAACACCAACCCTGAGCTCATGCCGTACTTGGAGCACGCACTTAACGAGATCATGGAGGCCCTGTTCTCTGGACATCACGTTGTAATTATGAATTATTTTATTACTAGGGTTAGATTATTAATTCCAAAGATATTTTTGACTAAGGATATTAGGGGAGTAGAAATCTTGATATTTTGCTGCTCTTTAAAAACCACGAGTCCACAGATCATCACTTCCATAATGTTTTAATTTTTCGTTGAATACCTAATTACTTTTTCCTAATTAATTTTATGCGTAAATATCTTTGTTATATCTGGAATACTAAACACTTGGTTTTAAATACTAACATAACAATTTGCATTGTTTGCTGTAGATAATTGAATTTACTATAGAACCATCTAAATTCATATTTTTTCCAGGAATCCGTTGTCGTCGCTATTCCCGCCGGTCTTCTCCCCGTTGAGACCCCAGTACCCATTCCTGTGACCCCCATCCAGCCCATTGAGGTCCCAGTGGCTCCCATCCAACCCATTGAGATCCCAGTGGCTCCCTTACCTCCCGTCGTTAAGCCTCCGACTCCTGCCAGCCCCCTGGTCCAGATCGTCGTCAACGTCAATCAGCAGGTAATTCTTATAACTTGATTTAGACAATATTCCTGACCAAATATATTAGCAATATTACCAATTTATACGTTGTATTGCAGAGTATTGAATGGTGCTGCACTTGTTATAAAATATACTTTTTATCGCGGCGTCGCGCAATTTTCTTTAATACTTTAAAATATCGCAGCTTCCAACTATTAACTTGAAACTAATATATGTTGTACACGCATTTTGGGATCATTTACTTTAAAACACTCATTTAAAATTGCCATAAAGGTTTTACAAGACCCCTCATATCTTAATACGAGCCCGAACGGTGTTCATGGCCTATGCGATGATCATCATTATCATCATCAGCCGATGGATCATCATACTCTTCATCATACCCTCAAATTGAAAAGTATTTTTTGAAAAGCCGAAACTACTATGAAACAATTGCTAAAGTTGTCATCAACCGTCAGTTTTACATTAGCGTAATGTTTTTCAGGAACAAGTTGACAGCGTCTATTTGATCCCTTAATGTTCGGCAATTTCATACTGTAAAGATAACTTTAAATTAGCAATTTCGCGTATCAACAGATGTAATTGTGCAAAATCTTTCAGATGCTTATGGGTACTGGTGGTAGGTCTCTCAAATGTGAGAGTCCGTCTAGCTAGGTACTATCGCAATGTCTATTTATGCCGCCAAGAGCAGTGTGTAGTAACTATCGTGTTCCGGTTTGCCGACCATTGTACCAATAACTTTTGGACATGATGAGACTTATCAACTCATGTCTCAGGATGGCGAACGCAGTGGTATACCAAACAATACTTTGTTATTCAAGTTTTTGGATTTTTACTGTTTATGGTCGTATCGCTTACCATCAGGCGAACGGCAAGCTCATATCGTCATTCAAAGCAATAAAAAAAATGCGATTACGCTATCGGCAATGTTTCAGTAATTGTATACACATGTGACTCGCTGAAGTCCTGCAAGGTCCAAAACATGTAGGACTCGGCTTGCATTGTTACATATTTTAAATCGCTTCTGGAAGTCAACTTTTGCAAAATTTTCTTGCTGAACTATACATCGCTTTAGATCAATCGCAAATAATTAGAAAATATCTTGCAGACCTTACACATTTTGTACTACAAAGCCACTTCCTTTTAACATTATTGAGTGTAATGTACTGGAAATATTAAGATAGGAAAACTTACGGGTGAATTATGAGAATATAGTTACGCTCCTATCCTTTGATGAGAGGATAGGCAGTGAGCCGTGCGGGTTAATATTAAAAGAGTTAAAAGGTCTTTTATAATTCTTGTAGCAATTTTAGCTCCTTGTAAACGTAGTTGGCTTGGTTAAATAAGTTGAGATAAAGTATTTAAAACTATTAAAATATATTTTTATATCTGTGGACAGTTAATTGCCCATTTTGAAAAGTGCTAATAGTAAAATTTTTAGAAGCATACATTGCTATATAGTTAATAAAAGAAATCTGACTTATTCTATAGTCTAAACGTTTCTCTTTTTTGTATTCCTTTGAATGATGAGACGAGCTTGCCGTTCGATTGATGGCAAACGATACGACCGCTTGAATTCCAAAGTATTGTTTGGTATTCCATTGCGCTCGCCATCTTGAGACATGAGATATTAAGTCTTATTATATCCAGTATGGTACAATGTCCTTCAAACCGAAACACAACAGTGACTACTCACTGCTGCTTGGCGGCAGAAATAGACATTTCAGTGGTATCTACCCAGGCGGACTCTCACTCATGAGAGACCCACCACCAGACCTCCCTAGACCTAGAGATAAGCCCTTTTCTAGTTGGCTATTGAACACCATATAATCAAAATAACTGTTCTTCAAAGCTAACGAGAAAGTGACTACAAAATAAGAAGCATACAAGTTAATAAAAGTTTGCTAAGCGGAAATAAGGATTTTCTCATTAAATACTTTTCTAGGATAGTTCGCCTTGCGGAACGGTGCACCAAAACTTAAAGAATAGGATAAGGAGTTATGGTTATTTGATGACGTAATTAATGATTAAGTGTCATGCCGATCTGATGGAAAAATACGAGGACATATCATTTTTGATATCAGTGTTTCAGCCAAAAGCAATTTCAACACAATTGATGCAAGAAAAAAAAATACTCTAATGTTCCCCTAAATTATATCTAAGGTGAAGTTATTTTAGTAGGTTAAATTACATTATATTGTATAAACAACGAATTGATAAAGGTCACAGGAACACACTGAATGTAGGATGTTTCCGACTGGACGGTCTGGAAATCTTTGTGGGAGGTCTATGTTCAGCAGTAGACATTATGTGGCTAGTGATATTGATAATGATAACGATGATGATGATGAAATTATATTGTATAACAGTGGCGAAAGGTGAAATTTTCCGAAAGGGATCCCCACACAACATGTAGTTACTAATATGCATACATACGACCTACGAATCGTTCTAATGATGATTAAATTCTAAATAAATTCGACATAAAAGGAAGCCGAGAGGAATCGTGTTGTATGGATCCTTCGCGACGTATAATAATATCAACTCTATCTAAACTGAACATAATTATCAGTAAAAAATACCCGAGAATGCTTATGTATTTTCTATCAGGTGCACCTTGACTACATTTTGTATATCCAGATCATTTTGAAAATCTTATTGCTGACAATGTAATAGCGAAAGAATTGATAATTAAGTACATAGCAGAGACATTAAATAGTATAATTATGGACCAAAAATTAGGGCTAAATTTGTGCTCCAAAAGTTATTACCATTTGGTAATAAGTCGTTGTCTTATTTGAAATGTCCGTGTGACAAGATGATACAGCGTCCTTAGATACTAATATAAAAATAAAATATTTACAGAAAATTTGCTAATATGCGCATTCAAAATGTGCAAATCACGACGTGGAAATAATATGGAGTATTTTACATTGGTATTTTGCTATTTAAAAAAAGCGGCGATAGCCTAGTTGGTTGTGGAACGGTCTGCCGAGACGAATGTCCGCAGGTTCAAATCCCAAGGGGCACACACCTCTGATTTTTCTAAAAAAATATGGGTGAAGGAAAACATCGTGAGGAAACCTGCATACCTGAGAAGTTCTCTATAGGAATTTCGAGGGTGTGTGAAGTCTACCAATCCGCACTAGGCCAGCGTGGTGGACTAAGGCCTAATCCCTCTCAGTAGTAGAGGAGGCCCGTGCTCAGCAGTGGGCAAGTATATAATACAGGGCTGATATTATTATTATTATTTTGCTATTTCACGGTAGATTGAGTAACCATCACATAACCGCATATTTTTTGTATGACAATCTTCCTAATATATATTCCTTCCTTCCTATAATCTTAGAACTCTGGTACCTAGGTTATTAATCTCACTTCAATTCTTTTCACAGGCCGGTCCTATCGCCCCCATTGCGCCTTCTCCTATCGTCGCTCCCGAAGAGCCCAAACCCCACCCCGTGATCGTCGTGGAGGAAGCCGAGAACCAGATGCCTGAGATCGTACCAGTTCCCGTTAGCCCAGTTGAAGTTGTTGACGTTAACCCTATTGACATTCTGCACCCAGTTCCCGCGGTCTTGCCGGTCTTGGTCGGTGCCCCAGTCATCGGACCCGTTGTTTAGATCCGAATGCGGAACCGCAATTGTAAATAATGCGTTGAATAAATAATGTGATGTTATTTTTGTTTTTTTCCTACTTTCTATTAGAAATGTGAAAGTTTTTGGTATTTGTGTGATATGTATGCCAGAAGTACGCGCATTAACATTACACATACGAGATGTGGTACACAAATAGAAAATAACCTGGATTACCATTGTTGAATCGTCGATTTAGGTAATATTTGTTTAAAAAAGCAATAAATTGAGAATTACAATAATCGATACAAATTTTATTAATTACAAGAAAACATTTTTTTACAATAACATTTGTTTTTATTTTAAAAAACGTTATTTATCAGACGTCAAAAAGCCAGTACGCAAGTTTATTTCGAAAATTTATGTTTTACGGCTGCAACCTCAGAACAAGATGCAACAAACATATTATCATGTCATTTATAGTCATGTCAAAATTATAATGTTGCTTTTTTGGAAAGGATGTACTCATATTGCAAACATCGAACCAACGAACCACTCAAAAAGCCAACCGTCACAAGGGCCATTGTGAAAAACCAGGAATTTACGATGTCAACAATATTTACTTTGCTAAACCGATAACAGATAAGATAAGTTGACATCTTGACATGGGAACTCGGTTATTTTGAGCAGAAGCTGAGTATCGTAAGACGTATTGTTTTACTTATCGGTCATCGATCAAGAGGGATAAAATCTGATGTATCTCCTCTATGTTTTTCACGAATTTACAATGTGATAGTCAAAGGTGAAGATATTTTAGTATGCAGTGAATCACGAGACGAGTACTTTGCTGAGTAAGCATTACACATTGTAGAATCCTAATGCAATGCGTAAGCTTTTGTATTTATAATTAGCCCTTGTTACAATTGCACTACACTACTTAATACACACACATAATCACGCCTTTTATTCCCGATTGGGTAGCCAGAAGCGCAAATAGTACACCCATTTTCCGCGGTGTCTGCAATCCATTAGGTTAGCTTAATAAGTTAGTTATTTAGTCTCATCCATCGATAAATATATGTACTACGTACTAGATTTGGCGTTCCGAACATTCACTGTGTTCACATTCAAACTGACTTTAGTATGGTTAAATTGACAGCTTGTGGTTGGGTACGGAGTGGAGCTTAAATATAAGAACTCGAGTCTAAGTGTAAACCTGGATTTGAATATAAAATATTAGTCAAATAAGTAAAATGATTTGTTGTTCAAGTGAATAAATAGGTTATAAAAATAACGTCTTGGTTGCCAGTTTGGTTCAGATTTTGAACAAATATTTTATATGGACGTTCGTGTCTATATAATATATGTCAATGGTCTCATCACATTTACTCAACCTCGACGCAAGAGTGCTCTATAAAATCTCTTTGAACTATAGCAAATAAGATATATACTCATGTAAATATGTTTTGGTTTAAAGAAAAATTAAGTAAATAACGAAAATATAATATTGACATAAGGTATTTCAAGTGGTTCGCTCCAGGTGACATCCACAGAGGGACAGTGCCTTGACTCAAATAATTGTAAAGTTCCTTTTATAAAAACCCTAATATAATAAATGATTGTACAAAATACATTTACATAAATCCATTGTTGTTATTTTTTTATTATGAATTAAGTACTATAACGAGGTCAGATATAGGTCTGCACTTAATTTCCCTTATCTATATTTTCGTACAGATTATAATCTATTACATGTGGGTCGTGTTTGTAGATCTTAATCTAGAATTAAATTAAATATATGTTCTATAAAGACAATTATAATTACTAACAATAAAGCACTGCTTTGTGCACATTAAATATATTTTTTCCTTTAATTTCTCTTTTTATTTAATATCTTCTATTTAAAAAAAGGAAATCAGAGTTTTTAAAGATGACATTGTAATTCTTTAATGAACTAACTTGGGCTATATTTAACTTGCACTAAATAATTTACCATTAGTTTGAGACCTACTTTATTTTATCTGTGGTATGACTGACTTTATTAGTTCTTAAAATCATACAGTTACTACGAAATTATCTAATCGATTTAGAATTACTAACAAACACACACATCCTCTTCGTTATAACTTGACACATCGAACCATATAATCTTATCGCGATGGTATATTTTGAGTCGAGTATAAAATACTTTCCACGTAAACTGATGCTCAAAATTGCATCGTCAAATATTTTTACTAATCCTTATCTGGCTTGACTCAACCTCAACGTGAGAAATATTGATATTCTTGATAATTTTGTCATTTTTCCGACAGTCTGACGAGACAAGCCCACATCGATTGATAATACGCGATTTATAAAATCGGTGAGATAGCATCATTGGTCAGTATGCAAGAACAGTTCAAAGGAAAGACACTGATTTTGACGCGCGAGATTCTTATCCTTTATTTCCTCTCAATGTAAGTATACATTTGATATTTTATATCTTAAAGTATCGAAATTGATTTATGGTCAATATTATTGTATAATTCTTTAAGTCCAGCGTATCGTTATTTATTGCTATGGTTTAGAATTTTATCGGATTATCTTGCACGTTGTTGTTTATCGAAAATTTTCGATGTTTTCGTTGTTCGTGTTTCAAATTCATTTAGATAATTGATTAAAATAGAGGTAGATTGTTTTGTTATAAACGAATTGTATATCCGCAGTATGAAGTATTTAAAATTACAAAAAATATTATTACAACTACAATATTATAATTTACAAAGGGTTTTCAGATATATTTTATGTAATGCTCTAAAGACTTACGACATTATTAAATTCTATTTGTCTCTAATTCACTGAAATTTTATATCGAAACCTTATTGAATAAAAATAATAGTTATTTATACGTAAATAAAATAAGTGCCGACAAACTCCATTATTAATAAGATTAATTGGAACGATTGAGAAAAGTTTGTAAAAAATTAGTAACTTAAATAAATGAGCATTGCTTCCTTGAGTTTCGAAGAGAATTATTGAACGTGGAATTCTTTCTAACACTAGAAAAATATTTTTTTTCAAGTTAAATTGATTAACATAAATTATGTTCGGAGATTGAACAATGTTTCTTTAGGCTTCAAAGTACAGTTCGGTATAAAGAAATTAAAATCAGAGTATTTAAGTAATGACGATTTTGAAGTATTTTTTACTTTATTCGTTATATACGGTGAGTTTGTCAGTTTTGGACCAGTAATTATAGTAACAGATTATAGAAATAAAATCTGCACAGGAATAGATATTTTAGCTTAATATTTTGTAGTTATGTGCATTCCAAAAAACATATTTATTTTTATCCTGTTTACACTCTAAACACTGTTCTACCAATTAAAATATTGCTTAAAGGGTTATGTGCATCCATCATCTGAGCCATTTATCTTGTTATGCAAGAAAGTAGATCTTTATCTGGTATCCATACTGCTCGAATATGTTATGTCCTTGAAAGGTCAGCTAAGGCACCGCACAGACGCGATCATTTAGTTGTCAAGAAACACTATGCCATTTGCAACTGTCAGCATCAGACTCTTGTACTTGGCGCTAAACTAGTGTAGTGTAAATCCAGTTCACCAACATTCTGCCATATTTGCTGTATGATAAGGGCGAATCGATCGTCGTTTTGGGATCGAAATAACTGTAGTTATAAATGTCCTGCTATATATTTTCCAGAGATATAAAGTAATCTATGTCCTTCCCAGGGTATCAAACTATTACTAGACTAAAATTCATGGAAATCCGTTGGGTAGTTTCTTAATTTATCGCGTTCAGACAGTGATATGTGGCGGACTTTATTTTAAGATATATTTTTCCGCCATACATAATTGTTGTGTAACTTTATCTGTTTACGCAGTGTATTCAATGGAAATTCTCAAAAAGGAATAAGAATTTCCTCATTTTTGCAACATTTTCCATTGATCTCCACTCCTATTGGTCATAGCGTGATTTCATATAGTCTTACTCGTTAAAACCTGCTATAGTGGCTCACGTAAAGTGTGTCGCGTTCCGGGATCAACCTGTGTAAGTATGTATACCCTGTTCCAACAGGCCGGCATAATTGTGTCGACTGCCGAGGGGTAATCATCTCTCGTCAGTCGACATTCTATTGGACCACACTGCTTTACCATCAGATGCAGTGGGTCACTTTGCCGTGCACATAAAAATCAACTCTAATTGGATGAATCAGATCGGAATTTTCGAGAAATATTTGGTATCGCGAAGATACTGTTTAGCGGTTAAAGTTGGCGATGACCTATCTGTCACTCCACGGCCTAATTTTATCATATCATCCATCAATATTAAGATAAATATTATTGATGTTTACGCAAATATTTATTTCTTCCTTTGTATTATACGAATTGTGTAATACAAATAAACAATAGTTACATGATACAAGTAATTCTCAAATTCAGGAAAATACGATAAACCTTTTATATTATGACTAGGTTTAATAGTAAATGGATTATTAAAAATAATAAACACCAAGACTGAGAAACAAGTAATAAAATCCTTAGATTACACAAGGTCTTCACAACAACGTAGATTATTAAGTGTTTGGAAATTCGACCTTAAGACTAAGGAGTTAAACCTCCCCGGCCAACGGTCAGTTACATAAGGAGATCCAAATGAAGCTGTGATATAAAATGGATATTGGCGGTAATTGGATCTCAAGGGTTCACTCGATAAGACATGTTCGAGATGGTATTTGAGTTGTTGTTGATACTGAAATTTTATTGTCTTAATTGAAATGAGTAACACATACATACATATACGTATTATAAAACAAAGTTCCCTTTTCTGTCTGTCTGTATGTTATCGATTTTCTCAAAATCTACTAAACGGATTTTTATGAATTTTGGTCTGGAGATAGTTTAAAACTCTGGGAAGGTTATAGGCTACATCCCAGGAAAATATATAGCGGGACTTTAATCCCAGAAAACACCTTCACGCGGGCGCAGCTGCGAGCAAAAGCTAGTTATTATCTAATATATTTCTGACTGGTTTCTGGTTAGGACTCCAACTGAATTTAAGTTCATATTTTAATAATTTGTGAAAAATAAATTTCGTTGATCAAATCACAAGTTAGGTTACAGTAACTAACATTATTTATTTTTCACCTTACCATGACAAAACGTCTCCTATTCTAATGCTTGAAGAGAACATTCCCAAATTCGAAAATAAATACCATCCCTCACCCGCCCTTAATAATCCTTACCTTTTCTTGAGCTGTAGCAAATCCGTGATTGTTCCCAAATTCTGGGTTTATGGGCCATAGGGAGCTTCACATAATGTTATTCATTTACTCCTTATCCGCTTAGGCTATTACAACAAACAATATAACCTTTCTGAATTCTTACTGATGTAAACTTTTGTGTTTCTAGTATTTCATAAATAAATAAATTATTAAATATTTCCAGATTACCTACAATTTCAACAATGGCTCTCCCATCAGTCACCCTCAATGAGCTCTCCGACGCCACCCAGGACAACACCATCAACCCCAGCCCTAAGAAGGTTCTAGAAGGATTGCTAAATGATTACATGGATTTGCAGTATGGAAAGGAGACTCCTTACACAACTGGCAAGCAGGTAGTGCCATCTGGAGCGTCTATTGAGGACGTAGACAAGTCAATAGATGATGAAAGTGTTGAGAAGAAGTTCAGAGATATCTTCGCCAAGATATCAGAGACGGAAAAAAGTGGTGATCTCACCCCGCAGTCGAAGAATGATGGGTCTTGGGATCCCAAGCTGTCGCCAGTCCTAGTCCTAATTAGACCTAATAATTAATTTTTATTTGTTATGTTTAATGTCATTTGATAATTATTTTAATTTAATATTCGATCTTCAATAAAAAATAAGATATTAAATAATTTGTAGTTTGTTTTATTTTATTACAATACTTATTCGTAATTATTTCCTTAGATGACATCCATAAGATCTTTATGTTGCCGATGAACCATTTGAGTAAAAAAATGGCTTTATTTCACTAACATTTCTGCCGTCATATTTTACTTTAATTTACTAGTACATTGTACAATAATAAATTAATATTGTAACGTATGATGCATTGGATGACGACACCTCGATTATGCAGGGTCATTTTAACGTTGCGTTATTAAATGAAACTACATACTCGTGTTGACCTCTGCTAACATTGTAAAATTTATCTATTTATTTTGTTCGAAACTTACACTTTATTATTTTACATCTACAGTTCAACTAATTTATTGCAAATGGTTATGTTCAAGATGATAAGTAAGTGGTTTAATTTTGTAACGCCATACCAAAATGATCGTATCTAGGTTTTAGCTACTACATTTATAAATAAGAATTAAGTTATAGACCAGGGATGCTCATTGCTGAAGTTTAGTATGAAACATAAAAAATCCCTAGAAATATTTATTAATAAATAATAACTTTGCAACACTACCATAATAAAATATCTAATTAAACTCCTATATTATTTCAATATCTTATTACGTGGATAACATATCTGATAATATTTTTTATGAATAATTAGTGCTTGTTATTCTAAATAGTTTAGTATTATTTACTATCGTTTAATCTTTTGCGTGAAACTGTTTCAATAAGAGTATAGACAGAATGCTTTTCTTTGTAGAGACGAGTCTGTCAAAATTCTGATTATATTTCTCCCGGGTTCAATCGCGTGAAATAGACTTTCCGGTTTATAATTTATATTTTCCAGAAAAACAATAGAAGACCATCATATGTTATTCGAGATTAAATTCTATATGTGTCCCAAATGTCTCCTAAGGCTTTTTGTTTTTTATTTTAATAAACATCCAAACCTGCCAACATTCACAATCATTCGCATTCATAGAAAACAAGAAAGATAATACTAAATGAAAAAAAAATTATGTCTTGCCAATTAATTATATATTTAACAAATTAAATTTAATTGTATTAACTAAAGGATATTACCATTAACATTTTATGAAATATTCCATGCATTGAAATCAGATAATAATTTTAAATTGTTATTTTCAATGAATGAGCAAGAACCCCTTTCAGGTGAATCCTCCAGAGATGGCCAAGAAAGATAATAAATAAGACTAATCTACTAGTGGCCACAACCGTGTCGAAATCTGTTTCCGGATTAAAAAACACGAACTCAAGTTTTTGTAACGCACATAGGTAAAACCTATTTTAGAAGATAGCAGACATTTTTAGTTATTTATTAGGTCTACTATTAATTATACATTGTAATGACACCCAATTATATATTAATCAGACATTAACAAGAAGTCTAGAAAGTAATTATAAGAAAAACTAAATCTAAGTTCATGATTATTATAAAGTAGACGCTACATTCATTTAGAATGATTGTCCTTACTATATATACATATAAATTATGCTAGGGTAAACTATGTAATAAAATAATGTAACGATTCAAGGTAAATCTATACAAAAATTGCAACAAGAAGAAAAAATAAATAAGTTAACAATAATATTATAGAGTAATTATTTTTGGAGATATTGATTAACTTTGCCAGACTAGGGGAAAAATATAGATGCACCCATTTTTGAAAAACATTACAGCTACTATACTAACTATACTATCTAATATAGGTATATCCATCCGTCTGTCAGCGGATCTCCGCCGCTGTCACTGAGCTGTCAGTCACCGTTCAAATAAAATGGAATCCGCCATCTGTCAAATGATAAAAGTATATTGTATGTGGAAGATATATATTTTTCTTTGATATTCTTGATTTGGTGGAGTACTATTACCGTGAAGGCGTCGATTTTGATACCAGGGTAAGGTAAAATGATTTGGGTTATTGGTGGTCAACTACCTCAGGCTAAACATTGATGGCTAAGGCATAAGCTTTACTAAGTTGTAATTAATAATGTCTTTTTCTGATTTATAAACTATTTGACGCGAGAAGACTGACAAAAGAGAAATTGACTACAATACTTGATTACAATATATATGATAAAATATCGATAGATAGCTTAGTTTTTTTTATTAGCGTAATGTACAAGTGTCTATCGGTAATGAGGAAGTTTTATAACTTTTATCATCAGTCTATAAATTATTTCTAAATCTCCTTATTAAAGAATTAGCGAATTTGGCGGCACCGTTGTAATCTTTATTGTTTACATTACTTTAAGTTTTGCAACGTATAATTGTAGTGGCATAAGACTCTGGACTTTCGTTTCGGCAGCTGGTGAGTTGAAATTTTGTGCAATAAAACCTTTATAAATTAAAACTCTTTCACATTCTGATGTCAATTTTGATGGAAATAATTCAGTGTATATTTTTGTGATTTATTTTAAATTATTATAATTTTCTTGTAGATTCAATATGAAATTTTTCCTGTTGGCTGTATTCGTGGCGACGGCTTTTGCCGTTCCCATCCCTCTTGAAGACGATGACGATGGTGCGGTTGAGTTCATCGTCAACGGTGTCGCTAAAGGCGAACCCTTGGAGCTTGGAGACGTTCTGGGCATCCATGTGAACGAGCATGTTGATGGAGTGTTGGCTGCTTCCACTAATCTCCTGCACCCTCTCACCGCTGTGGGCATTGCTGAAGCCGCCGCCGCTGCCGCTGACGTCATCGCCTCTCCTGCCATCGTGGACGAATCAGATGTGATTCCTGAACCCGTCGTCCTTCCCGCTCCTGCGGCTCCTGAAGTAGTGGACGCTAGCCCTGAGGTGGTAATTCCTGAGTCTGTGGTCCTCCCTGCTCCAGGAATTCCGGAGGTTGTGCTTCCAGAATCTGTTGTGCTCCCCGCTCCCGCCAAACCCGAGATTGTGTCGCCTGTGGTTCCCGAAGGAGTAGTGTTGCCCTCTCCCGCTCAACCAGAGGTTATCTCACCTGTAGTACCTGAACCCGTTGTTCTTCCCGCCCCCTCGCAACCAGAGGTTATCTCGCCCGTAGTCCCTGAACCCGTTGTTCTTCCCGCCCCCTCTGAACCTGAGGTAGTTGACGCGCCAGTTGCCGCCCCCCATTCTCCCAGCGGTGAGGTGTTCAACAACGGTGTGGTCCAGGTGAGCGTGAACACACCTCAGGAGGCTGGCGTATTTTCCACCCTGCAGTCGTGGATGAGCTTCGTGTTGAACTACTTCAGCGGTGACGCTCAGACCTCTCACCAAATCATATAAGCTAAGAACAAAGGATTAATCGATGCGTAAGAATTTGTATACGTAAATAAATAAAACTGATTTAGTTTTTTAGTTTGTTTTTTATTTTAATTATATTGCTCTTTTACTATCTTAATCCGCCCGTATGAAAGACCTTTTGCGGTGAAAGTAGAAATGTATACTTTTCTAGGATAAAAACTACCGGTTTATCTAGGAATCTGTGTGTCTTTCATTGAAATAAGTTTAACGGGTTTTGGAACATCTAGAACTCCCATATTCACTAACCTCCGCATTTATAGTGAGACATACTAATATTAGTATTTATTACTACTTCTATAGAGTACTAATTTCTATTCAGTAATTCTTGAGCCTAGTATATCCGTTGCCGCACCACTAATCTCTTTATCATAGCATTAGTCACGCAGGATAAATGCTAAATATCCGATGAATGACAAGCATTTTACTCTAAAGGATTATTGAAGCATCTTTTTTTATGCGTTTGTATGTGAAATTGAAATATATCTAACGTATGACTTATCTATCTTCTTCTATTTATTCTTATGCCACTACAATAGCAAAAAACTAGGGTTTATATCGTCACCACCGCGACGCGTCATCTCTTTATTCGCCCTTACCTACCAACCTGAGCTGGCTTCCTTGGTTTATTTCTGATTTTTTTTTTTATTTAATTTCTAATTTAAATGTCCGTAGTCATACAATTTATTTTAAATGTCATTTCGTAATTATAACTATTCTTATACCTTGTTTTGACGTTTATGAGTGCAATTTTTTTCGCCTACGTGATAAAGTATTTTCATTCTTTTAGTTTTATGTAGCGTCGACACCCTTTTTGGAGTATGTTGTAGGATTCGCCTGGATTTTTACGAGCACCCGTCTGTTTGATTTCAATCTTCTTTAAGGGAACTTATTATGAGTATCATCATATCTTAGTAAACCCTACATAATGTATTGCGCGACTTGGGAATCTATCCCAGAACCACAGGCCCAGCTCTTATAACTTGCCGCTGCACTATAGACGCGAATAGTTTCTCCTGGCATCCATTCCCCAATGGTGGGGGTCTGTGGTCATCAGGGAATTGACTTTTCGAGCACGATGTTGTGCCATGTACTCTGGCTTTTGGCGACATGAGTAGAAACAGTGATATTCATATCGAAGGTTGAATGGTTAAGTTACTTAAGCGACATTTTTTGCGACACTAAGTTTCATACACATATATACATACATAACATCACGCATTTATCCCCGAAGGGGTATGCAGAGGTGCAACTAGGGCACCCACTTTTCGCCAAGTATGTTCCGTCCCATGATGTGTTAGGGGGCGAGAGCCTATCGCCATATCGGGCACAAATTCCAGACTCCGGGCTGATACTGAGCAGAAAAAACCCAAATATCACTTTGCCCGACCCGGGATTCGAACCCAGGACCTCAGAGCGCTATTATACCGGGCATGCAATACAACTACGCCACCGAGGCAGTCATATATATTTACTAAGTTTAATACATATATAAAATCAGCACTTTATTCTATGTTTTTTTTAAGCTAGTTAAAATTTTTCGAAAAATGATGTCGCTTAAGTGAATAAGCGTTTCAGCCCTCAATATGGATTTTGATGCTGACCTGATCAGTCCAGTGTACTGGGTTCCTAACTCTTGGTCTCTTGCCATCCATTTTCCTGCTAATTATTCTTTTTAAGAAATTATCACCGGGTTTATGGGCGACATGATTAAAAAACTCAGATATTCTCCGCAGGCATATATTGGTATCTCTAAAATTAATTGGTGATAATAATTTTACAATACTAGATTATGACAATTTGAAAGGTGTTATAAATGTATTATTTGTGTTGTAGATAAAAATGACTTGCATAAAATATTTTACGACTAAAGCTGCGATAGCCTAGTTTGGAGTGGAAATGACTCCCGAGACGAGTGTCCGCAGGTTCAAAACCCAAGGGAACACACCTCTGACTTTTCTAGAATTATGTGTTATTATTCTTCGTTAGTTTTCACTTGCTAACGAAGAAGTACTCCATAGTAATTTCGAAGGTATGTGAAGTCTACCAACCCTCATTAGGCCAGCGTGGTAGACTGAGGCCTTATCCCTCTCAGTAGTAGAGGAGGCCTATGCCCAGCAGTGGATCAGTATATAATACAGGGCTGATATTTTGATATTATTTAAATCTCATTTTCTTATTTATAAGCTGTGTTTATATAGTCGTTAGTTATAGATCACTTCAGTCTAGTGAGTAGTTACAGTGTACAAGGGCCGTGTGGTTCTGAGTAGTGATATTATTTAAATCTCATTTTGTTCTTTATAAGCTGTGTTTATATAGTCGTTAGTTATAGATCACTTCAGTCTAGTGAGTAGTTACAGTGTACCAGGACCGTGTGGTTCTAAGTTCGACCTTCAGATCGCGCAAATAATTTTCGAGTTTATCGATCGAACAACACAGCTGACAATAAATGGATTTAGATTATTGGATTTCGAGTCGATAGTGATAGTCTCGGTCATTGCAATCTTTCTCAAAGTAGTTTAATTTTAATATCTAACATTCGCGTAAACATAAGAAATTATTATGCAATATTTTTTTTGGTTTCGCGTAGAAAGTGCTTTAGTACTATCGCCCAGCCTTCGTGGGGGGTAACTACGCGGTTATGTTGGGGTCAGCGTGCCTTACGACCCGGCGTTGAGACCTCGGATTTGATGTAGACCTTCGGGCGATCACCGGACCAAGTCTCTAACCTATATACAACGCACGGCATACCAACTAAAACTCCGCGATGGCTCTCTTCAGCGCATAAGGGACGATTGCGGGTTTCGGTCATTGTAATCTGTGATATATGGATAGCGAAGTATACCAGTAATGGCAATTAGTAAGATAGTGTTACGCGCTGCTATCCCACCCGATGACATCGGGCGTTTCCGGAAATATTCGGCTGCGCAAGAAGACTGGCAGAAGAGAAGCCATATCACGCGGCGCCTATTCTATTATTCCAAAAAATATTATTCTCTCTGGTTGGACGTACTCGAAAATTGTATTCTGTAATTATTGGGAATATAATGTTTAATACTATAAAAAGAGCGTTTCACAATAGATTGTGGATGTAGGTACATATTAACGTCCTAACTTTAAGTTAAAGTCGATAGCAGTGTCGCGAAAGGTCGCGAAATCATTGAAAGGCTGGCAACACCAAAGTGAGTATTTGCTGATGTATACATAGATATACTGAGTATGTTCCTATATTTACGCAGATATTGTGAGTATCTTTCACCAAATATAAGTATATTATATTATGAATATTGTCCATAGATAGAATACTATATCGTATATGTGTATTAAGTGAGTTCTGCACACTTTTCTGTTGAGAGTACCGCGTACAGAATATATCTTGCATGAGTGAGTGAGTGGTTTACTGTAGTACCAACATTCCCTGACTATAAAGTTACAATATGGCCGAAAGTACAAATGCGCGCCATTTAAGTAGAACTTTTGAAGTTATGTTTAACTAAAGATCTAAACATATAAAAGTGAGTAGGTTTTGTGTTACCTTTCTATTCGTACTCGTGAGTTAACTTTGTTTCATTTTCTACACACACACGTGAGTTGGTTTTTATTTTATTTTGATTTACACACCGCCGAATATAGCACGTATAACTTATAATATTATGATTTATTTGTCTTACGGTGAATGATCATTTACTTACGTTAATTTGTCTGTATACAGAATTTACCATGTAATCTAGACATCTACCCGCGGTGAGCGTGTTAATGCTTCCAAATGAAGAAATTACTTATAACCAATTTGAAGGGTGTTTATACTTACATTTACACTTTGAGACGCTGCGGCGTTCCAGACTGATAGCAAAGACTTCCATAGTTTAACTTAGTGGAAATCCTAACAGTATGCCCAATAAGGCTTATGGCTTGTAACCTATCTATATGAATATCTCGCCGTATGTTCTCGTCTGGAGAGATTCCGTGTGGTTGGGAGCTTATAGCCGCACCCTCTGAGGTCTGATGCTCTGAGCGGACTCGTATGGAGGTGAATGCATGACCACAAAGCGGTGATCCTTGAGCCATCCGGTTGGAGGCGACTGGCAATCGCCCGGTACTTCCCTCGTAGAGTGGGGGAGGATCCGATTTAATTATGCTTTAACATTAGTAATATAACTTAGAGATGATGCCGAAAAGGCTCTATAACAATTACGAATTTGTTTGTGCACTTGCTTATTGTACCAAATCAAAATCTGGAACGTCGCGTTACTCTTTTACTATTTTTAGCACGCTTAGGACTAATATAAAGCTTTGGCTCTAACTTATATTCACGAGATTGAACTTGTACTAAATTATTGTTTTAATCTTGACCAAGATAACCATCCAGTATCAGTTCTATAAGTCTTGGTAGCCTACTCACTGGCATTGCGACAGCAATGTCATAGATTCATTTATAATTAACAGGAGCAGTCTCTCTGACGTGATACGGTAAGGAATTTGCCGCCATCTAGGAATGTTGTCTTGGAAGACCACAGTCCGTATAACACAGAACATTACAAGGTATGTCATGATGCTGTTATCTTTCGTTTCCTTCCGACATATGATAAACTTATTAAAAACCCTTACTCATAAATGCGAAGCAGATTTAGACATAGTTGATTTTGTTCTCATATCAAGAGATAACCGACACTTACAGACATTGAACATACCTATTTTTATATTTTTATTAGGTGCGACATCATCGCAAGTGATATTTTACCTTTTCGCCACTAAACCCCCAAACGGGCGAAAACAAGCAGTATTTGTAGTGTTATATTCTATTTGGCAGTATTCGTTTGCGGACGAACAGATTGAAGTTTGAATTCCCGGTCATACATACAAGACACAAAACTAAACGAAATTGCGTATGAAGAATAGATACTGCGGTCAATTTCTGCTATTCGAATCAAAAAACTCAATTTGCCCGTTATTGGATTTGTAGCGGATATGTCGTTATATCCGCTTATCACGTGAGGGGCGGAAATATCGTTGACGAAGTGTACGTTCAACACTTCTTTGCCTATGCTATCGTATATAGTGACAGATATATATCTATGACTATTGTTATACTCTGAGTATATACTGATGTTCTGAAAATGGGGTGAATAGGGAAAACAATGATCACTTATATTCAGGGCTCGTTATCATTTTCTGTGTAAATGCTTGTCACATAAATGTATAGGACCAAATAAAAAAGAAAAAATCTATGTCCAACTAAATACGAAAGACATTCTCAAATGCCCTTAAATAAATGGTAATTAAATGAGAACTAGTGTCGAAGGGTCAATATAACCCGATTCCTGCTGGCTTCCCTTTCGTAATTTATGTAAAATCTAATTATTATTAGATTTGGAAGCCGCATTAATGCATATAATTGGCATCTTGATGTTGTACCGGATTCACTATAGGAAAAATCCACCCTTTGCCTCTATCTACATTAATATGATAACTGTGAAATAAAATTTACTTGAATCTTATGAAACGGGACCTAAATTAATCACATTACTTATTTATCCGATTGACAAATACATTTAAATGCAATTCAGTTTATCTATCTGTGTAATTATCACACAACCAGCTTCATCCCTATTCACCTCACCTGACCGTAAGTATTTATATACGTGAGTGGATATTACTTTATATCACAATTAAATTGGTCAAGTTTGGTAAGCCTATGAAAATTATGTTTTAGTTTGAATTCGCGAACGATATAATAAAGTGTTCAACTATTTGCGCATTTGGCAAGTGAAGTGTTGCCAGCGTGAAGTATTTACTGCAGTCTAGGAAATTTACATAATATATAATATAATAATATCAGCCCTGTAATATACTGTCCCAATTCTGGTCGCAGGCCTACCCTACTACTGAGCGGGATTAGGCCTTAGTCCATCACGCTGGCCTAGTGCGGGTTGGTAGATTTCACACACCCTCAAAATTCCTATAGAGCACTTCTCAGGTATGCTGGTTTCCTCACGATGTTTTTCTTCACCGTTAAAGCAAGCGATAATTCACAAAGAATTAAAACCAAATTTTTAGAAATGTCACAGGTTGTGCCCTTGGGATTTAAACTTGCGGACATTCGTCTCGCCAGTCTGTTCTACACCTAACTAGGCTATCGCCACGTTTTTTTTTATTAACATACATGAAATAAATTCAAAAGTTAATAGTCTATAAATTTATCTAGTGAATAGAAATGGTGATAGTATGGGTGGTGGGGATCATGGTGACGTTGACGCCGATGGCATCCTCTAGTATAGAGGATTCTGAAAGTGCTTACGATTAGACACGGGTTGTTAGACGGTTGTTATTGCTTTGGCGCTAACTTGGTTCTTTTCGCCAAAAGAAGATTCCTGGTCACATTTCGCATAAGAATAGTGTAGAACACTGGGTTAGGGTCCATATAATCCGGTTACTGCCGGATTCTCTTTATGTAGAATCTAAATAACATTAGAACGATTTACAGATCGCATTTATGCATATTAGTAGTTAGTACCTATATGTTTTGTCGGGTTTCCTTTTGAAAATTTTCAGCTTTCGCCACCGGTGTGGAATGTATTCGTGTGTTATATAATTTTGAACGGAATAAGAATGGCATATAAAGATTCTAGTATTTAAATATTAGAAGGAATTTAAATAATATAAAAAAAAATTATATTAAATTGTAATGTAACACATGGAGTATATTCTCGAATAAAGCAACCAATGTAAAAATCCTTTTAAGTTTCAATCTACAATAACCTTAAAAAACCTGATGGCAATTCAAAGTATACCCTGTTACAGCCCAATTTTCCTTAAGGTGCTTTAAATTTTCCCCTATCCGGGATCTGGCAATTTTCTCTTTCACACTGGCAATACTATATGAGCCGGCAGTTGGCACGCTCTCAAATAACTTTGGTTACTTAAGTTGTTGTGATGGACTTTAGCTTCGAACTTGTTCAGTCATTGACGGCTGCGTTTAATTATTTTTTATGTTAGTTTAAAGTAACAAAGGAATTTATAATATTGTTAGTGATAGGATATTTGTATCCGCCTATATAGCGACCATCGTAAACAGGATGTTAAATCCCGCTATAGTGGCTAACGTAAGTGACTTTCCGGGATCAGCCTGTATATATTGGTCAGACCGGTTTTTTTATGCTTTAATATATTCGTTCTATTAAAGAACATATAGATATAAACAATATATAGTATATATGGATAAATTAAAACAAAAAAAGAAGAGATGATACAGAAAAAATAGTAATAATAATTCGTAAAAACTAATTATGTACATTGATTTTGAGAAATACTTTTATAGGTTTTTAATAAAATGGCAATAAAGAATTTAAAGAAATACATGTCTATATATTATAAGACAAGTAAACCATAAAGATTAAACGAACCAAGACACACAGTTGTCATGAAAAATGGGTTGTAGGATGTAAGAAAACTTTTCAGGTAAACGTAGTTTATTCCTCCTTCTTCGGTTAAAGTCCCTTTTGAGATCTTCATGGTATTACTTCAAATATATGTAAATTTGCGCAAAACGTTGTACGTATTAGATCTCCTTGTTACATGAAACCGCACTTGACATACAGGTTATAAAATCAAGAAAAAAATACGATGACGCAGTCGTACCGCAGTTTATATAAAATATATTTTTTACAGCTTAAAAATGTCCGACAGCGTTATTAACAATTTTTTTGCATACTAAAATGTGCCATATAATAAATACCATATCTCTTATTTCGCCGTAATGCGTTTATGCTATAAGACTCAGCAGGGGTTGAATTGTATGGGCATAAAATACGAGGTTCCTTGTTATTTACTTATAAACCTTTATGTTATTGTGTATTTTTTAGAAAAGGTAAATAAAGAAGTGGGAAGTGAAAAGCAACGATATTAAGGATTGTTATTCGTTGTATCTGTTATTTCAGCTTACAAATTATCTGATTATGAATGAGATTAAATATACGAGTATTATTTTTAAACACGAATAAGTCTTACAATACGTCTATTAGTTTCGGCGTACTACTCTTCAAACAAAATTACAATCACGGAGCGACACCACAAAGGATACAGAAATAAAACCCGATAAATATGATTAATTTAAGCATTTTAATCACGAGTGGTGGGTCAGTGCGAGCAGAGCATTAGTGGGTGAAACATTTAGTACTTTTTTTAAGAATCACAAACAAAGTACGGGCGCACGCACGTGGGCCGCACGCGAGCCGCGCACGCCACGCGCCCGTAGACCGCAGTGGCGCGGTCGATCAACACCCACGCCTCGACGCGGCCCATCATTCGCTAAAACTGCTTAAATGACATCATAAATCATTATGGTAATTATAATTAATAATAATTAATTTAATTATCAATTTAAAATAATACGTGTCGGGCCATCGCTCGTAAAAACTGATTAAATATAAAACTAATTAAATAAAATATGTTTTTGTTGCCTAGAATTAAAAATGCTTAATTATGAATTTGAAATCAATTTAAATTACTTTAGGAACTGACTTTGACTAAGACGTTTAAATTGTTAGATTTTACTGACGACATTTGTGAAAGGAAATGATAAAACTAGTAAGTATAGGTACATTAACCTATAATCTTCTTTACACATTTTTTATTCTAACCCACCTGCAACTGAATTAATGTACGGTCATCAGAATTGAGTTTTCGTGGGAAAGGATTTTTTTTAATACAGCCACGGCAAGGCGACCCAACTACACCTGATGGTACTTACCAGTGGGTGTGGGTCAGAGTGGGTCCAATAGAATGTCGACTGACGAGAGATGAATACCCCTCGGCAGTCAAGCAGCCAGACAGTAAAGTACCTAGGAGGAATCCTGGAAACCACTAAAAGAAATACACTTCATGAACAAATATTGCGATGTTTCGTCCGACGGGGTGGTAGTTATTTATAGTAAACTTTTTAAGCGAATGTACAGTCAGCCACAAAAGTAGTTGAACAATTCAAAATTTCAAATCCTTAGACCTTTGTGTTTTAATCAATGTTTTTTTTTCTTTAGTAAAATAAAGTATTGACTTTTTTAAACAAAGAAATAATATGTCGATTGAAGTAGAGAAGCATTTTCTAGTTTTAAAATTTAGATTGCTGAGTGAAAGTTTCTCGCAACTTATGATATAATACTCAATTTTGTAAATAATTTTCATATTTATCTAAAATCTTACCCCCACTTATTCATAAACGTTTTTTTATCTTATGACGGAGCATTACCGTGATAACAAGTGTGTTTCTGGTACAAGATACAGGTACTTATATGCATAAATACAGTCTGCAAATCGTTCTGATAATATTTCCATTCTACATAAATTCTATATAAAGGGAAGCCGGTAGAAATCGGGTAATATAGACCCTTTGCCACTGATATATATTAATACGTGATGAGAAAACACTGTACCCTCATAAGCATATTGTGCGCATGGATGAGTGTGAAATTTTACATGAATTAAGTTCATTTAGAAGAGTGCAGTGGCGAAGGCTGTAATTTTCCGAAAGGTAACCCGGTACAACGTATGAATAATAATATGCATAAATGCGGTGTGCAAATCTTTTTAATGATAATTATTTGATTTCAAATAAATTACGAAAGGGAAGCCGGTAAGAATCGGGTTATATGGACCCTTCGCCACTGGAGTGCAGTAGAATAAAAGTTAAGTATCAGAGGAGAAGGGTAAAAATTTCAAAAGGTAACCCAATGCAATAAAATATGGCCTTAGACAACATATCGCGC
Source organism: Manduca sexta (assembly GCF_014839805.1). Classification (NCBI taxonomy): domain Eukaryota; kingdom Metazoa; phylum Arthropoda; class Insecta; order Lepidoptera; family Sphingidae; genus Manduca; species Manduca sexta. The sequence goes on from NC_051130.1 coordinate 9,081,563, forward strand.
CCAATTTAACAGAAAACGAAAACTAACACAAACGAAAATAAACCTAAAAGGGAAGCCGGTAGGAATCGGGTTGCATGGACGCTACTGTTAAATATAATATGTGTTACAAATATTTAAATTCGACGGTCTAATATCGACTACAGGACGAATATTACTTATAATAAATTTCTCATTAAATAAAAATAACAGTAATACATTCAGAATAATAACAAAAGCCATTATTCTGAGGTAATACTTTTGGTAGTAAAAGTTACATTGAATTTATATCCGAGCGAAAATTCCCAATGTGTGCATTATTTAATAATTGGAAACAAAACTTTAAACTTGATTTAACGTTTGTGTTCGCGATAAATATATTTATTGACAGTTTTGCTAAAGTAACTTACAAAAATATATTTTTATATACACAGCAATAAAAAATGGTAATTTAATTGTATAAATGGTAATTACTTATATTAGTGACCAGGAAGTTCTTATTTTCAGAGAGCCCAAAAGCTCAAGATTAATAATTACATAAGTTTTATTGTATTATTTGTCCAGATAGTTAATAATAAAAGGCTGTATTTTTTAACTTTGTTATTAAGGTTTTCACGGTATTAACATAATTATAAAAAACAATGGATCAATAAAAACAAAATTGAAGTATGTAACAAATGTTCATAGATGAATGTTATGCTATTGGGTGCAAAAATAGGTTCTCTCTTTGTGGCCAAGATAAACAAAGTTTACGATTGCAATAAAAGGTGATACACTAAAAATTTCAACACAAGATGCCGCGTGCATTATTTACGCATTTAAGATTTAGTTAGATAGTTACAACTGTAGTAACACGTTCAGCAGAACAACCAGTGCGCCAGACTGCACATTTCAGATTCTGCTGCACAGCGTAACAACCGCCGCCGTAGCACTTCGTAGCATCGCAGGCGTAGTCAACGTAGCATGCCGCAGTACCGCTACATGCCATTCGTAGACAAAGCGTAGCGTTATTTTTCGTAGCATTTTTCATTTTATGCGAAAATATTCATGAAACTACAGATTCGGGTTAATTGTGACCGCGATGTAAGTATTTTTTAAATTATAATTTTTATAACAAATTAAGCAACGAAGATAAATTTTGAGTGATATAATTTTCTGTGGTTGTTAACTGTCGCTCTGTAGAAAGCTTTCAGTTATGAGGTAAATAATCGATAGTAATTTTAAATCGACTTTGTGACCTAGAAAACGATAGGATCGCGTTTTCGTCATAGAATCGTTGACCGCATCGCATTTTGTCGAGTTAACTTTTTACTTTCACGAAACGTACGCACCGTGGAGCGAATCGATAGGCTGTGCGGCCGTCACGGCTGCAGGCAGCGGTACGACAATTATCGTGCCGCCTGTAACGCGAATTTAGGGCAACGAAACGCGGCGGCGCGGCGGCCAACCCCGCCCGGGCCAGTCCGTGTCGCGCCCCGCGCCGGCCGCCCGTGTGCCAGCCGCCGCCGCTGCCGAGCCGCCGCCGAGCCGCTCGAGCCGAGCCGAGCCGAGCGTCATGCGCACGTCCGCGCACCGACACCCTCGCGCCTCGGCCGCCGTCGCGTGCGACCCCACGCCGCCCTAACTGCGCTCTCCTCGGACATGATACCGCTCTCGCGCGACTCTATACGCGAACGCAGGTGAGCACTTCAAAGTGGAAACTTTAAAGTTTTAATGTGAAATCGATCGAACTTTTTATTGCGTCGTGAAATCGATATTTTGTCGGTGAGTCGAGTTATTCATTATATTATTTATAATCGGTATTTTGACAACCGGCCGCTCTAATAATAGAGCGCGCGGTCGGTGTCGATACGCATTGTTTTTTGTGTGAGAGAGTTGTCGCCGTTAGCGTGGTAAGTATTGAGTACTACACACGTGGCGGGACGCGGTAGGTTCACATCCCGGCCGTCCTGACCTACTTCATAACACCACATCGATCACAATCAACAACTCTTCACTTATAGACACATTAGCAGTGGTCACTCTTAATAATCCTTAACGGCACACTATTTAAAAGGTGAAAGGTCACGAACAAGTAACAAACTTCTCACATCGGGACGCGAGAGACGTCCACCAACTTCGTAATAAAAACTAATATTCGTTGTTTGATCGTAATCAGATTGACTTGAAATATGTAGAGACGTAGCGGTCATGTCGTGAATTTAAATATTTCACTAAACACATAAACATGCTAGCCAACAATGTTCGTAAAGACGTTAATTTATGCGGCAATTGGATGCAATGGATAGACTGTTTTAAGTAAACACACGGCGTGCAGGAATCAGCGTGTATTCGCGTATTAAAATTATGCGTTTACAATAAAAATTACAAGTCGGAAAGTTCGTTCATTATTTTAGTTTGAATTCTCCGGCGGATCGCTTAAATAGGCATTTGCAGTGCGAGCTTGTTTTCCAAAGGGTTTATTCAATTTCCTTGTATTCCCCGGGCACTGGCGCCGCAGTAGAGACCACACGTACTCACTAAATGAACTACACGTTTGTCATACACAATAGTGCTTTCAAATACGTATTTTGTGCATTGTTTGTGTTGTTCAGTAGAGAGCTTCCTATTTGGCAGCGAGATTTATGACCGCTGTCATTGGCTGCGTATTTTACATCTCGTGAACCCGTTTTAATGGGATTAAAAATGCATATGTTTGTGGATTATTGTCAAATATGTTGCATATTTAACATTTTCTTGTTTAAACATTTGGTTGATGGTGATGTAGATTGATTTATAAATTCAAATAAGTTTGGATAAATTAATCTTTAAAATAAGGCGTTATTTTTCTTCGTATTTTTAAAAAATCTTGAATGTTATAAAAATCGATTTATAGAAAGGTTAATATATTCCTCAAGCTGAATAATTTATGTTAAATACATGAAAATTTAAATAATAAATTCAGAGTACGATTCTATTATGTACATAGATCGACTTTATAATTTAAGAAAGCGATTTTATTATTCCCGCTATTATTAAGATATTCGCCAACTTAACTACAATAATTTAAAAAAAAGTCGCAATGTTTTATAGTATATTTCTCATAAGGTAAGAAAGAAACGCAATGTGAAGGATAAGTTAGATTATAATTTATTTAGGATCCTAATTCTTTACAAAAATTCATCCGAAAAATACATTGTCATGTTCAAAAATATTAGTCCAAAAATTGGCTCGTCTTAAATCGTCTGATGGTCAATGTGTACTCTCGAATGAATTCCAAGAAGTGTTAGTTCAGCTACACTTTGCAGAAACATGTGCTTTGCTTAGATTGCTGAATTAAATTACTAAAATCTTCGTATGTTTAAAATTAAAATGATAATTTCTTTTGTACCAGTTATTCATTTTCTTATTGTTTTAATTTTAGTTGTTTTAAATACTGAAGTTTGCTAAAAGCACTGCAGCATTAAGCCGAGCTTTGTTTTTTAATGTTTTAATTTTGTTTTTCAATAAACTTTCTTTGAACTGTGTATTTCTCTTAACTAAAACTATATTTTTTTGGAAAATAGCATTCTTTCCGTTTCGTGAATTGCATCCGTCCTTTTCTATAAATTAGTTGCTTTATAAATAATGAGTTGTCTGCCTATTCAGCACTGAAGTAATAATTCTTTCTTAAACGAATTCCGAGTTCAAATTTGGGCATACGCAATTTGTTTAAAGACAAGGGGTTTGTTTTGTCTATACGCGTCAATAATGTGGTTTCTCTTTACATCTAAAAAAGTATAGGGTAAGTGGTAAAAATGTGCGTAGTTATTCACGTAAAGTTTTAATTACATAAATGTCATATATACTTATAAAAGTACGCTATCAAATTGTCAATAGTATGCCTAAATCAAAGCCTTATAAGTCTTATAATGTAACATGAAGTCACGAAAATTTCTGAAAAATATTCTAAGTATTATTTAAATTTTCCAATCAACCATTTTCTTAAGATTATGATTTTAACTACGGAATTAGGAAACTTAAAGAGTTGAATACTGTCTACAAATTTATTGAAAGGTTAACATTCTAAACATCAGAACTTCGCTGTATTGAATTTGAGCGAAGTTTCAGAAGTATTTCGTTTAAAATTTATTAAAATACATTTTGTGGCTGATTCATTTTGTAAAGGCCTCGTTTAATAATTATAATGCCAGCCGTGTATTGTTTTGAACCAGCGCTGGTTTGGCTCTCCTCTACTACTGAGAGGGTTAAGGCTTTAGTCCATCAGATTGATCTAAAGCATTATTCAATAAAAACTTTTCTCACTTATTTCAGTTGTTTTCATAATATAAATAATTAAATTGCTATTATGATCAAGTTTTTGATTATTATAACTTATATTCTTTGGTCTTACCTCTATTCTTTGAGTATAATTAAAAATTATTAAACTAATTGTAATTTAACATAACATTAACAAATATCACAGCTGCTAGTAAAAATAACCTTAAACAATGCTAGATACGGATGTGTCTTAACAGTTTATCACTATTTTTCTCTCCAAATATTTATTTAAATTAAATAAAAATATCTCTTGGAAATGTCCGTAAAATAAAATAAAATAAAATACTTTATTTATCACGTAGGCGAACAACGTTGCACTTATGATACGTCAAAACAAAGCATAAGAATAATAATTATTATTTCTAAACAACTATTATAATTACTTATATAACTATGGACATTTTAAAAGGTTCAAAACCCAAGGGCGCACACCTCGGACTTTTTTAAAATGATGTCTGTATTCTTTCTACATTATCCCTTGTTTTAAAGGTGAAGGAAAACCTCAAGAGGAAACCTGTAAACCTGAGACAGTGCTTTAAAGGAATTTCGAGGGTATGTGAAGTCTACCAATCCGTACTGAGCCAGCGTGGTGAACTAAGGCCTAATCCCTCTCAGTAGTAGAGAAGGCCCGTGCCCAACAGTGGGACAGTATATAATACAGGGCTAATATTATATATCTCTTGGAAACTCAGTTCAAGCAAACCAAAGCCAATATATAGACATGAAGCTTTACTCTTTCAATAACCGAATGCTTCCAGTATGCCATAACACGATTCAATATATTATTAATCCAAATCTTCTCTGTAGGTGGCGTGAAGGAATTTTTCACGGATGTTTAAAAATGTATCAATGCGCATCAATCTTGCTGGGTCAGGTTATACGATACAATCTAAGTTCAGTATGTTCCCTTGGGATACGATGATGTACCGCTGTATCGGCGGTCGATAGAGGGAAGAATTCGGGATGCGTAATCAATAAAATCTAAAATTAGATGCGTGTGATGTCTACAGTATGAATTAGCTCGATGTTTTACAAAATATGAAGTTCCGTACGGTCATTGAGTTGCCAGATACTAAAATTATTAACAGCTAAATTGGAGGATGTACAGTCAGCCACAAAAGTAGCTGAACAAATTCAAAGTTTCAAATCGCCTTTAAATTTTTGTGTCCTTATCAGCAATAAAAGAATAATTAAAGTCAAAGTGTAGAAGTGCTTCGAAGTTTTGAATTCGTTTAGCTACTTTTATGGCTGACTGTACATACTATTCTTCAAGCATTTATATATTCCAAGGGTTTGGGATCAATCACAAAACAATATGCTTACTTCCCTCCATCTGCTATATAAAAAGAATGAAATATATTCTTTAATAAATCCAGGACATTGAATAGAAATCAATGATTAAGGTAAATGGGTTTCTTTACGCTCGACAGCGCGCTTAATGCGACTTATTGAATTGAGATTTATTCGCAAAAGGACTTCGTTTTAAATGAGCTCGGATTTAATCATTAATTAATATTGTTGAAGCTTTAATTATATTTTAAAATGCATTTAATGTCTCAGGATAACGAGCGCAGGGCAGTTATTTGTAATTCAAAACTCTGTTGATTCTCTTTAATTAATCATTAATGACCGCTTGTGAATCCGGCGTATAAAGAATGGAAATAGGGTTTATCGATGGCTCCTAAGAATCGTATCTAAAAAATAGTGACTTTTTAATGTTTCGTTATCTATGTCTATCTACCAAACCCATTAAAAAAAACATTTCTTAACTTTTTTTAGGGGGTTTGGAACTGAGTTAGATAGAGAAAGCTGAAAGGTGCATACCACAGTACATAGATAACGAAACGCTATGAAAGTGTAAATCGCAATTTTGTCAGATACCATAGTTTACTCAGGAGCCAACGTTATGATGATGTGCTAGATTCATTCTTGGTAGCCCGTGTTGTAGAAAATTTACGTCATGACCATTTTATGAGAGGCAGTGGTACTCGCGATGGTATTGTTTCAGTCAAGCGGTTAATATGATGCTGTTGACAATAATATAAACAGACTTATCTTAAAACTAATTATAAATATAGTACTATTTTAAGTGATAATTACTGTTTGCTTCATGGTAATATTAATTAACAAAAATTTTTTTTTTTATAATATTTGGATGTGTCATTTCATGAAATAATTGTACATAATCGCAACAGATATACCAATACAAAAATAGCTTTTACCTTTGAACAGATGACCTCATAGGGCGAAACTCGCGAAATTATCAAACGTCAAAAAGTGATCTGACAAAGGAAACAGCGAAGCACAAAGGAATAGAGGTAACAATGTGAATTTTTCACACAAATTTGTGTGTTCACTTTATCTTTTTTGTTTGGCCGTTTATTCTCGGAATAAAGTGCGGGGGCGCTCGAGGGGTGAATGTCGGCAATGACGTATCATAGCAAAACAAAGAGCGAAAACGGACTTAGGGCGGGTTCACTTTTACCAAGCGTGTGACGTCACATGCTAGTTTTAAATATCTCTTGCCTTTATTTAGAACTCACAGGCTGTTGTTCCATTTTTACATAACTAATTATTGTCAAAACACGTATGAACTCAGGGTATATAACAGTTGGATCAAACTCTAGAAAGATGTACGATATATTTCTACTATAAAAAAGGATAGCAAAAGAGTAAGAAAGCCACCTGGTGGAAAGTCCAACCATAAAAATACAAGTAACTTTAAATTTTCTGAAAAAACTCTCTTTTAATATATCTTTCATCGTGCCAGAATCCTCCGGCCTTTTGTTCTCGAAGATCAGGAAGTTGTGAAGCACCGCAATAAACTGCAATCAAAACTTGCTAACGCCTTTACGGTCTACTAATTCTTTTAGTTCCCATCACGCTACGAGGAACAACGGATACGAATATTTTGCTTTTGTTTTGTTTTTTTTGTTCTACACCTGCTTTTTACTTATAGAAATTATTAGTAATATTATGTTTCATATTTCATAATGCATATTTATTATTTACGTTTTTTCGATTTTTCTTTATATTGATTTAGGATTTATACAGATTTATTACATTTTTTGCTAAGAAACATTACACTACGAAGATATTGATGTCTGTGTAGCACCTTAGTGGAGATATATTTTTCGACCTATGTTTTATAAAACTCTAAGGGCCTGTTTCACAACTTGAGTAAATGCTATTTGTCACATAAATGTATTAGCCAACCAAATACAAAAGTCACATTCTAATCTTTGCTTCTAATAAATGGTAATAAAATGAACTATTTACATTAGCTGTTTAATATGATAACTGCCAAATACAATTTGCTTAAAGATTGTGAAATGGACCCTAAGACTTAACAGTATAATGTATAATAAATGCATGAGTCAAAAGTCACAAAAAGTTACTACAAAGACGAAAGTTTTTATATAAGATAAGTGACAAATTACAATCTCTTGATTACATCGCACTGAAACAAACAGTTAACAATTCTATAACGCGAATAAACACCGTGAACAACCTCCCGCGGCTTTCAATCTTTGCACTTTGACAAATCTTTGATTCGTAAAAACTTGCTCCTCGAACCGGGATTTAAGCCTCATGTTTTAACATTTGAGATAAAAGATTTGTAACAATGTAGGTCGCGTGTCAAAACATGTAGGACCAAAGTCATTCAACTATAGATTAGTTATGTTGGACTATTGGGTGTGTTATTATTTATTTATAGCATTTGCCAGCGACACTAGGTAATTAATAACTTACGTTAATAAGTGGGAGGTTTCCCACGTGAGCTGATTTATTATATTCCCAATTTTATTTTTAAATACTAGCCGCTTTCTTTCTACTTTATCATTTACTGAGCAAAACCTAGTAATACTTGCCCGTAACCTAAATCCGTAATGAATTATAACTATACACTCTGGTATAAAAATTCTGTTCCTTTTTCTGCAGTCAGTAAGTACAGAGTGCCACAAACAATGCAGACACATCTTGCTTTTTCCATATTAATATATTTTTAGTAAACGTAACTAATCATTCGCTGCTCTGCTTTCAACCATTACCACGGTAAAACTAACTTTCCCGGAATAAAAATGTATTAATTCGGGACATGTATGCTGCCAATATTCAAACATTTTTACGACATTCGCATTAATATTAGTAAGAAGTAAAAGAAACAGAATGCCATCTTCATCTTAGTTTTTTCGTAGAGCTCACTCGACAGTTCGCTCGACGGTTGTATCTGTGTAGAACATGCTGTAAATATTCCCGCTCTTTCTTAGTGAATACGTGAACCTTGCACTTGTCACAATGAGCCGCGCAAGTAATACCTCGAGCTGTTGTTCAGTACATAATACTTAGTATTAGGGGTTGTTTACTGTTTCATTTTAACCAACTTATTTAGATATAAATATGTTGTGTAACTTTCTTTATTCTATACTATATATATATTCTGTACTAGTATTGTAAAAGAGTAGTATGTTTGTAAATATAGACTTAGGAGGTTATCTTTGAAACTACTGATTTGATTCTGGAAATTTGTTTTACTTATAAAAAGTTATATTCTTATGTAGTTGTATTACAGTACGACTGCAGAGCTAAGTTTTCGGATTCGATTGCCAGGTTGGGCAAAGTAATATTAGTTTTCCTACTCAATGTTAGGTTATAGCGACAGGCTTGCCCTCTATCAAATCATAGAACGGACTATGGTGAGGAAAGTGGGTACACCAGTTGCTTCTCTGCCTACCTCTTCGGGGATAACAGGCGTGAATGTGTGGGCTATATTATCTCTAAGAACTCATATATTTTATTTCAGGAATGAATTTTTTCGCAGGCGGACCCTCGACAACACGTGTTAAATAAGCAGACATCCTTGAATATATTCTTGTGATTCATTTTGCATAATAACAATGTTTGAGAAAACCCAAAGCAGCTGTCATTGTTTGTTTTTTTCATCACTCTACGAAATTAATTCGGTATTTCTCACCCCTACATGACAGCAGTCGATTGATTTGGCAGACGCCTACGACAAACGAACAACTGTTATAGCTCAGCAGAGACCGTCGCAAAAACAATTCGTAATCGTTAACTATTTGAATCGGTCGAACACATGTCGAAAAAGTAAAACAAACAATCATTTCGACATCTTGTTTACATAGATCGCTGAATGATTCCCGACACATTTTTATTCTTGGACGTAATTAGATCAGTTGCGGCGTGAGTGTATGGTCGAATAGTTCTAGCATTATAACAGGCCACTTATTTGTTTTAATTGTATTAACAGTTACAATATTAAGATATGAATAGGATTTGATCGCTTCATGAAAATGTATGTATAGTTAATTCTTATTTTTTTACGATACGGGCCTGAAGTTTAGTGCAGAACGCCGTGTACTAATATTATAATTAAGTCTATCTATCTAATTACCTCCGAACTATATACGTGGATATTGCAGCCTTGGGACAGAGATAGTAAAAGAACCGGATCGTTCTAGATGAATTAAGGCACAACACACGAACTATTAGATACCTACTCAATACAAATCAAGAAAGGCATTGATTTTAGCTGCATTAGTTGTTATTCCTTAACTCGACATTACAAATATTTTAATAGAGTTGTGTATCTACTTCGAGCAGTAAAAGGAATGTTTTAACCTTTCAGCCAGTGTTAAACCAACTTGAACAAACACTGATGCAATTTATAGTTGAAAGTTGAGCCATTGCAGATTAATAATCCGCGCAGTGAACTAGTTTACCTTCTTGGGCGGAATGTATTCCTTATTGTGAACATCACTAGGTTTCTCAGAAACTATCCCATTTATAACAATATTTATTACACACTCACGCCTTTTATCCTCAAAGGGGTAGGCAGAGGCGCAAATAGTGCACCCACTTTCCTCCACGTAGTCCGTCCCATGATGTGATAGGGAGCGAGTATCGCCATATCGGACACAAATTGCAGACACCAGGCTGATACTGAGTAGAAAGATTGAATTTCATTTTCCCCGACCTGGGGATCGAACCATTCCTCAGCACTGCAGTCGTACGGTAATACAACTACGCCATCAATGCAGTCAACATTTATCATGTAGTACTTTTTAATTGAGTCGAATACAATCACTCTTCGTGAAATCTTAAAACACTCCACGTATTAAAAAAACAAAGTCCCCCTTTCTGTCTGTCTGTATGTTATCGATTTTCTCATAATCTACTGAACGGATTTTTATGAACTTTGGTATGGAGATAATTTAAGACTCTGGGAAGATTATAGAAACTTCCCAGGGTCTTAAACTAGGAATAGAATGCCTGTGTTTTCTATCCCTGGAAAATGTATATCGGGACCTTTATCCCGAAAAACTCCCGCGTGAAGGACGCGGGCGAAGCCGTGAGCAAAAGCTAGTTTAATCGAATAAACAAATTTCCTTCAAATTCCTGGAGAAATTCCTTGAAACAGCTATCGTTAGCGCTCATTACTCTGTCAGAAGCGACATGTTAATCACTCTTACACAGATTGCTCGGTAGCAAATGCAGAATTTCATCAAAACATTTGTCTGAAGGGAACTGGCGGGGGCCGGAAATGACAGCGACCGCGCTTCCGGCCGCCTGCTACCATTTGTAATTAACTTTTTGCTTATTAATACTATTTGTATAATGGACGAAGTTGTAGTCTTAGTTTTGTAGTTATGTTTCAGTATAATAATATCACTGATACGTTTCTGTTTTAATTTATAATTATCTTTATTCACAGGCAAATATTTTTATGAAGATGTTTGTTACGTGATCTAAATTCTTTTATTGTAAAATAGCCCTTGCTTGCGGCTTCGGACGCGTAAAATCGATTTTCCGGGATAAAAGTCCTTCTCTATATTATTAATAAAAAGCATACTCCTTCCCAGGGTCTCAAACTATCTCTATACCAAATTAAAATAGTTAGTTTATGAGGTTATCGCGTTTAGACAAACATGGCAGGGTTGTTTATATGGTAGGATAAGGAAATCAGTCGAGATGCCAAACTAGAATATTGACGTGTATAAATAGGGCGTCGTATCATATAAAATAACTAGTCCGGTACAATTCAATCCTAAGTAGTCCTTATGCTAACTCTATTAGAGTTTATTATTATGTGGTGGTTATGTTTGTTATGTTATCACTGACTCTCGTACCGGTTGGTCGGTTAGTGATCTTTGTAAAACTTTTTCTGTAAAAAAAGTGGTCATATTTTTATTTCAAACGAAATGCCTTCTGTATGTATCATTATAATTAGTATCTATACATCTTATACAGTGAACATACTACTAATCTATATCTATCTATACTTATAATAAATATGTAGAGAGGTCAATTCTGTACATGAAATATATTTCCAAAATAACTATCAGGGGGTGATTAGGGATCGATACTGATGCCAAAAATGCAATTAGAAAAATTTTTGTCTGTCTGTCTGTATAACCGTTATAGAAACAAAAACTACTCGACGGATTTTAACGAAACTTGGTACAATTATTTGTCATACTCCTGTGCTGGTTATAGTATACTTTTCATCACGCTACAATTAATAGGAGCAGAGCAGTGAAGGGAAATGTTGGGAAAACGGGAGAAGTTACTCCGTTTTTTAAGCTTCCGTCGCGTGTGCAACCTTAATGGTTAAAGCTACACAAAAATCATGTATGACGGAAATGTTCTCCTTAAAATTATGTAAAAAATATCCCACGACAGCATATGTCTATCTTTTGTGGTTGACTCACAATAACAAGTGTAACTCCCGATAGCTTAGCAGTTCGAAGCTTTCTCATTATATTTGTCTACTCTTACGTTTATAACACTCTCAGTCATCCCTAATTAAAAAAGTTAACATTATTAAATATTCCATAAAAAAGAATCATAGAAATCGGTATAGAAACACCAAAGGTATACATGAAATATGCTAATAATAAGCCATCATACGTGAATACTGAATCATGCTATAAGGATTATTTTCCATTGGCGAGAGATTATTTCTCGCTAGTAGACACAATTATGCCAGTCTGTATATACACAGGCTGATCCCGGAAGTGGACGACTATGAGCGACTATGGCGGGTTTTATTATGTATAAAACGTGTACGGTGGTTGTTATTTAGGCGGCTACAAATCAAACAACAGCAATACAATCAACGAGCGATGTTTTTTGCATACCAGTTATAGCCGGTGACTATTAGCCGTGTCGTGGTTATGACTAGGGAAAATAGAAATATAATTGAATGTGAAAGACTTGTTTTCCTTCTATAAATATTATTTTTAGTAAAATTCAAGGCGCATCTATTTATAGTTTCGCAAGAATTAGCTGTTCACAGTCAAAACACACGTAAATATAAAATATTTCAAACAATTTTGACGTTAACGCAATTTTATAAGACAAGTGCTATTTGGGACAAGGTTGCTTGTAATTACTCGTTATCATTTAAATTCATATCAAAACCTGTTCAGCAGTTCTTGGAAGAGAAAACCGAAGATACTTCCAAAAAACATCATTATGATTCACTTCGGCGAAGTCGATTTCGATATTATTTTTGCATGCAATAAAGTTTGGATTTTATAAGATCGAACGCCTTGGAGCAAACTTACTTTCGAAAAAATTCATGTTTCCTAAAATCGGGTTCGTGTGAGCTTTACTACCACCAGGTAGGTCTCTCATATGTCCGCCTGGGTAGGTACCACCGCAATGTCTGTTTCTGCAGCCAAGCAGCAGTGTGTAGTCATTATTGTGTTCTGGTTTGAAGGACATTGTCGCCAGGGTAACTACTGGACATAAAGAGACTTAACATCTCATGTCTCAGATGGCGAGCGTAGTGGAATACCAAATAATGCTTTGTAATTCAGGGTGTGTCATGGTGTTTCTACTGTTTATGGGCGGTCGGGTCGCTTACCATCAGGCGAGCACTCGTCTCGTCATTCAAACCAAAAATACAAAAAAAGCTTTATACTTAGTATCATCGACTTCTTGCATTAAGAACAAACAAAACAATGTAAATCAGCATGTTACTTGTTAACTTGTAAGACACGTGTAACATAAAATGTGGGAGATTTGTTTTTCTTATTAATATCGTTGTGTATAGTTGCGGCGTATCTGACGTCGTAATTAAACTAGATCGAGGTATGAATCACATGTGACTGAAATCGTATTTCCTCGACGGGTTCTCGTTATCTTTGATACTGACGATGTATTACAGTTTTAATGGAGAAATATCTCTTTCAAATATGTCCAAACAGATTATTTTCAATTTTATAATTCTAGACTATTCTATACCAATATAAGCTGAAGAGTTTGTTTGTTTGTTTGAACGCGTTTATCTCAGGAACTATTGTTTCGAATTGAAAAAATGTTTTTGTGTTGGATAGTCTATTTTTCGCGAAAGGCTATAGGATATATATCATTACGCTATGACTTATAGGAGCGGAGTATTAATCTATTATAAACTAAGTTCCCGGCCGCATCTGCCTGCTTGTCTAAACGCGATCAAATCAAAACTACCCAACGGATTTTGAGGAAATTTGGTATGGATATAGTTTGCAACCATGGGAAGAATATAGGCTATATCCTGTTGCGTAAAAATATATAGAGGGTGTTTTATCCCGGAAAACTCTTTCACACTGGAGAATTTGCGAGACATTAAATAAATTACAATTTCTTTCGTAATTTCATGAGAATAACGACGTATTTGTTTGCCCAAACCTCAAAGCATTCTTTATTGTGAGTAAGGAGAGCAGTAAAATTAAAGAATTCAGAGAATTTTTACCAACACGCTTAGAGGTTAATACTGGTACATTAAATAAGGTAAATATTTGCATGGCGTAGTACTAGTGAGTTTAAAGCTTCATTAACTAACTAGTTTTGTTTACACTGGCTATTTTTAATCCATTTATATTTTGATTATGTAAAGTTTGATCATAACGGTAATCGGTACCTACGGTACGGTATCAATATTTACAAAGTTTGAATTGCATTGCTTATTTATGAAAATAGAATGACCGACGTGTTTACTATAAGAAGAATATATTTAAGATTTTTTGTTATTAAAAACACCTGACGCAACGGAAGATAAATAATTTGTAACACCATTCCAAAACGCAATGTCCACGCCAACACTTTTAAAGTATTCTTCAACCGTCTAAGCAAAAATTCAAGAGCAGAAAGAGTCTGCAACATCGAAAACCTGTTTGTGTCTGAGGCCATTACTCGTTACATTTAAGGGTCATTATTCGACCGCGCCGCCTCTCCCGCCTTGGGAAGGCATTCAATTGTCGCTGGAGAACTGTTGACGGCCATTTCCTAAGCTTTAGTGGTGATCTGTGCCGAACGTTGAAATATTTCAAGTTTCGTTCAGGGAGCGGTCTCAAGTTCGTCGTCAACTTTCCAACTTCGGAATATAGATTTTTTAAATTCGTTTGACACGCCATCTGCGGGATACCGATTTATAAAATTCTATTCCATATTTATTTATTAAAACTTAGGGTATTTGAGGACAAAAATACACATCACGCCTTTAATCGCGAAGAGGTAGACGGAGATGTAACTATAACCTAATTTTGTTTATGTGTTCCATGATGTGGGGACGCGCATATCGCCATATCGAACACTAATTCCTAAGTCCAGGTTAAACTGTGTACGAAACCCATCATCACTTTGCCCGTCCCGGGATTCGAACTCGGAACCGATTTGTACCGCACACGCAACTCAAATTCTGAGGCAGTCTATTTGAATCATACACGGAGAAATATTACCCAGTATGACAAGTTTTCCTGTTGATTTTTCAAAATTATTCCATGATACAAACCTGTTCCTGATAATTAGGAACACAACAAAAAAGGAATCAGTCAAGCCTGTCGAGCCGTTATCAAGTGTTGCTGTTATGTAAGAGTTAAATAAGACTGATTTTTATATTTATAGATGTACCCCCTTATTCATAGACGTTATTTATCTAAGGACCGAGCATTCTGTTTGTCTGCTCTCATCTGTTTCTCAGCTTTGTTTATCTGACAGCTTGCTGTTTGTTCTGTTTTGTTTATCTGACAGCCAACTAGATTAAAGTTGTATCTCAATATTAGCCAATCACAACGGCCCTATGTCTACGCACTGCGAAGGCTGCCATGCCGTCAGCACTGAGAAACAGACTTGTTATCACAGCAATGTTCCGTTCTTAGATAAATAACGTCTATGAATAAGGGGGGTAGTAGTTAATTTTATAGTTCTCCGTACTATAATTACCAATTTTATCTCTTGCAGTTAGCACATAGGCAACCGTAAGCCGTCTTAACTTTCTTTAATGAAATTACTTGATAGGATCAACGACTGCTGGATGTTTCAATGGAGTCCACAAAAGTACTGTACCTCTAGGTAGGCTCTGTGGAACTGGTACGAACTTGTTAATTATGCAAATCTCTTTTGTCGCGAGCTTATTATATTACAGTAGAATTAAAAAATTGTTTCGCAATAAGATGAATCTGTGGCTATGCAATTTTCAACTTTGACTTATTGACTGAGGAGTTGTTTTCGCACGGCTACATGTTTGCTTAATTTAATGAATTTTGATTACATAAGAAGGAGAATGGGTAAATAATGTACATTTTAAAGGATAATACAGTTGAAATTTTAATTTAATTACGTTTTGTTGCAAATTGTAGAGATACCTACGGGTTTGTTTGTGATTATAAATTCTATTTTATTAAAGGTAGCAATGAACTTTCTATTGCTTTCATAGTATATATTATTTCTATAGCTTATTAAGTATAACATAATATAATTTTTGTTAGTTTCTAGTTATATATTTTCATATTACGTAATAGCATAATTTAACAATGTACGCATTACTTTAAAGAATGTTGTGTACTCCTTTAAGTTGGTTGTGCATCAGAATGTGACCATCGTTATACTACTTTTGTAAAAAATTCAATGTATAATCTGCTGGAGAACCTAAAATTAAATAAATAGTGATATTTCGTATGTGAGATTATATCCGATTTGATATCACTGCTTTTTTGTTACTATTGCCGACCAGTTATATGTAAACAGTGTTATTTCGGTTTAACGGACATTGCAGACACTGTAATTACTTGAATTTATGCGAATTGATATCAGATGTTTAATGACGAGTGTAGTGTTCGGTGTCATTATATTTTTGCTCGCACTTTCACCAGCGTGATGGGGATTTCCGGAATAAAAATCCCGCTATATATTTTCCCGGGATAGAAAGTAGCCTATGTCCTTCCCAGAGTCTCAAACTACATGCATAGCAAATTTCAGCGAAATCCTATAGGTAGTTTTTGAGTTTATGACGTTCAGACAGATGCGACGGGAGACTTTGTTTTAAAACATAATATATAGCTTTCATGGATAAATGGATTATCCAAAACTAAAAGAATTTTTCAATTCGAATAGTTCTTAAGATTAACAGGTTCAAATAAACAAACAAACTTCATCTTTATATAATAGTGTATAATGCTTGGTAATAAATAGTAATTCCCGAAACAAATGTTAAAATAATACAATTTTGTTTATCATGAAAGATGTGAAAGTAATATTAAAATATTTCAATAATGGATCGACGCTATTTCAACATTTAAATATAACCCTAATAAATGTATTTTTGATAAAATAGGTTCTAAATATCTACAAGTTATGTATTGTTACGTATAATGATTCTTCGAAGCTTAGTCACAGGTCAGTAATTTTTCACACCATAAAGAAAACCTAGTCTATATTACATACGAGTTTAACACTAATGTGCGGTAACTTTTCTTTGTATTTTTAATCAAATTATTCATACCAGTTTAAGCTTTATAGTTATACAACCGAGGGTTCAATTATTATAATTAAAATAAAACTATTTTGTGGATTTTATCGCGGTTTTTTAAATTATAATTTTCTCCCGACGAAAAGTCTGTTAAAATAAAATTTAAAATAAACATAAATTATTACTCTCTACTACCATTATATTACTCTCTACTACTCTACTACTACCATTATATTAATCAAATAAGTTAAGACTAAAAGCACACAACGCACTGCGTCGCGTTTATATTATATAAATTGGCATACAGACTACCATGCTAATTTCACAAAGATAACGTATCACGAGCGCGTTATGAGTTTACGCTATCATAGAGAAACCAATGCAATGTCCATAAGTCCGATGTTTTTTCTCGCTGACTCGATTCCATATCAAAATTGGCAACAAACCTACAACATGATTGTTGATATTTAAGTGCGGAGGTAATTACTATCACGTGACCCATTTGTTTGTCCGCCGACGCCACGAAAAAATTAAGCAAGACAACGTACTGGTAACATTTAAAAGCGGGCATTCATTTTCTTTTGACTCCAAACTCGCAGATTGCGGACTGAACAAAGAAAGTAAAATAGAGAGAATACGGATTTAAAAAATTACAAAGTCAAAAAAAGAACGGATGGGAGGTAGTGAACAAATCGTTTGGCATTAGCGTCGCTTGAATTCAATTTACGTTCCTAACTTACACTTTATCTTCGAATTGTGGACTTTCCCGTGTTTTATATTTGTATATTTCTTTAAAAGATTGGCGTTTAGAATTAAAATAATTGTAGATTAAGTTTATTGAGCCTTGGTGTCGTAGTTGTGTTACCGTACGACTGCAGAGTTAAGGTACTGCGTTCGATTCCCAGATCGGACAAAGTGTTGTGGCGATAGGCTCGCCCCCTATGACATCATGGGACGGATAGTGGAAGTTCTAGTTGTGGCTGTGCACCTTTGGCGATTAAAGGCATGAATTTAAATAAGTTTATTCTCAAAACGAAAATATTTGGATTAATTTACAAGAAACATATTTGAATACAACTTGTTTATAGAAACTTGAGTATGTACACTTTATTGTAATTTAATTTAAAAATAATCTATATTAAGTATCCGAAATGTTCCTATTTTCGAAGTAGAGTTTAAAGACTTCTAGGGAATCTTCTGAAGCGAATTTAAGAGAGCAGTAACATGCTGGAGTTTTATTGTGTAGATCGGTGTAGGCTAGTCCAATAAATCGCTGTATCATGGCCTGGTTCGAAAAGATCTGTAAATTGAATTTTCCATGTTACAAAGAGATAGGTAGATATTGCAACAAGTCATATTAATAGGGAGCGAGTTATTTTTCACAACACAAAACTTTGTATTATAAACAGTGTTGATAAAATTGATTGGTTAATTATAATATTTATTATAACCAAAAAAAAGACAACCCAAAAATTGTATCAATTTTTTTTAATAATTTCTTCAAGTGCAAGCTAAAAATGCCTTAAAATGATTTATTTTGAACCTGTAAAATGTTATACACTGTCTTATTATAAGCATATCATATCATTAATGTTATACTTCGACTCTGCTTTAGATGTCTGCAAAGGCCAATGCACATTGACTATCAGTAACCTGCTAACCGAACCTGTCTAGTGAAGTCACTGACGGTTTCGAGTCGGCGCGCAATGCAATTGGAGGCTGGAATAGATTCTCAACTTTGTCCGCCTATGAATTTCAGGCTTTAATATCAGCCAAATACGATATAGAATAGTTTGCTTTAAATGTTTTTTTTTTGACACGGCAATGTGACCTCTCTGTGCCTATTGGTAAGTAGAGTGGGGTTCATTAGACTGTCAACTGACAAGAGATGATTATCCACAGCAGAAGACACAATTATACTGGCGTGTTGGAAGCGGATATAAACAGGCTGATCCCGGAATGTAACACACTTACGTGAGCCGCTATGGCGTGTTTTAGAATATTGTGTACGCTGGTCACTATCCGGGTGAATTTAAAATATATCCCATCAGCAGCAGCAATTTATTTATGATAAATATTTTGTGTAAGGACCAAATTTTTTAATCAGATAAAGTTATCCAATTAGCAATTTCTAATGTGACTGATAGAGAAGTAAAACAATTAACCGATTTATTCATAAAAACACAAATCTGTATTAATTGTTTGTTTTACATTTTACCTTATGAAAAATATGAGTACTTGTTTCACGTATAAATGATTCTTCATGTATATTTAAAAATTACAGATGAACAGTTTTTTTTGCAAAAATACCTGTTTTTGGGTGTTCTATTCTCGCAACCGTGGCCTATGTCCAGCAGTGGGCACACAACGCAAGGTCGGTATAATATTATTGTGTGGCATGAACACTGGCGAAAATTCATTAGTATTCACAAGAAGTAAGCAACCCTTTTGACGGATTTGTACGCTAACC
Organism: Manduca sexta; assembly: GCF_014839805.1. NCBI lineage: Eukaryota > Metazoa > Arthropoda > Insecta > Lepidoptera > Sphingidae > Manduca > Manduca sexta. The sequence goes on from NC_051130.1 coordinate 9,101,065, forward strand.
GTCATCGTCCCGCCTGTAAACAAATTATACGAACCTAATTTGTACGAAGTGGTGAAAATGTTTACTAAATATGTTTTAGTATCTGACGTGGAACAAATTTTCGGCCTTGTATCGTCTCTGTAATTAGAAGGGATTCGTTAATGTTTTGTTCATTCATGTTGAGAAGACGATAGCACGTGTAGAACTAAATGTAACCCAGCTCTTTGTAAACACAATTTCTATGAGTGCAGAAAATATAAAACGAATTAAAATATTGTTGGGATGTTTTTGTGAGGGTATTTATGACATTGTTTTTGCTATAAAACCACCTGGCATTTACCCCTTTTCCCATCCTAATAGAGTTTCTTCTCTTTCCCCTACACTTCCTTCTCCAGATGTCCGCCCCAACTTTCCTTCAGGGCCCTCTAGTCGTTAAGCGTGCGGATTCGAGTATTCAATTCGCAGGTTTCCCTTGGTATTAACTGCGGGGTCAGATACTCAAAAAAAAATCTCCATAGCTATTTCTCAGCTGAGTAACGAAAAGAGCTGGCTCATGCATGGTCTCCAAAGCATAAAATATTTATGGCCTTTTTTGAAATGCAAAAGAAACTACAGCCATAATTCACTTAAATTATTTTTGAATTATGTTGTATTATAAAACATCTCATTTTCCACACGGGCTCTTTGAAAACCCTGGACTAATAACCCGTATCTACGTACAGTAGAAGCGAAATTGGTATATTTTAAGTCACCACGTAAACTATAAATAATCTCGAATGTAAAGGTTTACGATACGAGTGATAGTTGCGACTTGACTGCCACAGTGGTGTAGTTGTACTGCATGTGTGGTACGACAGCGCTCTGAGGTCGTGGGTTCCAATCCCGGGTCGGGCAAAGTGACATTTGGGATTTTTTGCTCAGTATTAGCTCGGAGTCTGGAATTTGTGCCCGATATGGTGATAGGCTCGCCCCCTATCACATCATGGGACACACTTGGCGAAATTGGGTGCCCCGGTTGCGCCTCTAGATACCCCTTGGGTGATAAATAAGTGCGTGATGTTGTGTGTGTGATAATTGCGAATGTTATTCCGTAGTATACGTATTGCGATGGTGAATACGATTGCTCTCAAACACTTGATGCACTTGACTTCATTGGTGTTAGATTCCGTAGGTTTTTTTCATAGAATGTAAATGCAATGGTAGCTTCGGTAAGGGTTAGCGAAGTATTTTTAATAGGTCGTTTATGGGCGATGAAAGATTTTAAGAGCTACCGTCGGATTCATATCGAAAATGAACCCATCAAAATAAAGTTCGTTAGAAATGTTTACAGATGACTTACAGTGATTGGTTTGTTTTTACCACTAACTTTAGTTGGCGGACGGAATGGTTTATGGGAGTCGGACATCAGGGATCGTGCAGACTTACGAGTGGGACAGTAATTTCGCTTACAACAACTGTTAGTTTCATAGTAGTGTTTTTCTTGGTAACAAATTGTCAGTGTCTGCACGATGCTTTAGTCTTGGAATATCTATGAAATTCCACCCATTTTTTTTAATACAATCATATGAAGAGGCAGGTTTCTCGCTAGTTGATGGTGACAACGCTATGACTAGGTACCTGTCTCACAACTTTTGAGTAAAATGTACTCGTCACATAAATGTATAAGTCGACCAAATACAAAAGTCACACTAATCTATGCTCCAAAATAAATGGTAATAAAAAGTACTATCTACGTTAGATGTTTAATAAGATAAATGTCAAATAAAGTAGGTGAAACTTAAACTTTAGGACCATAGAATTAGAGCGCTGTATCCATTGAATTATTATTTACTACGATGTAACTCTGAACTGCGTTCGTCATCCTGACATTGGTTGTTAATTCTCATAATGCCCAGTAATGACATTGCGTTCAATCCTTCAAACCGGAACACAATATTGTACCTATGCATGTGCTAGTGTAGAGGAAACTCATCACTCTATAACCTGTAAATGTATTATCGTATAATCTCGCGTGTGCCTAAGGGGTAGGTTGTATATGTGCGTCTACCAAACATCGTTTGGTGCTTTTAAAATGTATGTGATTTGGTATATTGTATACCCTTCCGGGTAAGAGCTAATCATCATATAAGACACAAATTTTAGCAGCTGTATATTTTAAGTTTCATAATCCTCTATTTGACGGTAGCCGCTCTGGAAATCAAATCTAAAATCGTGCAACCATAGAGCTGTGAACTGGCTATGCTGAGATAGTGATATAATGCAATCTTGGTATATGTCTATGTTTGGACATTATTCTGTACAATTTTATTACATAATAGCAAATAGTACAAAAAGAAGCCCTTTTGTGAAAACTGCATAAAAATAGGTTCAGACATAAGGCGGTAATTCATATTTCAAATTATTGCAAAGTGCAGGAGTGCGCGCCTAGAGGGGATATCGCTCCATCTCTTTCTTTCGCTCACATTGTAATTCCCGATGACGCCACGTGCGCGTATTGCGCCACTTTTCTCGTTTCTTGACACCGACCATTTCTACCGAAATTCAAAGGCTTATAACTCGTTGACTTATTATTGAATATTTATTAATCTTTCCGTGTTAAATTTGTCTGAGGTAAATGTTTGATAAACGTAAAGAACAAAAAATTGCCAAATACCGTAAAGGAGAAGAAGCGCAGCAGCAGGTTGTCATTTCGTGACAGGGTAGGGCTTTGCACTATGGATATTGGAACAGGCTCGCTCTCTATGACATCATAAAACGGAATACACATAGTAAAAAGTGGATGCACTAGTTGGGCGTTTGTCTACCAATATGGGGATGGAATGCATCAGCGCCTAAAAAAATAGGTTTCTAGAAAAGGGGCGTCAATGTTCCGGATGCTCAGGAAGCTAAGGTTGGCCTTAGATGTATTTATTCATATATAACTATACGGAGATTAAGTAAAAACCTTGTTCCCGAGAAAATCTATGGTGTCAGATTCTTCGGTTTTCTGGTCTCCGAAGCAAAACCTTAATTGGAAGAAGGTGGTACTGCCAAGCTGTCCTCGTCATGCAAACATCTACTTCAAACGTTCCAGATGTATATGTCTATTTTTGAGAACGTAATAAGTAATTTTTCATTTTTCCAAATCAAAACCGGTTATATTCTTACTATCTATCGCCATGTCTAGACGGCTAATGGTGTCGTGTTCACAGTTGCAGGACATATTTTTTCCGCACGGTCGCTTTGTATACGATCAATATTTCCCACGAGACCACTGGCCACAATGAGTATTCTGACGTCATTATTATAATTAATTATAGCTCACGCCACTTTTGCCGATTGCCTACAGTGCTAAATATAACTAGTGTGGTGTTTGACAAATTGTGATGCTGATAAGTGCACTGGTTTGTAAAATTGATTAGTGGTAGAGTGAAGGTGTGTGATTAATGTTGCATAGGGTTAATGGTGTCAAAGATTGTAAAAGGAAAAATGAATGGCTGTTAGATCAAAAGCAATCGAAAGAATCATAAATTTAAGCCGGATTGCGAGATAGTAGTTCAGAAAATATTAGAAACAATCAATTGATATTTGCTTACCAAATACATGCAAACACTATTAAAGATAAGCAATGCTAATGATATCTTAATAAATGTATAACTGACCTGCTTCGTTCTTCCTCCGTTCATTTTCGACAGTATGTTATATCACAAAACTCATTAATTGTAAACAATACGCGAACTCACAAACGCAATATGCAAACCCAATGAATATATTATCGAAATGCACAATTTGTGTGGCGGAGGCTGTATCGATCCGATATTACTCCCACAGGTGGCCGGCATGCGGTGGTTTTGGCTCCTTACCAACACCCTTTTGTGAGTTTAATTTCAACATTTGTATGTTATGAGTATCTCTTATACTGGCTGCTACAATTGTATAAAGCCAATAGCGACAGTCCCGACAAAAGATAACGATCGTAAAGTCAGCGAATGCTTGAAATTGATGGATAAATTCGATATAATCACAGTGATAGGATTTTAGGAACGTTAATTTATATGAGATTATAGCACTAGGATGGATTGCACGCATGACTCCAAACTGTAACTCGGACTTGTTAATGAGAACATGTCTTCAACGTATAAAAAAAAATTAAATTAAAAAAATATTTGAAGGAATAACCTGCTGTACAACCATATAAGAATCGGAATAGGACATTTTCATTGTTATCCAGTCGAACAAAAATATTTCCAGTAGGTACGCTACCACTAGCAACTTACAGCAAAAAGTTTCGGTTTTTCGTATACGATTGTGGCCAATTTTTTCGTAGTTCCACCAAAAAGTTATTCGACAGCGCAAACAATCCCAAACCGGAATCAAATTCGTATATCTCAGCTGTCCCATTAAACAAGAAACGTCCTTTAATAGGAACAATAAAATTAATTGTCCGCTTAGTGTGAGTGGTGCAACGGTCACACAATAGCTTCCTCTTATTACTCCCACGGGCGCTGTCAGGGAGACCCAGCGTCGTCGAAACGACCACATTCTGGTGTTGTCAGGCTTGTTAGAGCTTTACACGCAGAGTTTACTAGGCGGTATAAGAATATGTTTTTTTTATACTACATTGTGTTACTAAGGTGAGGGTTGCCGGAGTCCGATGGATGAGGGCGGCCCAGAACCGGTCCCTGTGGCGCTCCGGGAGGCCTATGTCCAGCAATGGACGATTCATGGCTGATGATGATGATGATGTGTTACTAAAAACAGGATAGATTGGCAATTTGTTATAATGGCAGCATTGGTTTGTGGGTAAGAATGTCCGGCAAAGTTGTTTTTTTATTGATTTGAATGACGAGATGAGTTTGCCGTTCGCCTGATGGTAAGCGATAGGACTGCCCATAAACAGTAGAGATGTCATCCAACACCTTGAAATACAAAGTATTGTTTGGTGTTCCACTGCGCTCGCCATCCTGAGGCATGAGATGTCAAGTATTATTATGTCAATTGGCTACGATGTCGTTCAAACAGGAACACAACAGTGACTACACTATGCTGTTTGGCGGCAGGAAAAAACCTAATGAAAAGAAAAAGACGTAATATGAACGCACACTATTGTGAATATTACTGATACACACACATTACAATATTCTGTACATTACTGATTTCCATGAACTTGTCAACGTTAACAGGTTTTATCTAGTAGAGTGTTGTTTAACATCGTTAAAGGCGCATAAAACAACGCGAACAAATTGGACGGGGAGTAGAAAGAATGGCTCTCGCCAACGAGCACCAATAAAATTGCCAGCATTAATAGCTTTCACAAGTTGGTTGTAAACATGTTTCGGTCACAAAGATTCTATTCGACTATTTCTATGAGTGGGTAAAGTTGAACGCTTTTGTCATTGCCTGGCTTGCTTGACGGTTTTATAAACGTGAGGATTTTATCGAAATTATGCTTTGTAACGATTACTTTCAGATTTAGAATATAAATATAATAAATGAGCGTATATACAGGTACTTATCTCTTATAGAATATATCAGACTTTTGTGCAGCAGCTCATACTATAATTTTGTTATAAGTTATTTCATACTTTGAGTACATAAACGCTGTAAAGTAATTATTTAAATTTCGGAAGGTATAAAGGATAATTTATTATTTTTAGACTTCTTAGCGGATGTAGACAACGAAATTTATGAAGGGCTGTTGAGCACCATTTTTCAACCTTGATTTGTGACCTTTTAATTGTAAACTAATGAGAACACTTAAAAAGGGATTAACGATTTTATACATTGAACGTTTGACCTAAATTACTAAGCCGAGCAAAAAATGCGGCAACCCTAGCCAAAGCGATCTTAGATTCATTTAGAGAATAAAGAGATAAGAATACTCTATTTTATTCTTTTGAATAAGGGGTGAGATAGTAAAAAATTAATAAGAATAGTAAAGACAAAAGACATTTTAGTCTGCAAAGCCGCGCCATAAAGCACTACGCGCTTTAAATTATGTTAATAGTTGCTTTTACGCGAATATTTAACCAGTGTTGCCAGAACACGGTTTTGAAAATACCTTTTTGTACACAATAGGGTTGATAAGTGTCAAAGCATTTTAAATTTTAATACAATTCGCAATAATTACAACTTCTTGTTTAAAATAAGTTATTCTATACACTGGAGGAATATCTGATGTTATTGTATAGGAATAAGATATTTTAGTATTAAAGATAGAAAGGATTTTGTCCAGTTATTACTAAGCCCAAAACTGTGCAATTAAAACGGCAATATTCTTGGACCCTTTTACTAATCTGTCCTTATGTATGTAGATTTTAGATCAGTGAAAGGACCACTCCAAAACATACGGCTACCCACATAATAACGTCGGATTAATGCAAATAACTGGACCTCGTAAATGAAGGAATAAATTAGGGAACCGCAAAGGAACGGGTCCTAGAACTGAAAATTCGTTTTGTGGATTTTGTAATGTACCAACAATTATTTAGTAATTATCGTTATTCTTATGCCGGTTGAAGACCGATAACTGAGCTAAATTAGTTATTTTTGTATGGGACCCTGCCGTCTACACCAGGGGAATCCTGCGGATGGGATACTGAAATCCCATGGATTAGTGACCGTAGGGGCCTGGAGGAAAATTGGGAGAGGAAGTGAGGGAGAAGAATGGGAATCCTCTTTAAGAACGGTTCAGTAGAGAAGGAGGAGAAATGTTCGCGGGCCCCGTACAGGCCACATTGTGAATTTAGCAACCATGAGGTATACACTTTACTGTATGCCTAGGGCTGAGACAAAAGTCCTCTCGTGCATTCGGTGTGGAAAGTGAAGACACAAGAATTGCCTGGGGGGAACTAAATAAGTTTAGTATAAGGTCGCATAGCTCAGAAAATGATACTTAGTACCTACATAGTATGGAGGGTAGAGGCAAGGGTAGCTTGGGGATAAGTTGAAAAAATGTCCACTTGCAAGTAGCAACGATATCACAAAAAACTTTAAATTATATAGTGCTGCGTGGATCATCACTGCGCTTGTCATCCTGAGCGAATATTTAACCGGTCAACATGTTAAGATTTTTAATACCCAGTTATTGTCCTTTCGGATATAGAAGATACCATTAAATTACCGTGAATGCTCTTCAACTTGACGAAGATGTTAATTAATTCCAACATCAATGCAGGATAATTAAGGTCAATATGTTAGTTAGCTCCTGCGGGACCCTGTTGAGTCTGTTATCGAAAATCTACATAGTTCCCCTCGGGCAATCAGCCCTACATCCGTAGCAGACGGGTTCTGCATGACGGTTGCTTTTGGGTACTTCTTGAACTTTTTGGAGGGTTAGCCTGAATATTCATGTGGTATTCGAATTTCAAATGTAATAGCAAACCTTTTTAGCCATATTATTTTATTAAATAAAAATGTTTGCAATTTAAAAAAAATTGTTGACTATTTTAGTGTTTTGAAATAGTTTATCCTGTTTTCTGAACGAGCAGAAAAAGGATAAGAGATTTCTAAATTCTTATTAGCAAACAACTACGCTATATTGACAATATAATTCAAAACCGTTTGTTCCATTTCATTTACAACCAAAATGGTCTTTGTATTATAGTTATGACATGGTGGTGAGTGCGTGCCATCGATCCACGCCGACCTTCAGCCGCCATGAATGGTGCTGTTTACCTTCCCGTACTGTCATAACATTTCTAAACCTGGTATTGTCATAGTTGTACTTTCGTTTTGTTCTTGTGCAGTATTTTTGGATGTGATGACGTATACGTCTTGTCTGATTAGAACTTTGTCCTGTAGTTTTCGAGTGTTGTGCTATTAATTTACGATTGTTCCTTAATAAATGTATTTTTATAAAATATGTTACATTCAAAATAATTATTAGAAAATAATCAGATGACTCCTTGAAATCATTAATTTGCATATTATTATGCCGTTACGTAATTAATGACTTTAAAGAGACGGTATTTAAGATTTTATTTATTTCTTTCACTGTGATATTTTTTATAAAATACATATTTTATTTTAAGAAAGAGTGCATTATCGTCACTAAATATTGCTTGCATTAATTCTTATTTTTCCTTTTTCATAGTTTTGATTTATCATATCATACGGAAACGATATGGTATGGTAACTATGACCAATCAATCGCTTTATTTCAACTCTCTTTAGGGGAATCAATCTCGGGCTAATGGTGCCAGAATTAATTATTTAACATAATCAATAGATGACAGCAATACATAATGGAACAATCACGAATTAGTTATATTGAATTATAATGAGACACAATCCCAACACAAAGCAGTGATGCAGCTTCTCATAACTTATGCAAATAAGCTAATATTAGGAACTGAAGTGATTTTGATTAGAAAAAAAATAACTATCACTGAGTAGAGAAATAGTTTCACTAATATTTCACCAGCCAACCGACTTATACAACTTGTCAATGATCAAGTGCCTCTGTCCGTCGAACGCTCAGATTTTTATGATTTTATAGCAAAAGGTGTCACAAATACCCTCACAAAATACTTATATTTTAACATTAGATTATTGCTTCGATAGTGAAATTAATGAAGGTATCACATCTCTCACAAAATCTTCAGAGACTGTGATAATATATTAAATTCTGTAGCACTTTCGAAGCAACATGGATTTTTCTATACTCGCCATTCCTGCGGCAGAAGGCGTTTCACACCTGGTCATAAATCTACACTAGCCTAAAGCCTTTGTCGCACTGATAGCAAGATATGCACACGATGTTTCAGATGGGTTCACAATCAACGTGTTAAACATTATTACTATAAAATTTTTATTTATTTATTTATTCCTGTCCCCTGGCACCCAAACTAGGTTAACCTGTATTTTGTGTATCAGTGTTCATTAAACTTAGTCCGTGTTTAGATTAATATCGTTGTAATGATTGTTCCGCGGAAGATTTGATTAAAGCCCTGTCCATTGTTGCTCCGAGGTCGCAATGTTTCTCTTACTTTTGTATCGGCTTTCACTTGTTTCAACTCGGTTTGCAAACAGACCTTGGCTCGCTTTCTCCAAACTTCATAATTAGCCCCCGAGCCTTTGTGCGTCACGGTTGAAAAATGAGGCTTACTTTATCCGCCATTTTTTAGAGTGGGATGAAATTTGTTTGCTCTTTTGAAAATGTTTTTGAATGATGATTTACTGCGGTGTTTAGCTTTATCTGGTTTAAAGTCTTTAAGAGTTTGTTTTATCGCGGAATTAAATGTTATTTTATTGTTGTTTAATAATTATCGTTTAATCTAAATAAAACAGTAAAGTAATTAGTAAGGTATATTTAAAGATCTTTTTTTGTATTAACGTAACGGAAGCCTTGAATACCCATGTTATTTTCAAAAAATTGTTTCATGAAAATATTAAAAAACTTTTGATTAAATTGCAATATGCCACTATTTATTATGAAATGTATTCTATAATAAAATAACTAATAAAAATCCATAGTATGCTTTTTGCAATAATAATAAATATACAAAAAAATACCAAAAATATTGAATTTAAAATGTCATCCGTTACACTTAATTATTGAAATCAATACTAATATATCAAGCTGAAAAGTTTGTTAGTTTGAACGCGTTATTCTCGGAAACTACTAAACCGATATTGATTATTTTTTTTATAGGAAGTTATATTATTCACGAGTGTTATAGGCTAGTTTAATCCTGGGGAAATATTTACCCGGATACTCTTTTTCACGTGGACGGAGCCACATTAAAAATAGGTAACAATAATTAAATCCTTATATATAAGAATAACAGTCCAAACACGAGTTATGACGGGCAACTGGAGAAAATGCCTTTTAAAAATACAAAGCCCCTAGACTATTTTTCACGTCGAGGATTAGCTCAGAACTAATTTAATTAAGTTAACTTTAGAAATAATGATTAATTGATTCTTTGATACTGTCTTATCACTAATTCTTATGTTTATTACAATTGTTATGATGACTCACGGATAATATGTTGTTGTCTAAATCTAGGATTAATTTCTAAATATGGTTTCTTTCTATACTAGCAAGGCAAAGTGACCTCAATGCAATGGCGAACGGTCCATATAACGCCGGCTTACCTTTCGTAATTTATGAAAAATCTGATTATCATTGGTAGGATTGGTAGACTGCATTTATACATTATTGTCGGGTTCCCTTTGAAAATGTTACCCTTCGCCACCGCCGCACTGCATCTCATGGTAAGTGGGGTCCAATGGAGTTGCAACTGACGAGAGATGATTAGCCATCGACAGTGGACACAATTATGCCGGCCAAGGAACCGGCATAATTGTTTATATTAGAAATAACTTCAAGGTTTCAAAAGTGTTACGTTTATTAATTCCGTGGCCTGTATTTGTTGTGAAAGAAACAGCTCACTTATTCTGCACACATTGCTTTATTAGTCCGGTGATTGTACAATAAAAAATAATAATGCTTAGTTAGTGCGCCATATCGGAACCTCGATCTGAATTTCTAGGCAACATTGGTAATAGGTTTGGCGTATAGTTGGATCAAATTTCTGTGAATTTCTGATCGGATGGTTTTTTTTGCTGGTATTTTGTAAGTTGTGTTAGGGTTGCCAGGATCACAGACTACTCTCCTTCCTAATTATTTTTTCTACTAAATGTTTACAAAACAAAAGACCTCCATACTACATTTCCCTTGCAAATAGAAAGAAATATATAAGTTTATTGTTGGAACAAGAATAAAAAAATGTAATTTAAAATCTCTTTTTTTTTCTATTTACTCCATGATTCTTTTGGTATCGTAGATTGTTAAATTATATTTACTAAACCATTTTTTTATAAAAGTAAAACAACAATCATAAGACATTTCCTTCAAACCAGACCTAGCTGCATTGTTAAATATATATAACCCAAAATATTAGTATGGCAACTGGACAACTGGTAAGTGGCAACCCTAAATGCCCGCCAACCGGACAACTGCCAGTCCTGAGCTCGCATAACACGGCCGGACCGATCGTTAGAGCATGCCTCACTTATGATATTGCTATTGCCATACAAGAGATAGTAATTTCCTTAACCGCTGGTCGAAATTCGAATTTGGAATTTGCGTTCGAAATTAACATGGCCGTCGGAATTTTGTTTGTCATTGTTGGTTTGCATTTTAGGAGGAAGTTTTTGTATGATATTCTTATTAGTGTGTGTTTTTTTTGTTTTTAAGATGATAAACGTGAATTGTAATTGTTTTTGTCGCTTTCTTATAGATGTTAAAAATACATATACGTATAAATGTTGTTTTTTTTCTAAATCGACGGATAGACCTGTTCGGGTATAAGCTTCCTACGTACTTTATTAAGATAAAAAATAATCTACACTATGTTTATGCAAATCATAGTGTATCTGTTCACTACTTTACCCTACTACGTTTCTTAACAAATATTCGTATTTATATTAGAAAGAAACGAGTTATATTGCAAAATGTTTCGTTCAGATATACAAAATTATTCATGAAAATTTACGTCTCCTCCGAAAGCCTCTGCCGGATAGCTTTAATTTGAACATTTATGTCAGGGAAACAAAAATGACTCGATAATTGATTCCGATAACGGAGTGCAATCGGTCAAATATGCTGACACTTGACAGCCATAAATATGCACACGTTTGTAACCGGCACTTACAGTATTTCGAATAAATTGGATTTAAAAATTCAAATGTGTTCGATGCAGTGCGACTTTAATTCATTTTACTTATTGACTAGCCGCCATTTTCAAAAAAAGTATCTGAAACGGTTTTTCGATCTATTTGAACTATGGAACAATCAGAGCAAAGTATTTTTGACATGTTAACAAATGAGTTACTTTGATTGGTTCATTCTCGGGGTCGGATTGAAGATTGAGATCGGGATCGTTTATTGAAAACGGTTAGATGGGATTTAATCTTTGGCCACAAAATTGCAAAAAATCTTTTAGTTTTCATTTATGACGTATATGCTATACTTGTACCTATGAGATCAGTCAGTCAATTAGTTACTTAGTACTAAAATTTATATTGACTATCTAACTATAAGTAAGTCTCTGGTGAATTTACGAACGTAAATTAATAAAAGTAACCACACAATTAATTCTTCGTTATTTTCATTCCCGAAGGCATCGACGTCTGTATTGTCACAGGTTTAATGTATTATTATTATTATTATTATTCTTGAAGGGGTAGGCAGAGGCATAACTGGTGCAGCCACATTTCGTCATACGTATTCCGTCCCATGATGTGATAGGGGGCGAGCTTATCGCCATAGCACGAACAAGTTCTAGACTCTGGACTGATATTCAGTAGAATACTTCAATATCACTTTGCCCGACCCGGGGAGCGAACCCGAAATCTCAGCATTGCAGTCGTATCGTAATACATGTACGTCACTCTGGCAGTCATGACTACCTCACTTCTTTAAATAATTTGTAACACTCTTCGTATGTAACTTCCTAGAGGAAATATTAACAAAACTACATACTAGACAGGCGTATAACCAAAAAGTGGAAGATATAGTATTCTCAAAAAGTGTTGTACGTTTCTATATAACGTTTGTCAAACTTAATAATAACTTTACACCACAAATTCGGAACTAGTTAATGAAATAATAAATATAAACAGTCAACCGCATCGCGAGACTGCTACCTTTTGTTATTACGTCATATTTGTAGTAAATATTCCTTATTGAGTATATTACTACATAATAACATGTAGGCGTTAAATATATATGCCGATTACGTATATTTACTGTTTCACCAGAGATGTGAGTTAATATCTCATCTTTATTGAAATATAACTACTTTCTAGATTTTATGACAGGTTTTTATACAATTATTTTCTCCTGACATTTCGAAGACTTTGCACCCTTCATGGTTGCGAGGGGAACTGAGGTGTTGGTCATCTGAAAAGTTAGTCACAATATCTATCTGCATTTTACAATTATACAATGTTTTTTCTCTCACCAATCTTATCGTTATGTTTTACAGAAAAATATAGCAATGTGTCAAAATAGTTAATATTTACATACTCACAATTAAGATCGGGTGTCCTATTCCGTCTAGAGGCTCGAATCGGTCCTTTTACAATTATGGGCGTTTTAATCGATGGATAGGTTTGTTAGCCATATAAATAAAAGAGTTAAATATCCCTTATTGACCTATACTGCTATTAAAGCCGTCCTTCGATTAAAACGCCCTTAATTGCAAGAAAAGGGATTGACCACCGTGGACGTAATAGGGTCTCCAGTATTTATCTGTTGTATTAAGTTCACTGGATTAGCAGACTGGTGTGTCAGTAACATAGTGTTAACAGCAACTTGCTGGATACAAAGATTTAAGCCTCTTTGCGTCTTAGTTTCATTTCCCTTTACAAGATGTGCAGAGGATTTTCTCAATGGTAAAGTTCTTGATGTGAACTATCTATTCTAGATGAAGTCTACTATACCCACAGTATTAGTTCGATAGAAATTGAATTATTTTTATAATATAAAGAGGTATGTTTAGCCTTAAAAAGCGTTTTTCTCGGTTAAAACAGCGAGCAACTGGTAATAAAAATGATTTATTTGTTATGGAGGTAGTTTGTTCTAATGTTCTACGGGTCACTCGTAATTCTTATTTTGATATCTTATCTTATCTTGTCATCTTAATGCTAATATTTGTGAAAATGTTTGGATGTTTGTTAAAGGTAAAATTTGAAATCGCTGTCCGGATCGAGATGAAATTTGCCACACGGAGTTTTATCTTTTTCTTTATTATATGCCTTTTTAAATATATGGCGTTGGTGTCGTACTGGTAGGGTTATATATCGTTACAGTGATTTAGGGACTGATGTAGTAGGAAAGGTATTGCACGCTGAAGGAGCCGCGAGCAAAGGGTTCTCAGGATTAATTCAGCATAATAATTTTATCCAGTGCTGATAAGTAACAATGTATTCATTATGATTTCTTATGTTTACGCGAATGTTAGACATTAAAATTAAACTACTTTTCGGATTCTGTCGCGGTTTTTTATGTTTTAGTTTTCTCCCGACGTTTTGAAGACTTTGCAGCCTTCATGGTCACTGGGGGGATTCCCCCCCGTGACCATGAAGGCTGCAAATTAAAATATAAACTAAAATATAAAAAAACACGATAGAATCCGAAAAATAGTTTAATTTTAATGTATTCATTGCTACAAATGATATTGTCCTTAAATTGGCAAGCCTGATTTATCAACTAATTAGTATGTCTTGTAAATTATAACTAAATCAAGCGTTAGAATCAAAATGCACCCTCGCTCTATAACGCGTGTGTTAATCAAAGTAAGTAATGACATCCGTAACTGAATTAACTTAGTTGCTCTCAAGTTATTTGTAGCTTATACAAAGTTCTAATTAATATTCGCTGTTTAATATATTTGCGTATCGTTAATTTTGTCTGAGTAATTATGAATGAGAACGATTTGTATCTTGTTTGTATGTGTGTGTGTGTGTGTGTTTTTAGTGTGCTAGCATTTCTGTTAACATGAAATTTTATTTGTAATTTTAAGGCTTCTTCATTATAGTTCTTGTTTCTTAGCCCATAATTTTTTGGAGTTTTTCGTTATTATAATTATGAAGTTTGCATCGAAATTTGTTTGCTTGTTTTGGGTAATGTGATGTTGATAGACTTCTATTTAGCTATATATACTTGGTTATAACATTCAGAAGATTATAAATTAATGATCTATGCTTCTGTTTTGTGTAATTTATAAGTAGTTAATCTATAAGTAGACTATACTAGAAAAAGGGTAAATTGGGTAAAGGGCAATTTGAAACTATAAAATCTAAGAAGAAGAAGACCAAATCTTTCTCGATAGTAGAGGAGGCCTAGCAGTGGGAAAGTCTATAATACAGGACTGATATTACTATATATTATTATTATAATGACAGTTTCTCGTTTACACACGGGAAGTTTCTTACCAATAAATTAAAACGGAGTTTTAGGGACAAATAAAAGGTGGTAATGAATATAGTTGGTATATAATAAATAAATATATTTTTATTAATGAATTTAAAATGTATACTTTCAATAATATTTAATACTTATACTAATAAGGGTAGTAATAGGGAGGCAATAGTAAGTTTTCAATTGAGCGTATTTAACTTGCAGTGAAATAAAGCTATCTTAGACAAAAACTGTACGAGATCAATCCGGATCAGTCGACGGTTTTAATATCAGTTTTGTCGATGGAAACCCGCCGCTCTAAAATCTTGTTTGCTTTGAATGAGTTATTCGAACGTTTTATTCCGCCATCTTGATAAAATCTCTATCATAAAAGTTACTCTTTACATAACTTTTATTTCTGACACAAAAAAGTTGCTTAAGTATACAGTTTTATGTAATGAAAATCTTTATGGATTCCGTGGTATTTTTACGATTTATGAAAGGCGGGAAATGATACTTGTGTTGGGAAACAAAATATATTAGTATTGGTATTGTTACATCTTTATTATTATGTAAAGAGTATGTTAGTTTGTCCTTCTTTCGCATAAATGGATCACGTTTATTTTGCAGCTGATTTTGCCTAAAAGTTATTTCTTGTATCGCGGAAAAATATTCTTGCTTTGTCAATGCGGAACAAGACGTGCGTAGTCGCGGAAGCAGTCTGTGGCCTCTTTGGGATGAAGTTTTTTTTTCCAAAAAAACTTGCATGGCTTACTTAACCTCTGGCATCATTCAAAAATCATAAAGAAGGACAAAAGCATTAAAAAAGGGAAAAAATCCATAAAATACTAATCCATATATAAACATAGTCTTACGCAATCAATTTAAGAGTAATTTGCTTCTAATCAATGGCAATTTGAGACATTAATATTTGTTAATTAGAAAGCCAACGAATTTGAATTGAAGTTTGGCGGTGAGAGGTGGCTGTTGAAACTTCTATCTGCAGTCTACAGTGGAATTGACGGGCGGTATTCCCGAATGCTTTTGCCGAATCAATAACTTATAGCTATAACTTTAGGAATACCTGTTCTAATATACTATATTGTATACTTATATTGATTAGTTATCGTGTAATTAGCAAAAGAAAGATATGCCAGTCAAATACTAAAAATACCCTTTTTCTTCCGTCATTAAAAATGAGGATAATGTGATAAAAGTAAAGCTGTAAAATTAGATTAATTGCAACGTGCACATTATAATTTGCACACAGTGGTGATATCCCAACAAACCAAAAAATATGTGGACGAAGGTGCAAGCAAAAAGTATTAAATTAAACAGCAATTCAAAACTACAAAATGGCAATAAAATATTTACGTATCAAACCAATGATTAACAAATAGTAATTCATATTTATAGACGCCAGCCAAATCAATTGGCATTATCGCATGCATGAATAAATAATCAAGGCATGATTTAAATACAACAAACAGAATAAATTCTACAATCAAATACCATATTTAATTTTGGTTATCATTTCGGCAAATGGGTGCTTAAATTAATTATTGCGGTTTTGGCTGTTTACCTATCCGTGTTATTGGATTATTTAATATTAAACTGATGGGTAAGCTATTTTGACTGAACTTCATATGAGGATATATACATACTAGTGGTCGTCCAGCGGTTGAAATCGATAACGTAACTTTATACATTTTGAGCATAATTATACATGAATTTTATTTTCCTGCACTCCTATTATTTTATATTTAATCATGCCAAATCAATCCTTCATGCGCGTCAAGGCATACAAGGTTTTTCTTTACGTTTTAATATGTAGATAACGTAGGAATTCAATAGCAAGACAGCATGAAGTGGATATGTAATCGCGTATCGTTTACCCGTGAAGACAGATCAAATCGAACTCATCATTTGATTCAAAGGAGGGAAAGAGGAGGTGATGCATTGGTTTTTAAATAGGTATTCCAAAGTGTCAGACGAAGGTTTAGTCTTGACCCATGGCGGTATTGTAAAGGGTCATAACAGATCGGTATAATTATAACGTCCGTATTGTGTTTCAGTATCTAATATTGATCTTTACATTTAATCTACTCCATTCTGCTAACATCTGACTGAAGACAGACTAAGGATTCCCATTTTGCTTGATTTTGGTACAATACTTCGCATCCTTAATTTTTAAGTTTTGTATCTTCTTATAGATTCTTCAATCTTCTTATAAACTCGCCGGTTAAACTAAACGCCGGTTCAGGGTACTTTAAGCTGGCCTCTAAAATGTCAGATATCTGACATTCCAGGGTCCAGTGTGGTCGACCCTTACCAGCTCTTCTATTCACAGTCGCCTTATCCTCTGCCATTCTACCATTCAACCTTACTAACTGCCCAAACCGCTTCACCATACCCTTTTTAATGTCCGTTTCTACATTCGTTCACTCCACAGATATTCATAAACTTTACCAGGATAGTAAAAGGAAATAATAATCTCTGTTCAAAACTAATTCAACTGAAAAGGATACGTTTCAATTTAACTTTATAGGCCCAAGTTCTATCGAAACCGGCTAGGCCTGTCCGTAAAATGTACTTTTACACCGACCAGCCACTCCCTTAATCAAACTTGGTAAGCCAGTTACCCTACGAGCCCACTCTGACAGGATTGGTGCTAAAAATTAAAACGTAATTACATCGTACATCCATGCATTAGTAAACAGGGGATGGATCTAATTCCGACGCCCACGTTCGCAATTTGTTCCGATACGGAGTTTCTGTTGATTTCTCTCACCTTGAGAACGTATTTTTTTGCTTTTTTACTGTTTGCGTTGAGATGGTCTTATATCTATTTACATTTTGATCAGTGATTAATCTTAGTGTTTGTCTTTTGAGTTCTGTTTTTATCAAAGAAAGATACATTCGCGATTAGTTTAAAAATTATAATTTATAATATTTATCGGTAGATGATATTGTGATGATAACTATTGAACCTTGAAGTTCCGTTTATGAATATTAAAAACACTGAGTTATTTGGAATTGGAATGATACGGTAACAGGTTTGCTATAACATACGGTCGTTAATAAAATCGGTGAATTATTGTTTACTAGTTCTGTCCTTGTCTACCTCTGTGTATAAAAACAAAACACCTAATTATAATTAACATGACGCAGATCTTATTCGTTTGTTTGCTTCTTATTTACCAGAGAAGTAAATTATAGCCCATTTTCATAATGAATGGCTTATTTTCTCAGCGCAAAGTTGAATTGATTTATTAAGTAATTTAATGAAAACTAATGTTCCTTAATGAATTATGACGATAAACTGTTTGGGAATGAAGATTATTATTTATATTGACTGTTGAAGGAAAAGGTTGATTAAAATATATTATCAGATTTATAGGTCGTCTGGGCGTCAGTTTTTATTATATATTTAGATAATCTAAATCTCTATAAGTATTGCATGAATTTAGGTCTTAAAAAATCCTTGTAGCTTCAATATTTGAGATAAGATTACAGATACTAACTATTACTCTACTATATCTTTTATATAACTATTATATACATCTTTTAAGCGTAATAAACGAAGAAACAAAATTCACCTTTGTTACTGTATATATATAGCAATTAATTTTCAAAATGATCTATACTTAATTATATACGTCATGAACAGCCGAAATATTCACAAAGGACATTAAATCTCTTGAACGTTGATCCACACCTACAAGATATACAAACATTAACTGTCAACTGACGTGTGAATGGAGTTCGTTGGGCTTGTAAGTACAGTCTTACATAAATAACGAGAGGATTTAAAAGCCTTCGTTCAAGAGTACAGTCTGGAGCCAGCATTAGCATACTCAGTGCGCTCACTGCGCTTTTGTTTAGAACTACGCTTGGATTTTTTGTTGTAATAAATATGAGACTAAGGAAGCTAGACATGCTGCCGGGGATTGTTTTGAAGTTATGCTGTCTGTTTTTGCAAGTGATAAATTTTGTATATAAATGTTCTTATTTTGGTTTCTTAGGTGTTCATAATGGCTGAGGGATTTATTTATTTTTGATATTTATCAATGTTAACAAATAAAAGTAAATATATTAAATAAAGTATATATATTTAATTATTATTCATAATTTATTAAAAACCTTTAAAATAAAGATAATGAACATAATTTATTATACCGACCGCAGTGTTCTAAATACTTTGAGACAAAAAACATAAAAAAGAAAATAATATTTATTTAGCACAGAAAACATTACACGACATAAGGTATAATTCTAATATTCTAACTGCAGGGGCCTTATTCTTTATCCCGCACGTTATTTTGACAGTGTGTAACAAGCACGTAACACAACGCATCATGTTTAGGACTATAGAAATTTGTCTTACAGAATACCATTCCACGCACATTTCTCGGAGATAACATGACACGGCCGCGTTACGCGTTTACACTACATACATACATACATAACATCACGCATTTTATCCCCGAAGGGGTATGCAGAGGCGCAACTAGGGCACCCACTTTTCGCCAAGTATATTCCGTCCCATGATGTGATAGGGGGCGAGCCTATCGCCATATCGGGCACAAATTCCAGACTCCGGGCTGATACTGAGCAGAAAAACCCAAATATCACTTTGCCCGACCCGGGATTCGAACCCAGGACCTCAGAGCGCTATTGTACCGGACGTGCAATACAACTACGCCACCGAGGCAGTCAGTACACTATCATACAGAATAAGGGCCCTGTAGTTAGTATATTTAACTGTGTGGTAGTTAACTGCGCCCATCGCCAGTTAAGATATAGTTACCAGGATTAAAATACAAAAAATAATAAATTCTACTTATATACTCCTTTTCAAATGATAACTAATGAGTACACTTGCAGTAGTTTACTAATTGGGACAAATAAAAGCTAAGTTACCTGCAATTATTCGCCATTTTGCGTTTACAAAATGGACAGCAACTTGAAGCATAGAAATACACTTCAAACACGATTATTACAACATAAAACTTCGCCGCTATTTCAATTTTTGGCCAAAATAAATCCCGCACTGTTCCGCGTGGAGTTTATGAGTTTAATTTATTAATATTGCAATTAGGGAGCGTCCGCTAATTGTCGAATGGTTTCGAAGCAAAGGGCTAAATTTATCTTTGGTTTTCCACCGAATTAGCGGTTAGCGCGCTGTTTTCAATTTTTTGTTAATCGTTGCCAATTATCGTTTGTGTTATGGTTTCTTTGTTAACAGATGGTAGCTTTACGTAATCTATGCAATCGTTATCGTTTTTTTGTTAGTTTTGTGTGCGCACTTTTTACTGATTATAAATACTGGTGATGTTTGGATGTTTGTTAGAATTAAATGTGGAAACTTACGAATCTATCTACAAAGACTTTCAATAAACGATCCCAATCCTAATCTTCGATCCGATACCTAGAAAAATTTCAATCGTAAAAATTTGTAAGTAAAAAAAACTAACCTGATTGGTCCATTTTCGTGATCGATTAAGAAAGATGAGGTAACAAACATACAAAAAAAAAAAAAAAAATCACGTCGAATTGATAACCTCCTCCTTTTTTTTGAAGTCGGTTAAAAATGGGCCCGTTTATTGAAGTTGGCAGTAAGTTTTTAATAAATATATAAGCTACTTTTTATCCCTTTTTATATACTAGACAGTAGGACGTTTTTCAGACGAAGTCGCGAGCAAAACTCAAATTTAAATATAGCGCGAATCGATGGGCGCGAGTATATTATGTTTAGCGGGGATTGCATGTCGTTTAATTATTTGTCAAGCCTTATGTACTCGTTAGTATCGTGATTGTTGGAGTAATTTGTGTATATTTACACTAACTAGGTTTACCAGTAAGGTAGGATAAAACGGTTTGTAATTTGGACTCAACTTGGAATCTGACCTGATGTTAGTTTCTCAGGAACAAGTGGGAACTGTTCTTGTAGCCTAGGCCGGATTACTTTAAGGCTAGTATGACTGGTCCGAAATAATAAGATTTCGTTTTGCTATACTTCAGAGTTTTATTTATTAGATTGTTTTTGAGATTATAGGCGGTTAATTTATCTTAAGAAAATTACTTAGATTATATAACTAATTTATCTTTTTCTTACGTAACTTTATTTGAACTCGATTAAGATTGTGCTTTTTGTTTTACGTTACTTGGTAGGAAATATAATAAAAGAAAGAAAAAAATTAAGCGAAGGAACAGGCACAGTAAATTATGCGGTTATAAAATATAGTGAATTATTTATGTATACCACTTGTAACCTTCAGTTATTAAATTCTTTTCTTGGTTTCTGAATGATTTACTTTTAAGTCTCGAATTTGCTACAAAAGAAGACTCAAGAATATAACAAATTATAATAATACGAGATTAAAACTTTCAATACGTATGGTTCTAATTCATGACTGCGACCGGCGACTTAATGTAGGCAACCACAAACCAGTTGGAACAACCACCGTACTGGTAGGTATTTACCTGATTTATACCCTTCGTGATCACGGCCGTACCTTAAAAGTGGTTTTATTGCCACTCATGTGCATTATATTTCTGACTCTAACCTGTTAATAATAGAGCTCACATTACATTGTAAACTTACTAAATGTTGTCATGCTTGCCCTGTATAAAGTCGAAATTAGGAATAGTCAAACTAATGAAAAGAACATTATAAATTCGTTTTACTGGAAGCTATTTTGACTGTGTGATGTGGTTTGTATGAATAAAACATTAATAAAATTGATCTGGTTCTAGTATTGAGGTAATGCGGGTGGTTAAACTTCTTCCGCGAAGGCGCTTAATAACGCTTTAATATAATAATTTTATTTGTAAGTATAAGATTTGCTAGTGGCATAGTACGCGGTACGACGCCGTGTTGTAGTCTCAGGTTCGATTTCTGAGTCAAGTAAAGTGAATAAGTTATGCCGGGGTCTGAAGTTGTGGCCGGTAAATGGTAATGACTTCGTCCCTATTAAGGAATTTAAAATACTTGGAAAAAAGTAAATGTACCCACTGCCTACCAATGAAAAGGGCTTGATGCCAATTGCTATATATTTACATCTTATATTTAGTTTTTTTTATTATAATAATAATATATTTATTTTCTACAAAGTTTCACAGTCTACTGACTTCTGAGCTAGGTGTTATCTTGTGTTACAGAAGCCAATGACGTCTTCCTTAAGTAACCATTCTTCATGGGACGTAAGAAAGATAAAATTAAAAAAAAATTGAAAAGCCACATATGAAATAAAAAACGTGCTATTCCAATATTCAACGTAATCAAATTAGCGCCCAAATCCGCTACGAACATTCCTCGCGTCACTATCCCGAACATTCTACGCTTCGCGTGCGAGAATCGAAAAACCGATTCCCACTTCAGTTGTCTAATCCTTTGGGATGGCGTCCCGTGAGTGCATGTCAAATACACTTACACTTGGACCGAGTTGGAAGTGTGGACTATGCTAGTTGTAGATAAGAAGCATTTTGAGTGAAGTTAATATGTGTATTGTTTTTATTTCTTCTCAAAATTAATATAAACCAATATGCTGTTTAATCCTAATTAGTTTTTGCAACTTTTATAAAGCGTTCAATCACACGATGATCATAATAAATAATAATATCAGCCCTGTATTATATATTGTCCCTCTGCTGGGCACGGGCCTCCTCTACTACTGAGAGGGATTAGGCCTTAGTCCACCACGCTGGCCCGGTGTGGGTTGGTAGACTTCAAAAACCCTCACAATTCCTATAGAAAACTTTCCAGGTATGCAGGTTTCCTCACGATGTTTTCCTTCACCGTTAAAGCAAGTGATAATGCACAAAGAATAAACACATAATTAAAAAAAAATCAGAGTTGTGTGCCCTTAGGTTTTGAACCACATTCATCTCGGCAGTCCGTTCCACACCCAACATGGCTATCGCCGCTTTTTTAATCACGCGATGATGTATGAATGTAATTCAAAGAGGGCCATACCAATCTTAAAGGATGGGATTTAATGTACCGGACTACCACATCACACTTCAACTATCAAGTTCCGTGGATTAGAAAGTGTTTGTTAATTGGTTAGTAGATAAGTGTTTAGTAAGTAGAAAAGTTAGATAACGTCGATACTTCATCTAGATAAGTCGATCTTACAAACTTTCCTGCGTCCTTTGACACATAAACTGATGAGTTCGGACCAAGTCGGCAAGTTCGGGTATCAAGTGTGTCATTAATCTAATTTGTTGTTCCTTTAGCTCTTTCTGATTATAGAAAAAAATTACTAAACAGTTATTAGCTAAACACTGATTTACGATGTTGATAATGGAAACTGAATGAACAGAATAATCTTCTTCTGTATTCTTTGGTAGTCAACTGCTGAACATAGGCTTCTCAAAGGATTTCTATACCAACCTGTTAGAAGTGGCCTGCATTCAGAGGATTCCTGCGACATTTACGAGGTCGTCTATCAACCTTGTAGGAGGACGTCAAACGCTGTGCTGGCTAGTACGTGATCTCCACTCGAGAACTTTTCTTCTCCATCTGTTGTCAGTTCTACGAGCTATGTACCCTGCCCAATGTCATTTTACTTGTTAGTCCGCTAGGCTAAGTCGGCGACTTTCATCCTTCTACGTGTAAACATAATGTATTCAAAAAGTTATTCAAATAAAACCAGATTAAAGTTTCAAGTAGCTTGTTTCGAGTAAACTAAGCCTAGATGACATGATAATTCTTATCTCGGATTCATAGTACGGGAACACGAGCCGGGATCCCGCTTCCCGCAATTTACATACAGGAAACAAAACTTGTATGCGGAATGTGATGTGCCAACGGTCCCGGCTTCTAGCTCCGCATTAGTTTTGTTATTAAAATCCCTGCTATTAGACGCTACTCGTGAAATTCTATAGAAATGATATATGTATGTGGCATATTATGATGCTACGCAGAAATAGCTCGTATTTGTATTAAATTTGGCACATAAATACACTTTGAGGCCGTTTCAGAAGTTTGAAGTAAATTTTATTTGACGGTCGTATTAAACAATGTAGATAACACTATTTCTTTGGAGCGTAGATTAGAATACCTTTGATTAGAATGCCTTTTGTATTTGGTTGACTTGTACATTAATGTGAAGAGCAGCAATTACTTAGAAGTTATGAAACAGGTCCTTAGTACTTAATTAATATCGGCTTTACTTTTATCTTTGAAAGTAGGTTGAGGGACTCCTTTATTTCGGGTATAAGCTTTGAAACTTGTGAAGCCGTGAACCATTTTGTGTGAAATAGATTTTTAGTGCTTAATAAATATAGGCTTTACATCTATGTTTGAAAGTATGTACTTGATCCTTTATTTCGAGTAAAAAATTTGAAGCGCGTGAAGCCGTGAACCATTTTATTTTTCACTTTTGTTCTAAATGTATTTGCTTTGAACGTGTATTTTTGTAATATTAATTTTATTTAAAAGTATGTCTATTCGTTACGCTTTTAAATCTGAACCACTGAACAAATTTTGTTAAATGGTATGGAGAAAGCTTGAGACCCAGGGAAGGACAAAGGCTACTTTTAACCGGGGAAAAATAGCGTTAACCTATCCAGGAAACACCATTTTACCTGTGCGGAACCACCAGCAAGCTAGTTGTCTAAAAAGGTTTAGATTTTAGGATTTCAAATAGCTTTGTTTTATAGCTCGAGAACCTATCGCTTTTTAACAAGA
This sequence comes from Manduca sexta, assembly GCF_014839805.1. Lineage (NCBI taxonomy): Eukaryota > Metazoa > Arthropoda > Insecta > Lepidoptera > Sphingidae > Manduca > Manduca sexta. The sequence continues at coordinate 9,125,634 of NC_051130.1, forward strand.
ATACGAACGGAAATTATCAGTTAAAAGATTGTATCGAGGACGGTGTTTGGGATTCTTGGATTCGATTACGGGTCGATCGTGCGTTTATTACTTTGTTGTGTGTCTATGTGTTGTGGATTATTCTGTTGTGCGTTTTGTATGTGTAATAATCATAAGGGTAAACTTTTGTATGACTAAACATTTCGATGTTTGTGTATAAAGATTATAATCATATTGATATTTAGGTGTTACTAGAATTTGCTTCCCGTATATAACTACTTTTACATTACTAAGATTTTCTTTATCAGAACCCATATTGTAGACATCACGCAGACGCCGTCGACTTGTTTGCATAAAAAATCTACACTACTATAAAACTTAAAGTTGTTTTACAACTATAGTAACAAACTGCCGTCTACGCGACGTCTCATGAAATATATTTCAGATATTTTTATACATAAAAAGATTTCTTCATTTCTTGAAACACCTAAGAATAAAAAATAAAACGCTTACATTACAAAGTCGGAACAAGTCGCGGTCTGGGACGGAGCGCCGCGACGTTACAAGACGTTATCTCCTCTACCATTGTCGGTTATCTCACCCTGTATATCAAAGGGGCGGTTAATACAATTCTCTTCCAAATAATTAACTGGAGAATGGTCTTTAAATGGGCGATTGGGTAGTTTACGTTGAAATTTTGACGTGTTCTGATAACAAGGTGGATAGATAACTTGATAAAGGTCACAGGAATTCGCTGGATGCCGGCCGCTTCTAACGGCTTGAGAAATCTTTAGGAGAAGCCTAAATTCACGGACTACCGAAGGCTGAAGACTATGATGATAAAGTTACCTGTTAGGTTTGCAACTGTTGCTTTAGAGGTTATTGTAGCCGGTGTTATTACTCAGTGAAATGTTCCGCGCATATTCGTTGCCACTATTTGTAGGCTTAGAGAGTGTTGATGCTTACTATCAAAAGAATGTTTTTTTTATCATGCAATTGTATAACAAAACAATTATGTTTTAAATAAATTTATTAACATTAACATGGAGATTTTAATTTATGCAAGGGTTCACAGCAAAAACACCTTTAGTCATTCAGTGTCATTTTTAGAATGCACCCACTTCACCTTGTGCTCCGTCCTTTGAGGTGCGAAATTAAACCAACCTTTCAAAGAACACAATTTCTAATTTTATTAGTCTAGGGTTCCAGATATTTTGGTCCCCGTGATGAAATTAGTCTGTGGTATTTCTAATAGTGCGATCTATATGAAATTTATCGCCAGTACGTAGGGTGGACGGGTATGCGGTTTCAGGAGTCAAAAGCCACTCTGGTTAAAATTCATGCTGAGCTCCATTTTGCAAGCTATTTTTTATTGAGATGAAAAAAGTTTAACTTCGTTAGTGCATGATGGAACTATAATATCTTTGACGTCAAAAATGCATTTATGCGGTATTATGTATTAGCTTTAGAACTTTGGTATTTATGAAAATGAAAGAAGTTAAATAGATTTGGAATGTTTTTGTAATGAAACTAACTGAAGTTTTCCCTTTTTTATTGAACGAAGGGACGAGACAACGCTCCTCTGTTCAAAGGCTACACTACTTTGAAGATTTTGGAATTACAAAGCGCTGAGTTGCACTGAAATGCGTTTAGCATCTTCAAATATAAATAAAGTCTCATAATACCCAAATATTACAACCACTGCGACGAAAATCTTTTTAATGATTTACATTTTGTGTTACAGACAAAATAAAGAAACGGCATTGCGTTATTACTAATATGAAACAAATAGTTTGTAAATCGTTATATAAATGCTAAGATTTCAATGCAATAGGATAAGATGAATGATATACGAGGAACATGTTTGAAGATAATTACTTTTAATATTGCTGTGTAGATAGGAATGCAGCGGATCGTAAAATTGTTACTTAGCTTACCATACTTGGAGTAAGATTCCTCCGTATTTACCTAAACTGAGATGAAGTATACATATAGTATAGTTTAGCTGTTAAACGTCTGGTTAATATATGCATTAAAGGTGTCTGCTTTAAAATTAAGGTTTACCAGCCAGTGTTATAACTATATAATGTAGGTAGCTTTTGCTCGCATATGCACGTTTAAGTTTCTTTAAGGTAAAAGTATCGTTGTATATTTTCTTGGGCTAAGAAGTAAGTTCTTCGCAGGGTCTTAAATCTCCATCTTAATAGAATGATTTTATTCTATTAAGGAAAATAAAGAGCACAAATTTATAACATATTATGAATTAACAAAAATATTTTTTACACTAGCCAAACCATTAGCCAAACATTTTTCACAAATAATTATGGGTGACACATTTAATGCACGAGAATTTCGTGATATTAACAAAGTTTATTCTAATGCCGCGTTTCAATATCGTTTTGACTAGAAACTATTTTAATCTGTTATTCCATGAACATAAGATCCAGTTTATATTTGCGTCTTTACTACTTTCATTGAAATAATTTCAACAAGGGATCAATTGCAACTGCATGAGTAGATTCAATAAAATTTAATTAGTTTTAAAGAGAGTTTGATATTATTGTTCACATTAAAGTATAATGAAGTTAGCCCAAATAGCAAAACATTACGAAGAGATTTTAATGAATTGTATTGAATGAAAAATCATGAACAATATTTGTTTATAATTCTTTTCAACTCTGAATTTGTGCGGAACTCAATGGACAACGACCAAAATTTTAATATTTACATTCTAGATTTTTTAACTATCAGAGACTGCTCACACCCGACTAATCAACAACGGCCTAAATGTTCCAGAACGTTCTTCATAACTAATAATTTTTATTTTATTTTATTTTTAAAATAAAAATAAAATAAAATAAAAATAACAACAACCATCACTTATACTAACAAAATAATTTCAATACTAAAAGATCGCCTTTCATGTCTCTTTATTCAAGATTTGTTAGCGCAAAGGAGCTGTGTCGGTTCTTCCGATCAATTTCACGATTACTGCCTAAATTTTCTACATAGCCACTTCTATTTATTTTCCAGTACATTTAGCGCATCTCCGCAAATTGTTTATTCGTAGGTAAGTTTAAGCACTAAAATCACTGCGCAATCCTTATAACCAATTTTCAGTTATCAGCCGTTTTTTATAAACAATCTCAATCTCCAATCCGATTCTGAGAATGAACCAATCAAAATAGCTCATTTGTAAGCATGTTAAAAACAACTTTGTTGTGATTGGTCAATTTTCGCTATAGATTGAAAAATGCGATTGAAAATGGTGACATATCTATTGCGTTTGGCTTAATTGACAAATCTACTGATCCAGAGGGTTGCAAGGTCTTCGAAACGTCGGAAGAAAATTTTAATATAAAAATCGCGATAAAATAGTTTTGTTTTAATGACAAATGTAACCAAAGAATTATCTAATAAATGACAAGTAAGAGTTGTTATTTGTGCACCGTGGGTTCCGTACAAACTAGATATTTTTTCTTATAAGTAAACATTTTCAGTATTCAAATTTTTTCATTACATGTTGTAAGATATTGTTTCTTGCCAAATATTATGATTCTAGGTCAACGGGAAGTACACTATAAGGGCTTCAGCTTTTGACTTCTTAGTGAAATCGTTAAATATACGACACAAACGGTCTACAATTAGATTTTCACAACTGAATAAGACCTTAGATCAGAGGATTTGAAATAAGTTTTGAGTTGATACCTCTAGGCGTTTCTGAAGAAAAAGGGCCCGACTGGCAGACAGACGGCTAACAAAGTGATCCTATAAGGATAGTTTTTGTTTACATTTCATTTTTTCTTTTCTTGGATGTGGTATAATTATGGTAGCAAATTCAGCTACGTAGCTTGGCATAGAAGGGCTTTGATTCAGTTTTATTGGGACCCTTTAGGATAGTACTAACTTTTGAGCGCCCGCTAAATTTTATGTAAGTATCGGTCGAGATGGGTTCCCTAATGTTCGCGGTCGTTGTCTCATTAATACAGTCGATACAGCGGTAGATTCGCCCGAGAGCAAATTCATCATAACAATAAAAAATACTACCTAAAACAGCAGAAATGAAATACATTATAGTGACGAATTTATCAAAGAGCATCTTGATACGGCACGGCATGACATTTCATCTCGTTTGCCCGTGGACGCTGTTAAACGAATCCGCAACGATGGTCCAGACAATACAAACAGTTATTCGCTTTGTGGCAAAATAGGTCGGCTCCCCATTCATCACGATTGTGTAGGGCTGCCTACGGTTGAATTTTGGGATTAATATACATCTGTCGGGTCAGCTAGTCAAAGATAAATTTTAGCTTGATACCGTTGTTCGCTATATAAATTTTAATAACGGATTCCATATTTTTTCATTTATTAATTACAGAGATGAATATTTGATCTGTTTAATAATTAGCGACAATTCAACATGTTTTTCTTTGTTCAGGTTATCATGTAATTATAATGGGGCACAAACTTCGTGCAAATTTCTTTTCGTATTCAAATTGTAATTCACGCAAACTAAGTAGTTTTTGACTATAAATATTTATTGCCTCAGCAGTTATTTATCGCTTCTGCTTGATAGTAATTAATCTTTTCGAACTTCCTCCCTTATAAGACTGCAACTTACAACTGATATGCGTTCGTTTCTAAAACTACAACTACAGTTTGTTGTGGATACCTCCACAGAATTGTATTGGTATTTCAAACTTTATTTTGATCTGGTTTCAAATAAATGTAAGTCTATCCAAGCGTATATTACTATTCTATATTCAAAATCATAGTTTATCAATGTTTTCAGGACAACAAAATAGAATTATAATAATTTATTTAACTTTCTTGACTTTTGACAACCCTAACAAGGAAATCTCCTGGTTTGTTCGCTTTTATCTATTTATGGGTAGCCGATGTTAGCCGAAAGTTATATTCAACGTTAATGGCGAGGTTTTGATTAATGCGAGGTTCAGTCATCGGTTTTGGAATCATTGTGAGAGCTTCAGGAAGGAATATTATAAATATTTTGTATAGTTTAGTAATTTGGAGGGTGTGACCGTATTGGGGTGGTGTGTATTCTAAATTGAAATCTTAGATAGCGTCGTGTATTTGGTGCAGTGAAAATGTTTCCAAAATATTCTTTAATGCCTTGTTCGATGTTATACTCCTTCGGTTGTTTGATGTTATCGACTAACTGACTTATTCAATTTCTTCAGTTATTAGGGGTTGGAATAACTTTACCAATTATAATTAACATACCATCTAAGGCCAACTACCTATCAGAAGTAGCAGTTTTTGTATGATGGCAAGCAGGTCGAAATCTAACCACATAGTCACGCCTTTTATCCCCGATCTGGCTATCCGCCAGAGGTGCCACTACTGCACCCACATCCCGCTGTGCGTATTCTGTCTCATGTGATGGGGGGCGAGCCTTTCACTATATCAGGCACGAGTGACAGACTCTGGGAAGTTTATAGAAGAACTCAATATCACTTTGCCCGATCCGAAGATCGAATAAGAGATCTCAGCATTGCAGTCGTACCATAACACAACTACGCATCTGAGGCTGAAGATGTTGCCATCATCCATAAATACGACTACGTTCAAATTAATTGTTGATAATTACTTATTATCCTGAAAAAGTAAGCACTAGGGAAGAAACCAAGATTTTTTTTAACTAGATGGATACACACTATACGTAGTCATTCTTCATTCTAAATTTAAAACAGCTCAACTGCTTTCAGCTTTAGTAGTATTTCAATATAAAACACGACCTTTTTCGCATGATAAATAGTATACGGGAAATTATCTATTGATTCCATAAATTCGTCCGCTGTTATTTTTAGTTTCATCACATTTGTTGGCCTTGTTACCAATGACATTGTTAGAACGATGATTGCAGTGTTCGTATTAGCTATTAATTTTAAACTAATGATAGGTTGTTTTTAAATGTTTTGTAGCAATTATTCACAATGGGATATCGTATTTGAAACATAAAATTTTTTGAAGCTGATTCTTTTAAATCCTTCAGTGGGTAGGATAAAAACGAAATGCAAATTTCGACTCTTCCTACTTCTCTGGGAAAGCGTAAAGACACGAATACATCATCATAAATGTATAATTAAACGTCAGCTGGCATGATATTTTGCTGCCAACGGTATTGGAAATACGATCCATAAAACACAGACGGGTTTTAATGAATGATAGCAATTTTATTTGAGTTTCATACTTATTGGTGGTGGGACACGTGCGAGATCCCGGATGGGTAGGTTTCATCGTAATGTCTAGTTCTGCCGCCAAGCACCATTGTGCTAGCACCAGTGGTCTATATAACCCCATTCCCATCGGCTTCCCTTTCGTAATTTATGTAAAATCTAATTATCATTAGAACGATTTTAAACTGCATTTATGCATATTATTAATACCTATAAACTTTGTGGGGTTCCCTTTTAGAAAATTTCATGCAAGCAATGTTATGTTCCGGCTTGAACGATATTGAACCAGTGGTATTACTGGGCATTAGGGGACTTAACATCAAATGGGGTTCTCTCACAAAAATGGGGTTCAAAAGTTAAAACCGCAGCGACTCTTACTCTACTCTTTACTCTGTGGATAACGGTGTTGGTTGTGTAATTGTTACGCCTACTACTATAATTTTGCATTTATTCAAAGTGTTATTACACAATTGTTTGATGTCCCAAATAAAATAAAAATAGACTCAGCCGGGATGCTGTTGTTGCCAGTCCTCCTTTGCCCTCGTTCACGATTCCTTATCACTATAATCGCGATTCTATCATTATCTTGTATCGATATAAACGCGCAGCTATCAACCCCGCAACCTCATTACAGGAATCAATGTAAACGCTAAAGTCGCAAGTATTCGTCAAGACAACATAGATAATGTCTTTGTTGCTTTTGCGCGTTTGTTTCGATACAGGTATGCTATCGAGTGCTTTATCGTTTCCGACGCGCGTTGCAAACACGACTAATGCGAGATATTAGTTATACAGAAGTCCGATTACGAAACCCTCGACAGCATTGCTTCGAAGGGTGTAGGCGACCTACTGATTCAAGGTGACGTGCGCAGTACCTTATCATGTAGTGGTTTGTGATTTAAGTATGGGTGGTTTTCCTACCGTTAATGGGCAGTTTTGTCGCTCAACACATTTCGAGCGGCTTGCTCCTTTCTTTATTAATTTCCGTAAAATAACCATGTCTCTTTTTACTACAAAATTATATTAATACGCGTCCTTTCTTTATTCTTTTCCATAAAAATATCCATGTCTTGTTGAATTACAAATTTATTAATGCTCGTATTTTTATTAAGCCTATTCAATTATGAATAAGTTATTATAAGAATGTCAATGTTACTTATTATACGATGTTATTGCAAATAAAGTTATAGATGCAGACTGGTAATATACGTCTGTGGTTAGAAATATAGTAATAAGAAAATATTTCAACCCACATGTTGCGTAGAAGTTTGTCCTTTGGACTAAATTGTGATGAAGTAGAAATCAAATTGCAAATACTGTAAGCTTATTTTGTCTTATTGGACATTGTTATCTTAGTTATGTCCTTTAATATTAGTATTTTGTTTGTTAGTAGTAAGTAATATATTACTTTAATATTTTTAATTATATTTTCAAAATTGTAGCTACCGTAGTGTTATTAATGCTAGTGACGTCATAACAAAATAAAACTGTCTTAGTGAACAAACGTGAAAAAATAGTTTTATGATTTATTTATTTTTAATTTCATGTTGTCAATGTTTTAAGATTAATCATATAGGTTTAATGTTTACTTTTTAGGAAGCGTTGTAACTAAGTAAGCTTTTATTATTATGTGAAAAATTTTATATTAAGTTTTGTTTTTATTGATTTTTATTTTTTCTTAAGCGCAGCATTTTTATTTACTTTCTACTCGTTCTTCAATCTTTTGAATCGTTAATGTTTAAATACAATATTTAATTAAATATCAAAATTCTTTTTAGGAAATAATATTATACATGTAATAAATTTCAACGTTGCGATGACAAACGACAATATAAAATGTTATGTTACTCACGCATAGTGTTAACGGCTGTTTCGGTGGCATAGTTGTGTTATGGTACGACTCCAGCTGAAGTCTCGGATTCTACTCCCGAGTCAGGTAAAGCGATTTTCTCTTCTCAGTATCAGCCCGGAGTTGCGGCCGGATTGCCTGGTAAATGAAAAACAGGCTAACTACCTAAAATACCTGGCAACGCAGACAGCTCTAGCTGTGATATACCTCTGTCAATCCACAAAAGAGATAGCGTGATATTACATTCGTGTTAAAGACTCTCGCAAGGTAAAGCTGGGCGAGGTGGGTAAGTCAAAATTGAATTGTTCTGCTAAATGATGCTGACACGGAGGAAATTTTGCTGACGTTAGCATGAACCCTTTTTTGTTCAGCATTCTTTGGTAGGGCGTTCGTGATGTATTTTAGTCGGATGAGTTTACATAACGCTTCTAATTTTGGAATTTAACATAATTTTGTGGAAGTTTATTAAAATTCTTTCTTATGTTGGTTAACTGCGCCATCTGCATTTTTTATATTTTTTTTATACTCTCGCCTGACTTTTAGGTGGCAGATAAATTCTAGGAGCAAGATAGTAATTCCGACATATTATTTTTTATTGTAAGTTCGTCAAAATGTCAATTTTATGAAATACTTGAGTATAAAAGCAGCTTTTAATCTAGTATTATAATATGCATTTGCCGTGTTTAGAATATAACCCTTTGTTACTAGAGACTTAAATACCTATAATAATACTATTACATTAAGAGTACATACTCCATTGTTAGTTATAGATTCAACACCACATCCAGACCTCATTCAAATGGACATAATATACTTCGTCGGTTGAAAGGCTAATTGACTTATGGGACATTTTTAGCATTACCTATTCATTAAGTTATATAAAAGTATACATATTTGTAATCAGCTTATTTTTCTGCGTTTTTTGAACATAGATACAATTTTGTGAAGAAATATGTCGCTTAAGTCAATTTTCCTTACAAACGTCGACGTAAATACTCCATGTTTAGTTACAGATCCGACACGTTTAACAATGCTTTACAACAACCAAGTTGTGGAAAGTTGAAAGCCTGTTAACAGTGTTTCTATTTCCAAGAGGCATGCGGCGGTTTCTGGCTGATAGTTCTAACAGATTGAGACCGCAGTCCGATGTCCGGTGTGAATGCCTCTGCGGTTTTCATTACGCGAACAGTGATATTAAACGTCTTTCTTCCGTTGTTCCATTTAGAAGTTTAGATTGGTTTTTAGGTATTATGTTACTTACTATTGATGTTGAGTTTCCTGTTATGATAGTTGACTAGATCTCGTTTTGTCATTTTGTAGACACGATCGTTTCTGGAGTAAGTGATAGAATTTTCAAGATAGGAGTAGTAGTTCAGATTAGCGTTCAAACAAAAAAAGGTTTGATATTAAATATTTTATTCGACTGTTTATTATAATAGGATATATTAAGCTATTGCTTTTGACTATTTCGTTTTGTCATTGCGTGGATACGTTCGTTTTTGGAGTAAGTGATAGAATTTTTAGAATGGGAGCAGTAGTTCATATTAGCGTTCAAACAAAAAGGTTTGATATTAAATATTTTATTCGACTGTTTATTATAATAGGATATATTAAGCTATTGCTTTTGACTAATGTTTTTAAACGAAATATAATTGGATTCGTTAAAATTTAACAACAGAACCTATAAAACTATCTTCATTAAAACACTCTTAATTACGTACACCTAAACTGTAGTATTCAAATATAAAGGTACGAATTTATCCAAGGATTTAAATTAATTTTGTAAACGCCAGAGCTCGGCGGCATACTACTTGCACTTAGCTTTAAATTCTGGTACTTAAAAATGAGAAAGTATACCTTCCAAATTTGTTAAAAATGCGAAGTTTATTCACTAAAGCTAGTAGCTATGTGGTTATTTAATAACGCATTGCACAGAGGTTATAAACTTGCTGCTGGAAAACACAGTCTTGTTTTGGAGCAACTTGAGTAACTCATCTAATTTCAGTATCATATATTGCAGTGAAGTGTTTCTCGGCAACATTTTGACGACGACTGCGCAGTACGTTAAGCCATAATATACGTAAGTAGTATTACTATATATGGAACGAATATTAGTTCTATCATTCTGCTCATATCCTTTTTTAATGCAGGATCTGCGCCACGCAGTTTCTTGTTTCATATTGTAAAGTGAATTTGGTTTTATTTTTTACAAACCCTCGCATATGGACGTTAACCTCGTCTAATATAATTTGCTTCCGAGGCAATCGTGTTTCGAAAACCCACATAAAGTATTGTTCAGGGAAATCGAGCCTTCTTTGTCTTTCCAGTCCACAATCACTAAATCACGGCAGTGATTATATAGGGTGTCCCAGAAAATACTGTCAAGCGGAGGTCCAGAGATAGAACACCTCTGGGGGTGAAAATCGAAAATAACGAAGAAGCCTTCTACTTCTAAAAAAAAACATTCTATTGTTCAAATTGAAAACTCTCAAAAATTCCAAAAACTATTCATAATTCGAAAACTATGAAAAATCGCGGAACATACAAGTTGGTGATTTGGATACCCCAAGGGTGCTCTATCTCTACATCTCCGCTTGACACTATTTTCTGGGACATCATGTATATTCGTATTATAAATTGTGAATTAAAATGTCGCATACAATATAAAGTATAAAGATACCTTAATAAAGGAACTGATTAAGTTCCATTTACAAAAGAAACAAACAAAGGATTCAATTAAGACGCCAAAGCCTAAATCGCCGGTTTCCAATAGTACTAATTCTTTGGTAACAAACAAAGGGATGGTGTTCGCTGAGTGTTGACACTCGAGAGCGAGAGCCGTCGAGTTGAGAGCGGTGTCAAGGGCCTGCTACGTGCCGCCGAGACGCATGACCCCATTGTGAAGGGATTTTTTTATATTTACTTCGAGTCGAGTGCTCCTTGCTTTTGTATTTTTTTGTACGTGTCATATGTAAAGCGATATTTTTCGTATAATTACAGAAAAAAATCGCGATTCTATTAATATTTTGCACGTATTGACATTTAGATAAAAAAATAAAATACATATCAACGAATAAAGAAATGTGATTTTTGTTTATATGATGTTTTTAAAGATACCTTACGAAGTAATCCACTTTCACATCGTGGAATAAACTTCAGTGCAAACATAAGCTATTTTCAATTCATACACGTAACAGGTGGTGATCGAATAAGCGCCCCAGGGCTCAGATAGAACTAGAAATAAATAAAACATTCAGAGTTCTTAACAAACTGGCGCTTGGATCAAATAAATAAATGAAAAAGATTCTTTATTTAAATTTATGTTTTTTTTTATATTCACTTTCTATGCGATTTCTTAATGAACTCACTAGATGATGTTTCCGATACATCTATTAAAAAGTAGGTCATTACGTTCAACTATATTTAGTAATGGTGACAAGGATACCACTACGCAACCCTTATATCATAATACAATATACATAGCTCTAAATTATTAATTAATTACTATTTTTTTATTTAATTATTGCAATCGAAATATTTTTGATTTTATCGCATATTTCTGCATTTTAAATTGATTTCGACGTTTTGAAGACTTTGCAGCCTTCATGGTCTCGGGGGCAGACCACCCCCGTAGTTAATTTCGATGTCCAACATAAAAATCATTAATTATTAGTAATTTTTCTCATATGTACTACTTTTTACCTTCAACATATCCACCAACTTTTTTCTTCATAAACCTTGTAAGGAAATGTTCATCCAATTTATTGAAACCCATTAAATACGCATAACAGCGATCCAACTCCATCTTTATGCCAATTCTGATAACCCTTTATACGAAGGAGAAGGGATGAACCTTTCTGATTACGGACAACCAATAACTTTTTATGCTTCCCTGTGAAGGTAATTTGGCGAGAAACCTTTTTTGTTTCTAAGGTACAAGAAGAGTCGGATTATTTATACTAGTTTTATTATAGTATCTATAAGCGTAAATGTCAGTAGACTGGAAGGTCCTGGGTTCGAAGCATCATTATCGTCACCTTTGGACCATCGGAACATATCCTCTCCTAAAGATTTCCAAACTTATTTATTTTAATGTATAAGTATTGTTATTAAATTTTGAATTTGAAACCAACAAGAGTATCTACAAAATTCAATAAAAGAAAATATGGACTGCTTAATAGCAATATGTTTAGAGAAAGTTATATATTATCAAAACGATATCAATTCCAAACAATCTAATTCCTAAAACAAGATAAAACATTTAGTAGATATTTCATTCAATATTAATCGTCTTTTCTGATTCCGATACAGATCGGATTGTATTAACGATCCGTAGCAAACAAAGCATTAGATAGCGAATTGATTAGTCGCAAAGGGTCGGTGTACAGGAGCAATGATTGTCGTTTGTTATCCAATATCTGAACGGGAATACGAATTCGTAAATACTCGACTTTATTGGATTAGATCAAAGAGTTAGGATGGGAATGCTTTGTGTTCAACTAAAGTAATACTAGCCGCGGTAGTCTAGTTAGGAGTGGAATGAACTGGCGAGACGAATATCCGCAGGTTCAAAACCCAAGGATACCTATCTCAGACTTTTCTAAAGCTATGTGTGTTCTTTGTGAGTTGTGGCTTGCTTTAATGGTGAAGGAAAACATAGTGACGGAACCTACATAGCTGAGAATTTCTCATAATTACGAAGGTATGTGAAGTCTACCAACCCGCACTAGGCCAGCGTTGTGGACAGAGGCCTAAATTCTCTCAGTAGCAAAGGAGGCCCGTGCCCAGCAATGGCAGCAAAACAGGCCTGATATTATTATTATTTTTTATGTTTTTTGTCTGAAAGTGTTTAAGACACTTCGATCGGTAGAATAAAATCACGGGCAGACGATCGGTAAAATAAAATCACGGTGAGTTTCATGGTCTGTTACGATATGAATAGTTTCTTATTATTTATAAAGAAACTAATTGCAAACAATTTGACTTGAACATATATTTAAGTAAAAATACGTAGACACGGCATTTTTACTGCACTCGGCTTTTAAAAACGGACTATCGCACACATAGATAACTTACTATTATAACAAACTAAAATAAGACACGTGAAAGTAGAAAAGTATGTCATCATTTTCATTAGTATCATATAGAGCATTCGAGAGATGACAAACTTCAATCGATGTTAATACACTGCTAAAGCCGATTGTGCTAATTAGGTCAATTTTGGCGTAACACTAAGCTGTTTATGACGCATCTACCAATGGCGAAGAGTGAAATTATCCGAAAGAGTACCCAATATACATATCCTAAGGTACAAATGCGGTGTGCAAATTGTTCTAATAATAATTTGATTTTACATAATTACAAAAGGGAAGCCGGCAGGAATTGAGTCATATGGACTCTTTATCACTGGCATCTACATCTTTTTATTAAAAAATCATTGCACTTTACGAACCAGCTACCCGATGGTGAGCAACATGATTGCCTCTAACCAGTAATATCACTCGAAGTTTGTTTTAAAGGATTGCGTGAACAACGATTTTGTACCATATCTACATAATAATATATGCTAATAGACTGTGAAAGAAATATGACATAAATAGCAGTCTCATAGCGTGGTCTCCTATAAGTTGTTATCTAAATCGCATCATAAATTATATAGTGTGCCACATAAACCTTAGTAATTTTTACGCTTGTGGTTTTGTTAGCTGTCCCCGACTACCTGCGACCTTTCCGACTGAGTTTCCGACACGTACTTGACATTTGAGATCCTCTACGCGAAATGGAATGGTAACCAAAAAATATTTTGATTCTTTTCGAGTTTCATCTTGCAAGAACGTCAATGGAAAGTAGGTTTCTGAACGAGTATATCCAATCATAATTTGAAAAAGGAATGCAGTTATTAGGATTATAAGCCTTTAAAATGTATATTTTTTTTTACAGATGATGGAAAAATATTGTTCAAATGCCAATATTTTCCCAGAATGTAACTGATTGTTTCGGTTAAATTCGCCTTTATTCTCATATAATATGTTTACATTTAACACATTTTATTGCAAGTTGATTATTATCCGGTCAAAAGTAGATAATGAGAAACATTACGAAGTTTTCACTGCACCGACGACATACGGCGTGCACACAATCTTCCGACACAAAAATGACACTTTCATCAACATATAGACCGAGAAAGACAAACTTTTCCTTCTGCAAAAATACTTTCATCTACGGACGAGGAACAATGCACAATGGTTACTCACGGCCACTGGGGCGCTCTCGATAAATGTACCTTTTGTGTTCCGCGCAGCGAAATTCACTACATTACGACATGAGATCGTTTTAATACAGATATTACCTCCTATAAGTTAGTGAGTACGATTTGTACAGCATTCCCTTCCTAAAATGGTATCATGAAATGCTTTAACGTTAATGGTTGGTTATCTATATTGACTGTGGTAGGTCCCATATGTGCGAGTCCACCTGGGTAGGTACCACCGCAATGTCTATTTCTACCGCCAAGCAGCTGTGTTTAGTCTGTTGTGTTCGGATTTGAAGAACATTGTAGCCAGTGTAACTACTGGACATAATAAGACTTAACATCTCATGTCTCAGGATATCTTACCATCAGGTGAACGGCAAGCTCGTCTCATCATTTACAGTAATAAATTAAATCGCCTGCCACTGCATAAGCTACTTAATAATAATTAACATAAAGCACTCACTGTATTGTCAATACCTTTCAAACATATCTTGATATTTAAATTGTTGGGTGGAACAACAGATGAAGTAAATTGGTGTTTAAAAATATTTATTGATACGGTCCATTAATTCTTGACGGTCGGGTAGGAAAATTAGATGTTTGTTATTGGAATGGAATTTTCAGAGAGTAAGAGGGTAGTTTTACCCAACCTTATAGAATCTCCACTGAACTTGGACAGATGTTTTAGTTCTTATTGATTTAAAATTGGTTTCGTATACTTACGCAAATTGGTATTTAAAAGCTAGTGGTACATGTGTAAGCTAATTGGCGTGGATTCGTGTTCATCTATACTACAATCCAATGAGTATTTTTTGTGTACCAAATTAGCTGATAGTATTTGAACTAGGAAGGCATCCCGATAAATCGTTTACGATCGGGGATTAATCATGATTGATAGGATCCGTTAAACACTATAGATAACGCTTCTTATACCGCGCTGTAAGCAAAAATGCTGGTTTATTAGTCGGCTACACGCTTGTTTACTAAATAGTCATATCATAAATAACAACGAGTTTTCAAATGCCGACGTTTAGTGTTCCACGTGCTAAATAATGGCATTTTAGAGCGTTCCCATCTGAAAGTAGACAACAATAATAAAAAGAGCTTTTTGTTTTCAGGTGGCAGTAACGTTAGAATGGCGTCATCTGTACGCAAATAGTGCGTGTGAGTGTTGTGGGGCGATGGGGAGGGCGCGCGCGTAGCCCCCGGCCGCCGGCCGCGCGCCGCTCGGCATGGAGGAGGACGAGAGGCGGCTCTCGTTCCCGCCGCCGGCGCCGCTCAACTCGCCCGGCGAAGAGATCGACGGCTCACGGCTGCTGGGCGAGATCGTGCGCACGCTAGAGGCGACCAATCCGGAGGCAGCTGCGCCGCTTGTCGCCTCGCAGTCGCGCGATGCACTCGACACGGAATGCGAGAAGCCGCGCCGCGAGGAGCTGCGGATCCCGCTCGAGGGTGTCACATTCTCCAGCGAGACGAGCGGCGGAGGACGCGACGAGCCGCGCGCCGCGGTGACGCCGTTCACGCGCGAGTCCGCTCGGCGCGCCGGCACGCGCGGCGCCCAGCTCGTGCGCGAGTTCGGGTTCATGCCGCGGCGCCGGCTCAGCGTCGAGGACGGCGCGCGTCTCCCGCGCAAGTACGAGCCCTTCCCGCCGAAGCTCTACGGGCGCCCGCTCGAGGAGATCGACAATTTCATTTACGATGAGGTAAGTCATGTTTTTCCAAGTGTGCATAGTGTTAATATCAAAATTATAAATTGTTGCATTTCTCTTAAAATACATCGCATAAATTGTTAAAAGACATGATATATTAATACCTATCATAAACAAGAACATTAATGTAAAGATTGAATACTCGTTTTATGTAACAAATCTCTAAAGCGAACTCTGAAATAACAATATGCAAACATTTTGTTGCTAAACGATCGTTATTTATTTACGTTCGCTGCTGTTCCATATCTTTTAACGTTGTTATAAAGGGCTCTAACAAGTCAATGGGAGTAAAGACCAATGTTTCATGACCCGCTTAAATGTATCAAAGAGGTGCTATTTGTATAAGATCAGTAAGAGTAGGTGGATCGTGATACGTTGGTCGTGTTGACCGGTGCACGTAACAAGTGGTACATGAAAATGAACCGTAAAAAATAATGGCCGAAGAGGGAAACCCATCATTCGTCAGATACTGCTGTTAATATCGCTGGTTACGGCGCATTTCGCAACGTGGCCATTTTATTTGATTTGGAACAGAAATATCGCAGGTGTAAAACGCGCGGGAAATGGGTCATTCGTTCAGTGATGAGTAAAACTAATTATTAAAAGGGAATCTGATGTACAATGTTATTTGATATACATTTTTTCGTTGTAAATGGACCATTTGACTATTAAGTAATGTACTAATATTACTGGTATTTATTTGATACGTTTTCTTGAAGTTATATATATTCACACAATAACTTTTTGCTCGGAAGCTACCGATAACCCAAAATCCCCGTAAACAATAATTCAAAATAAAATGAAGCCTTTGTTATTCAAATATAGTACAGATTTCTGTGACCTATAAATTTAAAACATTCATGTAACACTAGAAATATATTACCAGAATATATTTTTAATGCAAGTTCATTCTTAAGAAGAAATATAAATAGGGAAGTATTTGTAATGCCCGGTATATTCTCAGCTGTTTTAATTAGCAATTATCGCTATACAAACTCGATAACTGGTTACTTTGTGTAAGGATTATTATCTGCAAATGTTGAACCTGCTCATTGTTTCATACGATATTGATTTTAGCGTGGTTTTATAATGGTTTCATAATCATTGAATAAAATCCATATGGGAATTATGAATAGTCTGGCCATTATAACTAATACTCATTTAAATTTGGAACGCAAAATAGAACATATTTTTTTTTATTTGTGGCTGTTTGCCTTTGCCTATGGTTCCGCTCTAGTGAAAAAATCCGGTATAAATATTTTATCAGAATAGAATGTTGTTTATAACACTTAGGAGATTCCTACGCGTAAAAAAAAATCTAAATCTGTTAAGTAATTCCTGATATTAACGCGTTAAAACAAACTCTTGAGCTTAGTATACATAATAATCAGCACTACATTCGTTACTCCGACTCAGATATATGTAAGTATATTTCTTTATTACCCATAAATTAGCCAAGCTACCATTTCAATTAAATCGGAATCCAACTAAATGCTGCTTGACGGCACATATAGATAAAGTTTTGTAGCCTACCCAAATATCTAACAAAAAATCTATTTAGCTAATCAATAAATTTATAATTGCGTTTTGTCAAGTATAAAGTCTGGTATTGAAATAGCAGCATTTGCCTCTAACTTATTCAATTTGAATACTGAGGTTAATGACGGTATTACCTGAGTTTAGATAGGATTCCATACGCCAGTCGCTCGTAAAATGCATGAACTACTTTTGTTATTATTCGAGTTATAAGTTTCAAACTTTTGATAGTGAACACATAAATAACTCCTGGATATGCAGATTGTAGAATATTGAAACAATTTCTGTTCTAGCAGATTTCATCCTCGAGTCTAGGAATGCTGGTGTTGAAGTCATTATATTTAGCCTTAATTTTTGCCAAACTGATGTAATGTTGGATTCTGACGAATAGTTTGTCTGGGTAGCTATTAGTGGTAGGTCTCTCATATGCGAGAGTCCACCTGACTAGGTACCTACACCACTGCAATATCAATTCTGGCGCCAAGCAGCTGTGTATAGTCACTGTTGTGTTTCGGTTTGAAGAACATTGTAGCCAGCGTAACTACTGGACATAATAAGATTTAACATTTCATTTCAAGATAGCAAGCGCAGTTGAAAACCAAACATACTTTGCAATTTAAAGTGTTGGATGGTTTTTCTACTGTTTATGGGCGGTCGTATCGCTTATCACTAAGCGAACGCCAAGCTAGTCTGATCCTTCAAAGCAATAATAAAAAGTATTTTTTGCAACCAAGTAGCTCTGTGTATTTTTTTCGTAATCAGTGTATTTATTGGATATATCTAATAAAATTTGAAACGTCACGTTGATGGTAATAAGTGCTGCGTAGTGTGATTTTAATGGTATGCCTGCTGTTTGTTAGCTATTGTGAAAGTTATCATCAGACAAGCATCTGAGTCGCCTCACTCAGTTGCTAATAAATGATTAAATCTTAAACGTATCTTGTTGTAGCCATAAAAACTGCCCTCAAATAAATATGAATGTAGCAAGCGAAGGCAAACATTTCAGCGGCTACTGATGCAAGTGACCGCTTCCGAACTTATCGTGGCCGCCTCAAAGGCTTATCTGTTAAGTCGGCTGAAGGTTTAGGACTTGTTGCGCTCACCGGGGAAACTCTTTAAAATTGGTACACTTTACAACACGAATTTTTAAGTTGAAAATATTTATTTTTGCGGGAACAAGCTTAGGGGCTTAGAAACTTGGAAGATATCTCTTGGTTTGTTTAAAGGAAATGTTTTCGCTAGGAAACGATCAAAGCGAAATATTCTTTGATGGAGGGAATAAATTGAACTTTATTATCTTTCGTATTTTTATTGTAAGTTATAAAGAACGTTGAAGATGTTTACTTTGAAATTTTATAGTTAGTTTAGTTTTATGAGTCAATCGCCTTGAATGAAGTCTCTAGAATGAAAGTTTTCATTCAGTCTTTTAACATATTTACACATAATGACCTTGAAAACTAAAATCAAAACCTCTCCACCCGAAAAACCAAACGCGAATAATGTCTTTGTCCAAAAGAAAGTTGCAAAATTCTGGTCTCGTAAATCAAGCTGACTCCACTTCCACTAAAGTTGGGGCAATCGTGGAGTTTAATTTATACCGGAAAAGCGTCGATCAATGCCAGAGGTTGCGACAACCGAGCCGAATAGATTTAGCCTTTTTTAACTTGTTGAGTGTTTAAAAAGTGGAAGAATGATTTCGGTTTTGTTGTAACATTGATTGTTTGGCGTGATGTGCTTTTTGAATTGTAAAGGTCTGTGATGTATTTAGAGAGATTAAGATTAGTAAGAAAAACAAGCAAGCTTTACTGTTGAAATAATCACAGCAACTGGCTTCGGCAAATGAAGTTTGCAGGACGTGCGGAAAGTCGCATGTATAGAACTATTAACATATTGCCACTAAAGTAAAAGTATCTGGACGTTCTTGTGCAATATATTGCTGAAAGAACTTGCTAGATTAAACTTAATTTTGTATGCGTGATGACTCGTGTATTTGATAAGCGCGCCCACTGTAAAAGTAAATTTATATAAAGACGCGCGTCTTAATCGCGATATTTGTCGTGAGCTATTTACAAAAAATAATAGCTCTTGCAATTTCTTTTAAACTTTTTTTTTATAAATGTCCAAATGTTATTGGCGTTTCGTTGCATCTTCTACGTCCGGGAATCTACACATGACACGAAGATAGTCTATAATATATAAATAAAGCATGGTTACTAAATTTACTATTGCAGGTCCCTCACGTTTTCCTTTATCCTGCAGAAACTACAAGGATCCATTTATATTCTTGACTAAGATATGTTACGCGATAGTTTACCAAATGGCGATACATTAGTTAGGTAATAGCGTAAATTCGGAGCAAATTTCCCAAACCAATAACTTCGCCAGCATAGGTAACAAACCATTTTCCAATAGTATTTGGATTGGATCCAATATTGGACGGAAAAACCGTTTTGTATTCGTTTCGATAATGTTTAATATAATGATAAAGCTATAGTGCCAGCACAAAAATAATCATTGGTGTCTCTGAGATTGAAGCGGACAATTAATATTTCCAATTCCTCCCTATCTTTCTATTTGATTGATTTCGTTGAGGATAATGACAAATTGGTTTTTCCAAAGACTCGCCGAGCTTCACTGCTCGGTGTCATAGGGTGTGTGCCGCTGCTGATCCTGGCTTGCAGAAGTTGTAGTGGAGGGCGGGAAAATCTCCACTCTGAGATTCCTGTTATAATTTCGAAGGGGAATCTATTATTAATGTCATTAAAATGTTATTATTTTTAAGCTGTATAAAATCCACAAAAGAATTATCTAACCATTATTTTGAATCAACAATCTCAAACATTTTTTTCGATCTATCTAAAAAATAGACCCATCAGAAAAAAGATTTTTGTGACATGCTTACAAATGACATTGTTATTGGTTCACTCTCGTAAGCGGATTGAATATTAAGATCGAAATCGCGTATTGAAAACGTTTGTAAGTTAGACAAGGTAAAAATTATCGCCGAGTATGTAAAACTCGGGAAGTTGAGCACCTCCTCCTTTCTTGTTGTTTTGCGTGTTTTTTGCGGATTGTGTTCTGAAATTCATTCGTGATGAACGATTAAAACTTTTCCGACAGTTTTAATGTATATTCACGCTATTTATCATGTCTAATTATACAATTGCGAGTTTTTAAGGTGTGGGAAGTTATTTTTACAGTTTTACGTCAGCGGCATAACTCTTTTTAATACGTACGTATCCGTAATTATAGTTTAGAACTTACAACTGAGATGAAAGACGCACCGTCCAATCTGTTCATGTGAACGGTAGATCATGCTACTAACTATTTAGCTCTACGTTATTAAAGCATTTCATTTTAATTGTTTCGAAATTGTTAGTTTTTTATGATAGGTATACAAGGTAATTTTGACATTGCGTTAATAAACGAAAACACATACACGTCTTAATCTCTCTTAAAGTGTGTCAAAAATCATCCATAAATAACGAATATTCACACCTGAAATCTAGTTTTATTTCCATTTTTTTTATCATTTTGTAGTTTAGTGCCAATATAGGTCGAACGTATTCTAGACTGATAGTATGTTGTTGCCGCTGCGATGCTCGTTGTAATAATAGTGGTATTAGGTGCATTTAATTATAATAACGATTTATTGGTTTTTATTATGTTCTAACCTTCAACTTTTTTACTTTACATCGACGGTTCGAGTAACTTATTCTAAAGTGTTACTTCCAAGACAAACATGTGGTTGCACTTAGTAACGCAATATCAAAATCCCGTATAAATTAATTAACATACCTAAAAATTTTCACAAATATAAACATAAGTAAGTAAGTTAAATATCTACGGTATATAAAAAAAAAAACGGAATTTGCTATCTGCGGAAATATTTTGAAGGGCGCGTCACGAAAAGTTGATGTGGGGTTCAGATGACATCGTTTCGGCGATCTTATGACCGAAAACAGGCGTGTGATGACGCAACCCTCAGAGATATGTGAAAGGTAGATATGATAGGTCTCTATATTCTTCAGTGAAGATTGTAGTCTCTTTTGTTTTGAAAGTATGAGCATAGTTTTTGTCAACTTGGGTTTACTACACACACAACATCTCACATTTATCCTCGAAGGTGTATACAGAGGTACAACCAGGACACCCACTTTTCGCCAAATGTGTTCGGTCCCATGATGTGATATAGCGAGCCTGTCGTTACATTGAGCACAAATTCCAGACTCCAGGCTAATACTAAGTAGAAAAATCCAAATATCGCTTTGTCCGACTCGGGAATACAACAACGCCACCGAGGTATCGGGTTTACTAATTGTATTTCATAGAAGGGTTATTACTAATCCTTACTTATAAATGCGAAAGTAACTGTCTGTCCGTAAGCTGTCACGGCTGAACCCATTTCAATATCTTGTATGGAGATAGTTTAAGACTCCGGGAAGGACGAACATGCTACTTTTGAACCCGGAATAGTTTATAGTGGGACATTTAACCCGAAAAAAACTTTTTCTCGCGGGCAAAGCAACGAGCAAAAGCTAGTGGTACTTATATGCCCAATACCACTAATTAGTTCGTAAGTGCTGATTGAAGTGAAATGTTTTTGAAAAACTATTCCCTGTCAACTATTCCGAAGTTATTTTGGATAAATAGGTCATATTCAAAAGTACAAAATATTCGAGAAATATCGAAATCCACTTGAATGCAGTGCGGTGGACTTTACTCGCCAGTAGCAATATTAAATAAACGAATATTTCAAGTTGAGCATCACTCAAAGCCGTCAAAAAAATAGCGCCATATTGCACAATATTGGTTGATACGTTTCCGTCCGTATTTCAACGCAGATTTTTAACAGCCGATTAAGAATGCATGCTATTTAAAACAGATGCACTTTTTATATGAATAAAAGATTTCTTTAAGTGTTTGTTGGTTTCGCAGGCTTTCCTTTTCATTTCAATTATAATTAATTTACCTAAATTAATTTGTTAAGTTTCAATATTAAGGATTATTTGTAACACGACTTTATCGCATTGGGGTAATACCTGTGATGGTAATGTCTATAAATACATATAATATATAATACGACGCCGTTTTGGATTTTGCATCTTTCTCTAAATTTACTATAGACACAACATATCCGTACGTATTAGTACTAGTCAGGCTCGGTCTGCAGCAAGGGGTCGAATGACGGCTTCCGTTGTTGGCACAATACTTATAATAATATTATATATTTCTTTCTCTCTTTTTTTATGTCTTGTTACACTGTTATTGTCTCAATAATAAATAATTATTTTCCTTTCAATCTCTTCTATGTACACACTACTATTATATAATTAGTGATACAGAGAACAATAATACGTCGGAAACCAGCCTTTCCAGTGACCTTACTGCAAAAATACATACAGTGTAATCTACATTATTCAACCAAAGCTTTATTATTTTAGAAAAAAGTTTATTTAAGAAAATAATGCATTTCTTACCCATTTCGTTTCGATGATAAATACACAACATATTTTAATATTTGAAAAGCTATTAAAATTATTAAGTCTTCGAAACATCAGGAGAAAACTAAAAAATAAAAACCGGGATAAAATCCGAAAAGTAGTTTAATTTTAATGTCTAACATTCGCGTAAACATAAGAAATTTGAAAAGCTATTTAAATATTTGACAAGAAAGCCGGTGCAGTGAGTTTTCACACGCAATATTTTGCTCTAACGTAATCTCGGAACCCCGGCGCAGCGGCACGCCGAGTATTCCGTAAAATTTATAGGTCTGCAATAAGAAGCAAAGATTGTGTTGTAAGCGAAATAGCACAATGAATTCCTGAACATTATTTAGTAAGGATATTAATTTTTCGTCTCATTGTTTTCCGGTTTAGTTGGATGTTTCTGATTTTTTTCCCGCGATGATTTTTTTTGCCTTTTGAGGACGTCGCTTGTGAGCGTTAGCAACATCATAAATAAAACAGTATCGCCTTTTCATAACAATAGCCGGCTGCTTTTCAAATATTTAAATATGTTGTAAGTTTATCATTGAACCAAAATAGGTTAGAAATGCTTTTTTTTTCTAATATTAGCTTTTGTCTGCGTCTCCGCCCACGTGAAGAAGTTTTTTTCGGGATCAATATTATTCCGATATAAAAAGTAGCCTATAGCACCCAGGAGTAATGTTTCCTATTAGTGAAAATAATAATCAAAATCGATTTAGTAATTCCTGAGATTAACGCGTTCAAATAATCTATACTTTATAAAACTTTTCAGCTTTATAAAGTATAGATTAAGCTCGAAATTGTAATCAAATGATGTTTAAGTTAAAGTATCGTATATTTATAATATAAAAAATAAAAGTACAAAAACTTTGTGGAAAAAAAATTATGATTTCTGTAGCTTCACCCAAACTTTCGAGGATATCCAATAGTCCATGTTGATAAAATAACCAACCGAACGCGATGTAAAAACAGACAACGTTTGCCAAACTACTGGGAAACCGGAATATTTGTCTTTATTTTTTCCGGTATTCACCGTCGCGCAATCTAAACGAGTATTGTTGATCCGATTGACCCCAGACTTAAATAAACATACAAACGTGACAAAAATGGTGAGAGGACGCTACGCGGCGCCTTGTCGCATCAAACCGCATGTTATTAAATGTAATCAACTACCCCCAGTTTACTATTCACCAGAGATACAAAAATGGTGGTGGTTCATATATACATGATCCATACTAAATATATTTTCTATATGCTTCAAGCGGTATTCTTATTGCGGTATTCTATAGTGGTAATGCGTACGCGGTACGAATACAACTATGGCGCCGAGGTCCTGGGTTCGAATTTCGGGTCGGGGTAAAATAATTGTGACTGGGTTTTTCCAACCTCCAACCTCCAGCCTCGGGAAACCCGTAAAGCCGTAGGTCCTGCGCCTGATCTCTCTCCAGTCATGTCGGATGACCGTCTCACCAGACTATGAGAGTGAAGGAACAGAGAGTCATCTATTGTGTACACACTTGTGCTCTATAATATGTCCTTGCGTACCTGGCTGATCTCTTTTAAGATTGGCCGCCGTGGCCGGAATTTGGCTAGGAGGAATTAATTCATTCATATCTGACTGGATAGCGGCCGCATCTGTAAAATGAAACAAAGTTCCAATCTATCAATCGATCTTAGGACCTCACCGGTATTACAAAAGTATCCTCTATAACAACTGTTAGATGAATTGATAATATTTTTCCGTAGTCTTTAATGATGAAATAAATAAAGGTGGTATACTGGTGGTAGGTCTCTCATATGTGATTCCGCCTGGGTAGGTACCACCGCAATGTCTATTACTGCCGCCGAACAGCAGTGTGTAGCCATGGACTGTAGCCATTCTAACTACTGGACATAATGAGACGTAACATCTCATGTCTCAGGATGGCGAGCGCAGTAGAATACCAATCAATACTTTGTAATTCAAGGTGTTGGATGGTGTTTCGACTGTTTATGGGCGGTCGTATCGCTTACCATCAGGCGAACGGCAAGCTTGTATCGTAATTCAAGCAGTAATAAAAAAAAGTGGCGCGGTATTCAGTTGTATTTCTAAAGTCTTGTCCATTGTGTAGATATTTTCGTAATTCTTCAACGAAGTTATGAACTCCGTGCAATTATGGTATAAAACATAGGCTATTATTTAAAAAGTAATAGAGCGCACTGAACAATGAACATATAGCTATGTGTGCAATTATTTAAATTAGTTTCTTGCAGGAGTATACATTGTATTTTTGTAACTGAATAATTTTTTAGAACTAAAATTTGTTCATTTTACATCATATTCTTTCATTCATCATATAGCCAGTATATTTTCTAAACATTATACAATTTAGCATAATTTTATAATAAACTTTATACAGTCAGTTACAAAAGTAGCTAAATAAATTCAAAACTCCAAATCACCTGTACTCGTTAAGTTTAATTTATTTTTGTTGGCATGAAGCAAAATTTAATAACTTTTATTTTTGTAATTGAGAACACAAAAGTGTATAATTGATGTTTTGGACTTGTTCATGTGGCTGACTGTACATGACGGTATTTAACGATCTATTGAACGCCTCTCATACGCGCGGTCTCGGTCGTCTGTAAAATCTAGCAAGCGTATCTAAAAATACTCGATCTCCATTGTATCTGATCAGTAATGTATCAGAATGACTAGCGCAATGCGGTGTCAGGCTTTCTTTTGAAGTTTTGGGTAGGTTATAAACCTTTGTACCGATCCTTACAGGTCATTATTGACGCGAGGCATGTTCTTCCTATACCTAACTGATTATTGCGACAATCTCTAAATTACTGAAAAGCCTGTTAAGTATTCTTAATTTAAATCGAAAATAAAAGCACCTCGATAAAAAAGCCACAAAAAAGTACACACAGATGCACGCACACGCACAACATCACGCATTTATCGCCGAAGCGGTATGCAGAGGCGCAACCAGGGCACCCACTTTTCGCCAAGAAACACACAGATGAATGGTTCAAAATTAAAACGGGAATACTGAAACTTAAGGTGGTAGCTCAAGGTCCATTTTCATACATTTTGTTTCGGCTTTAATCTGGGTAACTAAACAAGTATTGGCAAGTAAAGAATTTAAATTCACGTCTAGTTAGTGATTAGTTCTCGCAGTTGAAAGAAAAACGTAAAAATAATTAATAATCATGGATATTTCGGCCTTTAAAATTTAATATGACGAAATTTGAATGGTTCAAAATTAAAACGAGAAAACCGAAACCTAAATAAAAATACACAAAAGACGAAAAATAAAAGGGCTTGTATTAATAAAACCCTTAGGCGTGCCACGGCTCAGTGAAATAGTCTCCGTGGAGCACAATTCGTTCTCACTGTCAAATGCAGCGCGGCTTTATGCGGCAGAAGCGTCACACCGGTCGGTTTACTGTTTTATTTCTTCGATACTCACATGTGACAGTTTTGCCAAATTGAATTTTGTTGGCTAATTTAGTAGAGCGCTATAAGGAAAAAAAATGTTCATTGGTAATTTTTTTATTGTGCACGGGATTGTGAGCAGTTTATGAGAGTATATTTGAGGTAGGTATTGTGATTTTATCACGCTGAATGGTAACTAAGAAAGGGTATTAACAGTGTTGTACAAACTGAACGTTTGGTATTCAGTCAAGAACGTATCATATTTGTACGTCTGAACAAAAGAAATGCAAATCAAAAACTATTCCACAAAGAATGCCAATCCAAAACCTTTAAATCAATGTGGAACGTTAAATAACATTGTATCAAATCAAATATTTAAACCCACTTCAGTCGTAAATCGAATAAACTACAAGCAAACTACAAAACAATACAGTGGAAATGCCCCTTGTAAGTTATATGAGCCAAAGTGAACTGTCGTCGTGGTATTTAGTTCGGGTGGCCTTATTACAAGGACATAAAGTCTCGAATGCGCCACCATTTTCCGCGAGATTTATTAGACGTCGTAAACAGTTTAGAGCACCCCAATGATGTCTGTAATTCCTGTCTCAGACTCGAAGACTTTGGTTTTGTTGTGATTACGACGGGTCTAAATACGTATTACATTTATGGTAATCTGACTCAATTCCGTTCTAAATAGTGCGATTTATTCTATACTATAGCTTATGGTTTTCTAGCTGAAGCGTATATTACGCTAGTGTATATTGAGCGTGTTATAGGGTCCTGGTTTTCACTTTACATTGGCAATATTTCGTATGGGTTATTTTATACGATTTTCTCTGGACTTGATCTCCTAGAGTACGTTAATGTTTGGGCCTCTGTCGTAAAAACTGAGCTGAATTCTTTCTGCATCAAGGCTGAAATATGTCGAACACTGGATGGGAAATTATAGAAATGGGAAAAGAAAGTTAAAGTATTTTAAATTCTATCAGCCTTTTATTATGAAGCATTATGGAACTTAACACCTGTCTCATGATAATTAGCCCACTTAACTTTGTATGGTTTTGTATTTAATTCAAGTTCTGGCTTATTGCTGTTTATGCATTTTTATAGTGCTTATTAGGTTTTTGTTTGACATGGGCGCGACAAAGTGACCTCACTGCACTTGATGGTAAGTGGAGTGGGGTTGAATAAAATGTCGACTGACGGGGGACGATTACCCCTCGGTCGACACAATTATGCCGGCCCGTTGGGTCCGGATATACATAGACAAATTCCGGAACGCGACATTTGTTTACTGTTATCTGAGCGGATATAAAATATATTCTACCACAAGCAAATATTAAGTTTGGTCCCTTATCATTAAGTATTCTGAAAATGTTTAGTGCCTTTACTTATCCACAACACACGGTCGCAGTCACGAACGTAAGCTAGCTGACATCTGAATTTCGATACTTATTATTATTTGCTATCGAACTTTTCTAGATATGAATTTCCATCTAGAAAAGTCCAACAGAACCAACATTTTCGTTTTATCTGCCGCGTCCCGGTTCTGAAGACGTCACGTCCCATGCACAGCTCAAGTTTTCTTTTAATAATTTAAAGTTAACACCGACGGGGCTTTCATGCTCGAAAGCTCTGGGTCGCACGTAAATTTAGGAATATTGAGCAACAACGTAATTCTCTTGCGGCTTAAATTGAAATGGGTGGTCCGTTTGGACTGTTATTTTGCTTGTAGATTTGTTTTGTTTATGGATAATTGAGGATTTATTCGTGTTTTGAAGTTATTGGTTAGTAACTAAGGGGAACAATTTCATTAATATAATGGTTTCTATTAATTAAAGTGAGTGCTTCGGTAGTGGTTGTATGCGGTACGACATTCGCTCTCAGGTCAAGGGTTCGAATCAGGTTGGACAGTGATATTGTGTTTTTTGGTCAGTATCAGCCCGGAGTCTGGAATAAGTGTCCAATATGGCGGTAGGCTCGGCCGCTATCACATCATGGGACGGAACACACTTGGCGAAAAGTGGGTGACTTAGTTGCACACTTTTTACTTAAGTTCTTAAAACATATTAAGTACTATTCATATAACAATAAAACTGCAAGTTAAATAGATATTTTTCAGATTTTATAGTCCTATTTTAATGTCTAACTTTCAAACAAACATAAGAATTTGTTGAAGTTAAATTTTCAGATTTAACATGATATTCATAAACGATATTCTAATGAATCACTCTAGGTACTTACTATACTTGTTGCCATGCTTGTAAATGTACTCCACTAAGATTTAATCATTGTTATGTAACGGAGTTATACATCGTTTAGCATCCACAAGATGGATGATCTCGCTTGGCTAGAACGCTGTAAGGGCAATACTTTCTCGGGGGAATATCACTGCATTAAATGTCTTTTAGATCGATAATGATTCCTTCGGTGGCGTATTTGTATTGTGCTTGTTGAGGTGTCATTAACCCCGAGTCGCGTAATGTTAGGTTTATATATATATATAAGTATGTTTTGGCTGACTCATTATTACAAGGTTCTACGTTAATTTATACTTATGCTGCAACAATGCGATTAAAACATTTTCAATTGATTTTCAAGATTAGAAAAGATAGTCATTCATAGTTCCTCATTTATTTACGTTATGGGTTTATAGAAAATTTTGTATGAAGAGACTTAGAATGATTTGGTATATGTAATTCAATTTGCCCCTTAAATATTAGATAGAACCTTGTAATAGTAAGCAAGGGATTTGACAATAGACTCGCTAAAGTCATAGCTTAGAATGCACTAGTTCCATCTTATACCAGTTGGAGATAAAACAGTAATTTTTAAAAAACATCTTATTAAATGTACGTCGGGCTAATATCCACATTGTTACCTTAAACTAGTGAACCACAAAGCGTCTCCAAAGCCGGAAGGGTGTGGAATCTTGTTCCTAGCTTTTAATTCATTCCCTACAACGGGAACACTGGAATATTAAACAGATAGTCTATTCATCTTGGTCCGCGACCCAGATACTGGAGTCATTTTAACAAGCCCGCTGTAAACACCACCTATAACTTTTGCTACGTACATTTTTGATGAGTACACCTTTTGAAATATGGCTCGTTTGGATGATATAATTTTGAAATACGTTATGATTTTTTTATGTTTATTGTGGACGTTAGGAATTTATGTGTATTGATCTTTTATATTTTGTACCTGTTGTCGTTTTCTTTATAGTTAAGAATTATAATGCGTGTCGAAAATCTTGTTTGTTATTTATTCTAATATCAACAGTTAATAATACATGATAGATTGGAGACCATATTTGTATTGCTAAAATGAATATTGCTGAGCTAACGTATTATCTTTATAATAGGTTTAGTTTCCTGCAATGCCATAAATACATATATATGAAGTAGGTATTTTGTGGTAAAAAAAAGGTTTAAAATGCTTTAAACATTTAACCCTAATTTAACGTAACCCAAAGATGCTGACTTTAAATATTTTTCATTGCTTTTAATGATTAGACAAGCTTGCTATTGGTCTGATGGTAAACGATACGACCGCCCATAAACAGTAGAAACACCATCCAATACCATGAATTATAAAATATTGTTTGGTATTCCATTGCGCTCGCCATTCTGAGACATGAGATGTTAAGTCTTATTATGTCCAGTAGCTTCACTGGCTATAATGTTGAATCTAAATCTGATGGCAAACAAAACATATTTACGTCACGCAAAATGTATAAGAACATTTAACTGACTAGTATTTTATCTAGTATTAATTTTATTGCACACACGTAAATCCTTTGAAAGCTTGATATGGTAATTCAATTTCTATTCTTATCTGCAGAGGTGTTAAAATATTTTGTTGAAGGCGATAAGCTAAGTGCATGTATGACGTCATTTGGTAGTTACAACTGATTCGCGCACTAAAGGTTTATAAAACTTGAAAAGCGCGGGTATTTGGAAATTTTATAGCTGCTCTTATATTTATTAGTTACAACAATATTTGTAGTAAGTATTTGGTTAATTCAAATGTATTTAAAGAAGTAAAATTTAATATTATTCTTATCAATTCCAAAGCGCTTATTCAAAATTCAAGGCACACCTCTGACTTTTTGTAGTCGCGTGTTTATTGTTTATCAGTTATCGTTTGCTTTAACGATGAAGTAAATCATCATAAGGAAACTTTGTCTTCGAATTCTTCATACGAATTTCGAAGGCATGTGAAGTCTGTCAATTCGCGTTAGTAATAAAGGGGACTCGTGCGCAGTATTCAGCAGTATATAATACAGAGCGGGTGTTGTTATCGTTATTCTATAATATGCCCTGATTTTTACGCATTATAAAATTCTAGAAGAAAAATAAAATTAATGAAATGTCTTTTAATTGCTTACTTATACAACAAGAATGAAGAACTATTTTAAACAGAGTTATGTCGCTAGTCTAATGAATGAATGAAGAATCTAGTTCTAAAATCTGTATACGATTTGTACACGTCATAAACCATACTTGATTCGCTATAACCTGAGCCTCCAGAAATTCCTGATGTATTCAAAAACTCCTATCGGTAAATACTACTTCCAGAGGCTTAAAAATAAATAACACATTTGGGCTTTTCACGTTAAAGCCGAGGTCACGTGTGTTTGCGACGCATATCACCCCTTATCCGAAGCGGATAACCACAATTTATCATGTTAAATAAGCCTTAAATGAGACCACTGGGTACAAACTAATTAGTGTAATGGATCTCCCCGCATAACAAGATAGAAGTCCTGATTCAATTTTTAATTCAAATTTGGAATGTTAGGCCAAGGGCTGTCGTTTGCAAATTTTCAACAGTATAAAATGACAGATAGGTTTGGTGGTAATTTGATGTTAAGGGACATCCATAAATAGTTTCCACAAACACGCGTTCCCGGATCCTATGAATTGAATCGACAGGTAAGAGGTTATCATCACTGATCACTGAACATTGATTGGCTCTACTCCATTTACCAAGATATTTAGTGAGGTCACTTTCCCTTAACCTATAAAGAACTCATTTACAACTAATGAAATAACTTTCAAAATCAGTTCAATACTTTCAAACATCATTTACAAACAAAAACGGAACCTCTATAAATGATGATGGAAACCGCTATAAATTATATTATAACATAGGAACCATAAAGAAATGTTATTATTGGTAAAGGAAAAGCTTAGTATATACTAGGTGTTCCACGCAGCTTCTTCGCTTGAATACCCTAGCCCGCTACAAAGGTGGTTAAAATAGTATATCTCGTCAGCACCATCTAATTAAAAAATAAGATAAAAAACATTATTTACCATGTACAAATTACCTGAATAAAAAGTAGCCTATGTGTTAATCTAGATCACAGCCTGCCCGTGTGCCAAAATTCATCGAAATTCGTTTAGTTGTTTCTGCGTTTACTTCTTACAAATATTTAAAAAACTCGCATATATGTAATATAAGTTAAGAAATAAAATAATGTTTGATCGTTCCCACAAAATTATTAATGCGGTTGAGATTTCAGAGATATAATGGCGATATTTCTTCTTGAAACTATTTCATTCAGAATATCTTAATATAATACTAATCTAATATTAAAGTCCAATTTTCTCTTTTCTTATAAAACTATGTTACCGTTTTACCGTTCCGTTGCCGAGTGATGAATAAAACACATTTTCGCGCTTCTACTCTATAAGGGGTAGGTAGTATAAGTGCCCTAATATTTTACTATTACATTTTTTTAATTAGATGATATCTTCTTAAACGTCTGTCGCATCCAAAAAATATTTCACATTAAGTATATCTAATACTAATAAATGTATCTATTTGCTAGCGTAGTTTCTTGTAAACTGTTTTGTGTGTACAGAGTAAATGGCTTAAGCAATTCATATCAAACTGTTTACCGTAACCTAGATAAATAATTCTGGCACTCACAAACTTATTCTGCAAATAGAATACCGCATACGAAACAATAGCTAACGATATAACTCAAACTATGTATACATTAACACGTCCGACAAAATCATTTTATAGCAAAAACTTTCCACTGCGAGCTGAGCTAAATTGCAAAGTTATTTCCGCCTCATATTTAATAGTTGTTAATATGCCATATGCATTTTTACGAGTGCACTTAAGTTATAAACAATAGGAAACAATAAACGTGGTTCCATTTTCAAAATGTAACGTATTCGGTTTATAAATCCGGCAGTCGACACGTCCGCATCGCGTGACCGCCGCGTATAAAATAAACGAAGTGCCCGCGCGCTAGTTAAAACTACCCACAGTGCCCTCAATTATTATTGGCCTTCC
Source organism: Manduca sexta (assembly GCF_014839805.1). Classification (NCBI taxonomy): domain Eukaryota; kingdom Metazoa; phylum Arthropoda; class Insecta; order Lepidoptera; family Sphingidae; genus Manduca; species Manduca sexta. The sequence continues at coordinate 9,158,385 of NC_051130.1, forward strand.
ATTTCCAGGAAATCTCGGTGTAACATGTAATATAATACCGCGAATATTACTTCATTTGTTTGATTGATTCGCTACGTTTTTTGTGTGTGTTATGTCAGTGGTGATATTTTGGTTATTAGTAGGTAGAATGTTAAAAATGTTTATTCCGAAATAATTTTTTTTCAACTAAGCTTACCTCATCGCAATGTGGTGTAATATGTCTTCATGCATATTGCAGTTAATTTGGTTTAATTACGATCGGCTGTTTGATAAGCCTTATCGGATAAATCGTGTTAGAAAAAAAAATGGCTTTACCCTTTCCTGGGATCTGAACTCAGAGCCTCAGATCAGAACTCCACAGACTATATATACAGGACGAGATCAATCCACAAATTAAGATTCCATTTTTGAAAACATATGAAAAGCCTTTCACTGTATTCTCGCTTTGTTATTTGAATTACAAGCACGTTATTGTTCCCCAGAGCGTGTTTGAATAAACAGCATGACAACGAAGCTTAAGGGTGTACGTGTCACGCTCTCATTGAAGGAAATCCGCGTGTCACTGAAATAATGGTTTCCGATGTTATGTCAGTTGTAAACGATGGAAGGATGAGTTTCGCAACAAACAAGGATACAATTCATTACGAATTCGATGTCTTATAAGATTATTGTTGTTGCTTGGAAGCGTGAAGGTTCTATTACGAAATAAATTTTACGTTGTGTTTTTTAAGTATACAATTTTTACAATAATGTATCATCCAAATTCAATAGTATACCTTACTTCTTACCAACAATTTAAATATAAAAAAAACGTAATAAACTTTTCTATTTATATCATTTAATTAGTTACATTTTGTTTTTTGTTATCGCTTTTTTACGATTGCACAGAGCATAATAAAACGAAAAGAGAAAATTTCTGTAGTTACTGAAACAAAATGATCCCGAGGTATACATTAGGCGTTTAGAATGGAAACTCCCAAACAAGTTGGCTATTGTTAATCGTCCTATTGTATTGTCGGAGTACGGCTTTGATATATTTTTCAATAAAAATATCCACATTGAAAGTAACATTGGCCGCTTGTTTGTTAATGTTTCTTTTAGTATTATGCTTCATTCAATCAGGTAATTCATTATGCAATGAAGTTGATTGCGGTCATAATCATTGTGGACGGAAGGTTTTAAGTAGGATTAAAATTTGTTTTTCAATTTTAGAATTGCTCTAATTATTTTTGGCATAGTTATAGAATTACTCTAATTATTTTTGGCATAATTATAGAATTACTTTTTTTTATTTTTGGCATTGGAGTACTGTGGCAATCTAGCATTGGGTTTTGCCGCTACTAAAGATACGACTAGGCGTAAATGATAAGCCTATCGTCTAATGACTCTGGTAAAAATATTGTAATAACTAAACTTGTACAGTCAGCCACAAAAGTAGCTGAACAAATTCAAAACTTCAAAACTTTCTTACACATTAACTTCAATCAAAATGTGTTATTTTTTAAGTTTATTTAAGTGAAGAAAATACAATTGTTCATACGAACATAAAAGTTTAAAGGCGAAATTTTGAATTTGTTCAGTTACCTTTGTGGCTAACTGTACTCAGATAAGTTAAAAACTAAAAAAACTTCAAAATTCATTAGAAGAATAATCACTAAAACTAAATTATTTGTCTAGTGGTATGCCTTTTGGAAGCGGCGATAGCCTAGTTGGGAGTGGAACGGACTGCCAAGACGAATGACCGCAGGTTCAAATCCCAAGGGCACACACCTCTAACTTTTCTAAAATCATGTGTGTATTCTTTGTGAATTTATCGTTTGCTTTAACGGTGAAGGAAAACATCGAGAAGTTCTCTATAGGAATTTCGAAGCTGTGTGAAGTCTACCAATCCGCACTAGGCCAGCGTGGTGGACTAAGGCCTAATCCCTCTCAGTAGTAGAGGAGGCCCGTGCTCAGCAGTGGGCAAGTATATAATACAGGGCTGATATTATAATTATGCCTTTTGGACAATAAGCCCTTAGCCTGCAGACAGCCGTGTCATCGTGGGGATGTTACGACCACACAAACCAAATGTTTAGGTATTCAACTGGTTATATGTTCGATGCTTTTCATACAAAAAAAAATGCGCTTATAGGATTCTTACTCAATCAAAACGTCTATGTAAATTACTTCATATTTTTTCCATATCATGATTTGCACGTTTTTACTGCGAATATTAGCATATTTTCTGTAAACACATTATTTTTGTATTAATATCTAACATTCACATTTTGTCATACGGAAACTTCAAATTAGACAGCGACTTATTACCAATGGGTAATATCTTTTGGAGCAAACATTTGGCCCTTATGTCCGTCTATAAATGACTATACAGTTTAATGTCTTTGTTGGAAAAGCAGTCTCCAAAACTGGGCCCTAATTCTGTATGATAGTGTAAACGCGTAACGCGGCCGTGACATGTTATCTTCGAGAAATGTGCGTGGAATTGTATTCTGTAAGCCAAATTTCTATAGTCCTAAACATGATGCCTTGTGTTACGCACTGTCAAAATAACGTGCGGGATAGAGAATAAGGCCCCTGAATTGTCGTGTTGATTTTCCTTGTTAGACAGTAAGCCGTCAGGCGGTAGACAGCAGTGTCATCGTGGCCGACGTTATCGTATCGGCTTGACGTCCGTTTTCCGATCGAGATCGTATCGGTATCAATATGTCATAGTAGGGATACCTATTCAAGTAATTTTAGTATAGATTTTGAGTTTTCTTGAGAAGCAGGGGAATTGCTTATTAGTATATCATAGGTATAATCTAAACTATTTTTGTTTCGTAATAATTATTTCTTATGTTTACGCGAATGTTAGACTTTGAAATTAGTTTTCAAATTTTATTGCGGATTTTTATATTATAATTTTCACCCGATGTTTCGAAAACTTTGCAGCCTTCATGGAATGAGCGTTTTATCGTCCGAGTAGACAGTTAAAATATTTAGCAACATTATACATACACAAATACAAAATCAATTCCGCAATATTCAATACAAATTAAAATAGTTTTGAGTTACGTGAAATGATGTTGGAAATGAAACTTAGTTTTCTAATGTTTCTCTACCCTCGTGCTAATAAATTCATTCATTGATTTCAGCACTACAACGTGTTTCGAATTAATCCTACGAATCTTTAGACTTAGCAACACTTTTAAATTACATATACTTGAACAGCGCTCTACTAAAATGCTTGCGAAAAGATTTGTGTTTTGATTCTGTTGACATCTATAGAGCTTAATAACCATTATATCATGCAATGAAATAGTATGATACTATAAATTGTATGATCCTTTATGTATAATTTAAAGGCATGTTAACAACCTTTTTTAGGCTAAAGTGGCGACCTCTTTTATAAGTAGGAATCGTTGCCTAAGACGGTATAATACACAGCGAATATTATTATGATTTTACCTATCACACCAACAAATTTTGATACATTCAAAGGAATACTGCGTACTTAGACATTACATGGTAAGTTTCGTAAAACTGGCATTAAGTTACTTATACGATAGACCAAGGCGTCGGTAAGCGCATAATATTTCAAAACTAATTATATTTGAAACTTACGTGTGCTGCGAAACTGCTTTTGTGTGCACTCGTGGACAGAATCTCTGGTGTTGGATGTTATGCATATTTAATATTATGCAGTTGTATGGAAGCGACTTGTACGAAAGTTCTATTTATGTGATAAATGTTGCTTGCGGCTGCGCCCAAGGAAGTCCTTTTGAATATAGCTTAGATGTCTCTTATATCCTCTAAATAATAATGTAATTCTGGTCAAAATCGGTTCAGCCGTTATAGAGATTATCTTGGAGGTATAAATGAATAAAATAAAATTCGTGTTTATTATTCGTGGAAAAATTTGTTCCGTTATTAATTTTAATATTTAATGTCACGCATGAATTAAGGTAACATTTATAGCGTCCTTCGATGTTTAAATATAAAAACAAAGAAAATACTAAGGAAGCGGTAAACAAATACGAATAGAAATACATCATTAATGAATGCAGCCATTTTGATTTTAACGTGGACTGAGATGCAAGTGCCAGCTAATATAGTTTGTAATGGAAATTCTATAAACTTAACTAATACAACGCTTAACAATGGACGCCGCATGTTGGTTTTCCACTGCACAAGTGTGAACTTCGGCAAACATTAACTGCTATTGTCTAACCGACTGTGTTTAGTCCGCCCGCACTGCGACCCCGACGGTTCGTTACGGTTTGCGCGAAACTTTTTTGTCTTTGGTTTTGTTTTGCTTTTTATTTAAATGCAGACGGCCAGTAACATCTTCTATTTTTAAATCCTGATTCCAAAGTTTTAAATGATCGGATTTTCTATTTGTTCTAGTGTGGAACGGCATTATTAATTTAGCATTGGTTTAATTTACTTTGCAATTGATATGTTTAAAAAGGAAGGGTGGCATAATGGCTTGTGCGACTAAGCCCCTTCTTTAAGAATAAAAGCAAAAAAATATTTAAGAAGGAAGAGTTTCTGCAAACTTTTACTGTAGTTTGTAATGGATTAGTCAATAAATGAAAAACACCGTTCCTTTTACGTTTCCTAAAAGGTCTCTTTATCGAAAATTCATAATTCTAATGGCCATTTTGAATAAATTTCCCGATCTTAATCCTTAATCCTGAGAATAAAACAATCATAGAAAGTAATTTATAAGTATGTCAAAAACTCTGATTGAATCATTTTCGTAATGGATTGAATGGATACTTTATTGAAAACGGTGGTAAGTTGTTGTAGATAAGTAAATCAATGGAAATCATATACGCCTCAAAGGCTGTCATTAATTTCATATCTTACTCAAAACTTATTCTGCATTAAGATACTATAAGTAAGTATCAGTATTTAACTAGCTTTTGCTCGCGGGTCTGCCTGCGTGAAAAAGTTTTCCCGGGATAAAAGTCACGTTTTCAATTTTCCCGGGACAAAAGGTGGCCTATAGAACTCATGAGTAATGTACTATTTGTGAAGAAAAATCAAATTCGGTTTAGTAGCTCCTGAGATTCGCGTTTTCAAACAAAATAACTCTTTAGTTTTATATATTAATATAGATACACCCGAGATTAGCGTGTTCAAACAAAAATACTTTAAGCTTTATATATTTTTATAGATTCACATATTCGGAAGCACTGAATACGTAAATGAAATAGTTTCTACAACTATTTTAGTAAAGCGCTGCTCGAATAACGGACTCCTTGCGTATTTACTACGAATCCAGTCTCTGTTAATCCTGAATGCCTTTTATTGAATTATATTTAGCTTGGGATATGATGTTCTTTTTTGTTTAGAATTTGATAATTGTTTTGTTTATGTAGTCCACGTTAGCATTTGAGATAATAAGTAAGTAAACATAAATGTAGAAGTGAATCAATTTATTTTTAGTTTATTGATTACAATTGAATATACAACGTATTTAGTAGTACATAAAGTTAAAAATAACAAATAGTCTTACAATTTGACGACAGCAAAGTACGAATAACAAAGCAAGTTAAATTCAATACATGCTACTGAATTATTCGTGTATTCTGAACAAAAGTCTAAATTCATATCAAAGGGTTTCCTGTAATCCACAACGTTGACCCAATGCGGGTATGTTGATTTAAATCCAATGTATTTGCGATAAAACAGCATTAGCAATACTCGTAGTTTGGCAAATATTGGAACCAACTGTTCAGAGGTATTCGTTTTTCATTACTTAATTTTATGTTTTCTTTTGCAACTGTTGGCTTTAGGCGTCCACTAATTTTAAAGTATTTGATATTCTCAAAAAGCCGCGAATTATTAACAATATCATTCATATTCTTATTAATTCGACTTAGGCCTCTTTAAACAATAATATCACCATAAGTTAATTCATGTTTTTTTTCGTATATTGTGTTAAAGCGTCATAAATAAATCACATACTGAATTAATATAGGTACATGCTAATATTATAAGTTAATATAAAGTATAACAGTGGCGAAGGGTCTATATAACCCGTTTACTGTCGGTTTCACTTTATGTAGAATATATGTAGAATCTAATTATCATTATATATGATTATATCATGGAAGAGCCGGTAGGGGTAGACCGCACCGAACCTTCGAATGTCAGATATCTGACATTCTCAGTAAAGACCAGGTCAAAAGTACCTGGAACTGGAGGGAATGCATGAAAGGATTAATGAAGGTTGAGGAAGCGCTAGAAGTATGCCAGGACCGTGTAAAATGGCAATCTATAGTCCCTGCCTACCCCTATGGGATAAAGGCGTGATACTATGTATGTATGTATGTATGTATGAATGTATGCTAATTATCATTAGAACGATGTGCAGATCGCATTCATGCATAATAATACCTATATGTTATGTCGGGTTCCTTTTCGGAAAATTCCACCTTTTGCTACTGACGTATAATATAAGGTACTTTTTACCCAGCATTATTGCAAAGTGAGACTATTCTTACTTTCTTCAAGCCCAATAATATTTTCGAGATGTAAAGTATTTCAACAATGCCGACCTATTCATAAACATGGTATAAACTACTGCCGACAAAATCTTACTAATATCCAAATATTATTTTCCCAAATGACGGTATTTAATTTTGGAGTTCCGTCTGGCAATGTGCCAGAAAAATTAAGTGTAAGCTTCTAACCGGTTCTTAACTAATATATTTCCTGTACGGTATCGCATGAACTTGACATTCTTGGCATTCGCAAAGTCATAAATTTTCATTGTCCTATTTAAAAACTGACCAAATATACCGCATAATGTCTAATATTGAAAAAGTGTTAGGTTAAGCCGCACTCCAATGGCTTATGGATATATTATGTAAGGTCATCAAGTAATGTTTATAACAGGCAGTAGGCACTTTTTATCTTTCATGCAAAACACTTTTATGTGATTTAGTTATTTTATCAGTGTTTTTCGTTTTTTAACGATTTCGTTACGCACATTTATTTTGAAAAATACTCTAATAATAAGGTTAAGACTGTATTTATATTATAAAAATGACTTACAAAAGGAATAAAAAATTTAAATCTCTTTAGGTTTACTACACTTCTAACACAGAGATAATTCAAATTACTGTATTACTTCAGTACAAGATATTGAAGTATAGAAAACCACGTATAGAAAATAAGTGAGCAAACATATTCAAAGATAAATTCGATGTTTTTAAATCAATACGACGTGCCTAAGATAAATATTTAGATGGGAAATATCGGTATGCAAATATACACCCTCTTTCAATTTGGCGTCCGTGTGAAGGGTGCCTTTTATGTATTTATTCTGATAATGTTGCACGCCACTTATTTTTACTACCTTAAGAACTAGTAGCATTATGGTTAAAGCTTGATGTAGTTCGTAGCTCCACGTGTGAAGGATTACTGGAAATGTAACGCCCAAAACGTACTTTTGTGAGATTAAGTGTTAATATGTTAATCTAGACAGGATTTGGTGTATTCGTATGCTAAACGTGATCATGAGTTTATACATTTAGTTCCAAGTTTCACAACTAAACAGGTAAAGCTTTAGTGCGAGATACGTATCAAATAGCGGAACTTAAGTCCCCTTTCCCCCTCCTCGCGTTGTAAGCCTGCAGCGTGTTAGCTGCGCTTTCGCGCCATAACGAAACCGCTTTACTTACCACATCTACACAAAAGATCTAGATTTTATCTCCCTCTTTGCTATGGAGAGAAGTGGACAATCAAAATTTCCAACTCCTCCCTCTCTTTCTATTTGATTAATTTCGTTGCGGGATAAAGACAAATTAGTTTACCCTGAAACTCGCCGAGCTGTGGCCCGGTGTAATAAAATGCGTGCCACTGCTGATCCTGGCTTACAGGGGTTGTAGTGGTGGGTGTGAGGGCTGGAAAGTCTCTAACTAAAACTCAACTGAACAAGTTATCTCTGACATAAAGGGCCAAAAGGCCGTTAAACAGTGAAGGAAAAGGGATGTTTGAATAATACGTGTAAATATGTCGTTCTTAGCCTCTGGGAGTCATTCCATTTCACGTAAAAAGTATTCTATATGTTAATTCGGGTTATGATCTGTCTGTATGCAAATATAAGGGTGTTACGAGGTGAAGGTTTGAGCAAAATTTTGATAATGATAAGATCAAGAATATAAATCTTAAATTAGTTGTGTTGTCTATTTTATCGTCTCATAAGCATAAGGTCGTGGTTATATAGTTTAAGTACAATCAGGAAGCCCTATTCCGTCTACGGGGGTAAATCTGTCTTTATGAAATTACGTTCCTTTTATAAATAAAAAAAAACAAAGTACTGTCAACAATTTCAACTTTAAAGCATTGGTTATTAAGTTCAAAACATAATTATTAGACAGCCATATAGATAAAAGCGCTGAAAAATCCCCTAATCCGCACATGAAACCTGTCCTTTGATTAGAACGTTCGTAATTGTATAAAGACGGATTTGTCCTCGTAGACGGAATAGGACTTGACCTTACTTATATGGTATGTGTAAGCATGCGCAATATGTTTTTATACTATAATTATATTTTGGACTTAATAACCAATGCTTGTAAGTTGAAATTGTTGACAGTACTTTGTTTTTGCTTTGATCTGCGAAAAGAAAATTATTTAAAATTTTATCGACATAATTGAGATCCTAATATTCTAAGGCCTAAAAGTATTTTATATAAAAGAAAACTGTTTAACGTTTAGAATATCTTTTAAAATCCAAACGCATTAATAAATCCTGAGTATCCTGAGTATGATCGTGCTCCAATATATAACACAATATATAAAAAATCCAATATTACAAAAGGTATTGTGCCAACATGAGCTTACATAAAAACTTTAAAATGAACGCCAGAAACATAAAATATTACTTTTTGTGTGCAGTAGATTGCTTTAAAATAGATTTTTATATGTACGCTGATTTTGATGTAACAATATGAGTTCTTACAAAATGAAATATCTGTTGTTAGGCGTAATTATACTGTCAAGTTATTACTACACGTAATGATCCCACTGTATTCTTTGTGAAGAATAATCAAATTATTTCCGAGACACTGCCGCGGTAGCGTAGTTGTGATGCGGCACGACTGCACTGCTGATGTCTTGAGTCCAATCCCTGGTCGAGTAAAGTGGTTTTGGGTTTTTCTACTCAGTATCAGCCTAGACTCTAAAATTTGCATCTGTATCGGATATGGCGATAGGCTCGCCCTCTATCACATAATGAGACAGATCTCACACCAGAAAGTGTCTGCACATCCGGTAATCTTAAACATAAAAACAGCGTGAATCTCAGGTAACTTATGTTAATAAATACAAAATATATATATTTGAAGTAAAACAACTTGAGCCTAATAAGGTTCTATAAACGGTTGCGAAAATAATCCATTTTAGTTACAATAAAAATAAATCCAAAAGCGACCATTGGTTGTGAAAAGCGGAACAGGAAAAAACCCATTTACAATTGTAGCAAAAAATAAGAATGCGAATGGCGAAAATTTCGGCTCTGTTATGGACTCTGATGTCCTTTATCTACATTTCGGGTTCGTGCGACATTCTGATATTACCTGAAATATCGCTTCAAAAGGAGATCTGAAAATGGATGAACATTTTACCGCATAGAAATATTGCTATCTATATTATCTAGTATGTTCGGTTTCAATAAAACAATGTAAGGTAACGGAACTATTGATGGCCCACTTAATTTCAAAATCTTAAAATCGTTTCGTGTAATGATATAAAGGAAAACCTTTTATTTTATTGGAACATATCACTAACTGTTATATAATTTAATAATAAAAAAACTAACAAAAACCGTATTATGTTTTTATATTACTACATAAAAAAATTAAAACATGGATGCTGGGCCTTATTAGGAACCGGGCTATCTTAGGTCTATTAACTTACGAACAATTAAATTTAAAAGAATATTAGATTGCTAGAAATTGCGATTTGTCATAAATAAGTTCGCCCTCGATCTCATCATGGCACCCATATGAAGTTAGCAAAATTTAGATATATGACTTATGTCCTTAACCTTTCAAGAATGTTCGCATAATCATATTATATTATTTGTTTATATAACACGCCCTTATAATCTCTTCAATAAAGAATTGATCAGGGATAACATCAAATCTTCCTTACCCTCTGTTTATTGAGATTTAAAGTATTCCAATTGAAATGCAATATCTTGATAATATCCTCGTATTTCCTGGCTTTCAAATCAAATTCCTTTATTGAAGGATTGGAATCCGGTATTGAACAAGGTGAGAACCCTATCTTGTCATTTATAAGACTTCGGATCATGAAATGTTTTTCGGATGTTACTCGGTATTTTAATAATGCCCAATCAAATTGATAGCTTGCTTGGTACTAGTAGCGAATGGTCCCTATAACTTGATTCCTATCGGCTTTCCTTTAGGTAGAGATTAAGGAGATTTTAATTATCATTAAAATGATTTTCAGACCGTATTTATGCATATTATTACGTTATGTTGTGTCGGGTTCCCTTCTAAAATTTTCATCTTTCGCCACTGCGTGGGAGACAAAATATGGCCACAAAATCTTTTTTTTAATTCTTTTTAAGGAGCTTTTGAGTCTATCACGAGTATGTCGCTCCGTACGTCTACTTTAACTGGCATCTACTTATTTTCCTTCGTGCTCTTAAAAAATATTTTTTATCAAAACCTTTTGACGCTCTAGCCGGCAACATACTATTAATATCGATTACCTAATGATAATTAGATTTTACATAAAATAAGAAAGGGAAGCCGGCAAAAATCGGGTTTTATGGACTCTCCAACTACTTACTGTGTCATACGAAGCGAATGCATTCCACCAGTGTATTGGTATGCTGAGTGTGTTCATGTTTTATTGACGGCTAGGTAAATGGATTTCCTTTGTGAGTTATTAGAAAATATCTGCAATATTATAAATTTGTATTATGGTAGTGAATATTTAAAGAGTTTATTTTAAAAAATAATACAGAACAAAATAGTTACGTGTACTATCGCACAATCCTTATTTGTATATAGATGACTTATAATAAAATGTCCGCATGTTCGACCAAAATATTTTTATAATTAATGTTTTCAGATTGAAATGCGTCACAGTTGAACAATATTACAACCTGTTTTGACTGTATATAACATTTTCTATTGGGACAGTAATTCTTGGAAATGTTAAGTTCAATTATGAACATGACAATTAAAATAAACATATTCATTCACAAACATATTTTATATTTAATCCAAAAGATCAAAATTTACAAACAAATGTTTTGCTGGGGAGAGCGGGGCTGGAAGTTCTCGGGGTAAGTTGTTCAGATAGCAATAACTTTGTAAAGAAAAGAGATAGCAAAACGTGTGAAGTGTGTCGTTAAAGCACTAGGTCACCTGCCGGCAGCTACTATGTTATTAGAAGTGACCATAATCCTACAAACCACGATAAACATCTGTTTAATATTTGCTCATATTAAAAAAAACCCTTCATTTTCATAATAATATTTCATATTATTTGAATTGTACTTTCAGCCCCGCTCTCCTTTTATGATTTTTGTTTAAATCTGCAGATTCGTAAATTTGATGGGAAATACTGCATTTATATAAACATATTGAAACCTATTGTGTATGAGGCATTGCGAGCATACAAATGCCCCTTTAAAAGCAATGTTTTCACAAACATTTCAAGGAAGGTGCACAGTAAAGCTGAACAGAAGAGCATTATTGCTCGGTCAATATTTTTGAAGTACCAATATTATATTGCTGCTTTTACAAACTTATACCATTATACAAATATACATATTTCCGTATTGTAGTAGAGTAACATGATGTGAAATACGACGTGACTAGTAAAATAAAAGACCTCGACTTGTGGTCAAATATTTAACTTTTTTCTTTGTACGTTAACTTTGAAAAAACACAAGTATAATGTTATTATATATTTTAATACAATCTGCGGAAATGCGGCACCCCTTTTTTTTTGAAGTCTCTAATTAATTATTAGCATACTAATGGTAACCATGAGCAAGGCCAAGGGGAGCAGGTGATCCCCCCTCTCCTAGAACGAAATTTGGGGCTGCCCCCATAGAGTAGAATGCTGTCAATACCCATGATTTTAACACATAAGATAAATACACTGTATTGTAAGTTTACCATATTAACTTAAAGAGTATGCATTCGTGCAAATTACATTTTTTTACACTGCAACGAGTCAGAATTACTACCTACATTGATTTTAAAATAATAACATTTCATAGATACATTTTTAATTCAAGTACATTCACATAAATGTCCACAAAGTATTCTTTACCAATATTTTATAATAAAATACTCATGACATTTGGGCATGTCCTTTCTCGTTGCAAACTAAATTGCTTCAATATAGTTCAGTAAAACGTGTACGAGGCGCTTTGGGAAGACTACAATGTTATGAAATGATGCGCTTGCACTTTAAAAATATATTTGAGAAAGCGCCTGCTTTTAGAAGTGGCAAGCATAATGTTTCTTATGTTTACGCGAATGTTAGACATTGAAATAAAACTAAGTATTTACGGATTTTATCGCGGTTTTTTATATTATTACTTTCTCTTGACGTTTCGAAGACTTTGCAGCCGCATTTCGTATGTGCTTATAATCATTTTATTAAAGAGAATACATTCTCTTTACATACATAATTTCAATTACAACTGACCGCATCTTCCACACGGGTAAAATATTAGACAAAGCCATTGTTAAATTTCATCTGCAAAGCTCTAAAAATGTGTGCCAAAAACATGAATAAAAACTTTTTAAACAGCATAATAAATGTATTGTTCGCCTTGATAAAATATTCAAAGACAATTTTGTAACGTATAAGGCCGGCAGTCCAGCCAGTCCTTGATCTAAATAAGTTAGATAATTATCTATGTACAATGGAAAAGAGTTGTCTTTGATGCTTTAGTCTGTGATTCAGAAATAATTTTGTGATTTTAATTTGGTTCTTTTATTTTCATATGAGAATACGTTTCCTATATAATTTAAGTTATATCTCATACGTGAAAAATGACCCCGCTGCACCTGATGGTAAGAAGATTGGTGTCACATAGAGCATCGACAGATGAAAGATGTGAACCCTCGTGAATCGACATAATTATGCCGGCTTGTATAAACCGGATATACGCAGGCTAATCCCGGAACGCGACCACTTATATGGGCCACTATGGAGGATATATACCTTGTGTACGGTGGTCGCTATCCGGCCGGATATTAAATTTATCCTACCACCAGCAAAAGGCATTATATACTATTAGGTATTAATAGTATATAATGCCTTCCTAATAGGTTTCAAGTTCTTCTGGCAGATATATGAAAATATTTCGGTACAGAAGCAATACATCAGTCGCAGACTCACAGAAATGCATTTTAATGGACTCATAATATCTTCACTCTGCAATAAAAATGCGCGTAAAGCTTTTACCTAATGGATTTCATCCGAGTTATTCTTTAATTTTAATTTATGTGGCACAATTTTATACTCCTAAGTGCCTTTGAGACAGTAATCAAGTATTTCTGGAGTAGTTCAAAAGAATAGTTGGAAAGTTTCAAAGCGTACATTGAAAAGCCAGCGCTAGGAACGCTTTCCATACCGTAGTTACGAAATTGGACAAAAACAGCATATTAAACGTTTTTATTTATTTATGCTGACTGGTGGCTAACATTCATAGTTTCAATTTTGGAATGATGAATACCATTTTTTTTGTTTTCGCGGAGAAAGTGTCTTATTACTACTAGCCAGCAGTGCCAAAGGGCGAAATTTTCCAATAGGGAACCTGACACAACATATAAGTATTAATATTATATATAAATATGGTCAGCAAATCGCTCTAATGATATTTAGATTATACAAAAAATACGAAAGGGAAACATCAAAAGGCTTCTACACATTACTTCAATAGACATATATTTTTTCTTTATCTGAAATAAAGTCAACTTTTAGAAATTTATTTTAGTGACGGAAAATCGATTGTCGATACGGAGACAAAAGTAAAAGGGCGACATGAAATTTATAATTAGTTCAGCTACTTTTGTCGCTGACTGTACATCCAAATTTCACGCGCCATTCAGTACGAATTCTCAACAAATTCTAGGGCAATGTTTTCAATTTGTTCTTTACAGCTCACATCCTTGCAAATTAGGTTCAGAACATTAGACTCCGATCGTTGAATGATTAGGTAATATGGCCGATTACATCCGAAGAGGCTTATATTTATTTTTCAAAAAGCCACGGCGGCCAATCTCAACGGAGATCAGCCAAGTTCGGACATATTATAATGGGCAAGTGTGTGCGCAGTACACAGCTGTACCCTCTTACTTCAATCTTATCAAAAAAACTTTTAAACAAAAAAATATACCGCCTTCAAAACCACTAAATTCCAAAAAAAAATATATATTACCTACATACTGGTTACCAGAAACCGGTGGAAGCAGTTAATCCGCTTCAGATGTGACCCTGATGCTGACCACGATCCTTAGATATGAGGGACCGACTACAGAGACTGGTTACCAATATTGTGTTACTTTTTTGTATTAGTAAAAAGTCGTATACGTTGACATCATAGTTGAAAATATCATTTTAAAAGTTTTCTGATGTATCTCTGAAGTCAAGGGTCCAACAATTATGAAATTTATATGGGACCACAAGGGAAGCACTAGGTTTCAATTAAAAAAAGAATCATCAAAATCGGTTCATCCAGTCAAAATGCCTGAGGTAACAAACATAAAAAAGAGTCGAATTAACCTCCTCCTTTTATTGAAGTCGGTTAAAAAGCAATAACTGTTTTTCCGAGCTAGAGCTCTACTAACTTGCTTTAATTTTAACACTAATTTTACTAATCTTTTAAGGCAGTATGGTCTAATATTTAATGCCCTTTTGAAGCCCTCCTCCGCGCAAACGGCCTTGATCATATATTCCAAATATTTACGGCGTTGCAGTAATTGGCGGGAATATGTAAAGATTTACGAAAAGTTAAAAACAAAATAACTTTACGCCTTTAAAAGATAGGAAAGGGACGATGCAAAAGGAAACGATACGATGGGAAAGGCGCTACATTAACCTAAAGCCCTTTTTATTCGATCAGGCGAACCAAACTAGGAAGCATCAGGGTATTTCACTTGTTTTGTTCACGTGGCGCGACACGGCAATGCGACACGCCGTGACGTCATCGGGGGAGGCGTAGGCGTAATAAACCACCCCAACGTTTGAAAATATAAAATGTCACACAACTTGTTAGCTGATGACGGCCGACGGACTGGAAACTTATATATTACACTTCCTAATGAAGGGTATTTGTAGAAATGAGCTTTTGTGCGTGGGTATAGAGTGTGAAATAGATTGCGTCTGTTGGTAGTATTTATATCGGCAATTAAAAATGTGTTTTTTTGATATTTTCGTGTAATTACAATCCGATTTTTATTGTGTGCGATGATAATGCTACAAGTAATCCTAAATGTTTATTTTTATTATAAATATTATTGAGGTTATACTTCTTTTGGTGCGTTAGGGGAAAATGTTGAGAGTAATTTTAAGATGCGCGCGCACACCGTCACGAAAAACCGACACCATGAAATTAGCTAATCATTAGTTAAAATATTATATTAAAGCGGCGATAGCCTAGTTGGTTGTGGAACGGACTGCCGAGACGAATGTCCGCAGGTTCAAATCCCAAGGGCACACACCCCTGATTTTCAAAAAAATTATGTGTGTATTCTTTGTGAATTATGGTTTGCTTTAACGGTGAAGGAAAACATCCTGAGGAAACCTGCATACCTGAGAAATTCTCTATAGGAATATCGAGGGTGTGTGAAGTCTACCAATCCGCACTAGGCCAGCGTGGTGGACTAAGGCCTAATCCCTCTCAGTAGTAGAGGAGGCCCGTACCCAACAGTGGGACAGTATATAATACAGGGCTGATATTATTATTATTATTTAATATGTAGCAAGTATACAAACAAATGAATTAATAAAACAATATATATAAAGCTGATATAAAGGATTTGATAACATAACAATTAAATTAAATTAAGAACTTAATATCTACGTTATAAAATTACTCGTGCATAAATATTAAATTTGGTTTGTAATCACTGGGGTAGCTAGGAGACCAAGGGCTCTTGCGTGAAAAGGGACTCCTCCGGCCTAGTGTGTGTAACCCGCTGCGAGGACACGAGATGGAGCAAAAAGAAAATACCTCTCCCACGAAACAGTTTGGTAGACAAGAAGATGCTTTATTTTCACGACACGATGACTTAAAATTAGTTGACTGATCATATGTTCCAGGTGGCCTCCCAACTCCAGACCCCGGTGCATTCCACCCTAGCTCCTAGCTACGTCTGTTTAAATTCAAAGCGGTGAATGGGGTTCTTATTGTTTATAAGGAAATTAAACAGAAGTTTACAAAACTTAGTTAACAAAGTGTATTCAACAGGTGTAACCTAATTTTTGCTATATACCTACATAATGTAAAGACATGGCAATTTCGCTAGGCACCGTATTTATTTGGAGGTTGGCCATGACACGTAAATGCTAATTTATAGCGCCTAATATCAATTAGGCGTAGAATATATTATTTTTAGGTTCGTTTATATATAAGAATGATTTTATTAATCGCTCAATATTAGTATGTCCAAATATTAGATAAATTATATTTTATATCATTTTTGTTATTTAGAAGGATACTATTTTTTTCAATTCTCGACAAAAACCCATTTAAACACATTTAAAATATACTTTAAATGATAAATCACGTAAATTAAAAAAAAGCAAGGAATCTAAGGTCGTGACTGAACTCTCTTCGGTCATATCGAATTGCCGTTTCACTGGACTATGAGGGTGAAGGAACATTGTGCACCTGTGTACTGCGGACACTTTTGTGTACTATAATATCTCCTGCGTACCTGGCTGAACTCCGTTGAGACTGGCCGCTGGCGAAATTCATAAAAAATTACTGCTTTCTTTTAGGAAAGAATCATTTAATCAAAAAGATATTGCAAAAACTGTACTGGTACAATACTTATCCATGCTGAATACGTTCAAGAAAATATACGCCTTCAAAATCAAGTGAATACAATCAGGAAGAAAGGGAATCCAAGTAAACAACCTACATATATAGGTTTCATTCTCATGAATGAATCAGAGAATGAGTTTTGTGTAAACAGAATCTAATAAAGGAGATTCCACATTGCCTACTACTTACTATGTTTCAGAAAGAGATAATATAGGTTAGGAGGTTAGGATATAGGTGTTCGTAAAAAAATAAAATGAAGGTTAAAACGAAATACAGCTATGTGATATAATAGAGCTATAATAGAGGGATTGACTGACTTAATTCACTGACTGATTTATTTTTAATACTAATAACAACAGGAGCAAACCGCTCGCTTAATATTAGCAATACTAAACAAATTCCGTATTATGTGCGAGAATAACTTAAAAACTTTAATTGCTAGGTATCATGCTCGTCATCCTGAAACATTAAATATTTAAGTATGAAGTTGTATAATAATTTTTTAATTTACAAAAAGTTGATTCGGCAAAAAATTCTGCAATACCTAAATCGTTAATAGTATATTTGTCAATACAGTAATTTTTCATGGATCTTTAATTAGATTATTGATGTCAAATAAAAATAAAATATGTAATTGGTGAAGTTCCCGATATTCCAAGATATCGATGACGTGTGAGAGCACCCTAATATATTACCTTAGTGTGCTACCGAAACCTCTCGAGTTGATTGAAACAAACAAAGGAGATCAATATTTATTCAGCAAAAATAGGGTAGTAGACTTGAACGACCGACACGTGACTATTGCGTAAACATATTTATTATAAAAGAAAAAGAAACCTTATGTTTAGTGTCGATTGAAATCAAAATTGGTTAAAATTACTGGTGTACAAATCAATACAAATTAAGAAGTATCTTAACACGTTTTGTAAGCATGGTATATTGTACTTTCCTATGTTTAATAATTAATGATAAAAATAGCAACTAGCGCCTCTGATGGCAAGTTTCACGACTACCCTCGTATAGAAACCTTCTTTCGAATATGTAAATTACTTACTGCATGAAACTGCACAGCGGTGCCTGTCACCCCAAGATATTGGAAGTATCAAAATACCCAACAATAATGCCGGACAGTGTCATTCGAACCGAAATACAACAGAAATAATATTATTTATAGTGATTACTATTTACTTTTTATAATTTCGTATTGCATTTGTTAATTATACATCATTTCAATTGCGCGGCCTTACACAATATTATACAACAAAGTCCGCGTCTGTCTGAATGTGATAAACTCAAAAACTACCGAACGGATTTCGTTGAAATTTGGTATGAACATAGTTTTAGACCCTGGGAAGGACAAACACCACTTATTAGCTCGAGAAATATACTAACACACGCGGACGGGCTGCGAGCAAAAGCTACTAATTACTTTCATTCATAATATTTAATAACCTCTAGTTATATGAAAATTCTTGAAATTTTATATTTATTAAAACAAACTTGACTTTGCAGTCCGGATTATAATGTCCGCCCCGTGAACTAAGGACCATGGAGGCTGCAGTCTTCGAAACATCGGTAGACAAAAATAATATAAGTAATCGCGACAAAATCCGTAAAATATCTTTATTTCAATGTCTTACATTCGCGTAAACAAGAAATCATAATGTTATAAAAAAAAGTGTTATGCGCAACAAAAGGCGCGAACTTCGCGATGTTTACAGTCTAATAACCCTCAAATGCTGGTCCAGTTTCGCATTCAAATAAAAAGGGCCACATGGACCCGTTTCGGGTGATAATATCGTTTTGTGAAAATACGTGGCGCGAGATTGATGACATGACAGATTATCCTTTCACTGCTATAGGGTATAAATGGCCCATTTTGGGGGTCGGGTAATGATTTAATCCAACCCTTTACCGGATTTAGAAGTAGATGCGGAGATAATGTAGGAATTATGCGAAAGGATAAAGAATATAAAAGAGTATTCTGATATACAGTATAATCCGTTTATTATGACTCTGCCTATATTGACCAACCTCTTATTATGACGTAATTACACTACGAAGTTTGGTTTTCATATAAGATTCTTTATAAAAAAGTCGAATATAATGACTTCCCTTACAGTGACATGTCGCTTATTGTGACCCCTTTTTAATAAATTATGTCCGGTTATAATGACCGACATGATTCTTTACGCCCTCGGTAATGTTCCTTGATTCCCGACGACGTTCGGCACGTGGCTCGTTTTTGTTTTGAATCTCAGTGAGTAATTGACATAGCGATGTCTTCTATACACAATAGTATTAGAGACTTTTTACAATAAAATAAAAAAACAAAAGCAGACAAAAATTACAGATTACTTACATTAAAAAATACAACTTTTATGTACATACATAGGTATGTACTTATTACGTGCAATTTTTATTTTATAAGTTACTATATTTCTCTATTAAAGTACTTAAATACATGCATACTATTTACATTTTTTTTTTTTCACAAAACGCTTTGTATGACGTCCGCTTATTATGACGTGTTTGTCAATTCCCTTCGATGTCATTATAAACGGATTCGACTGTATGTTTCTTTTGTTTCTTGCGATCTAAGATTATATAGATCGGACATTGGGAAGATTGCCATATAAAAATTTTGCGCTTATGTGATGGTTACTCAATATACCATGAAATAGCAAAATATCAATGTAAAATATTTCATATTTTTCCATATCTAGATTCGTTTTTAATGCGAATATTAGCATATTTTTTGTAAATATATTTTTGTTTTAATATCTAAGGATGCTGTGACATCTTGTCATACGGACATTTCAAATAAGACAGAGACTTATTACCAATTGGTAAAACTTTTGGAGCAAAAATGTGTCCCTGATGTACGGTCTATATCTAAATACATACAGTTTAATGTCTTTCCTAGTGATAGATTGATTAGCAGTTTGAATTTTATAGGAATAGCACTGGTCAAAAGTGGTTTTGTTACCCTTGAGGTGAGGCTGTTTTTGTATACTTTTATGCCAACCCACGCAACTATAGATAGATGGTTTTGGAATATTGGCACTGAATTTATTATCTCAATTTTTACGTTGTGTTAAAAAAACAGAAAAAAATATGGCATGATTTTTTTTTTGTTATGGGAACAACAAAGTGATCCCACGGCACCTGATATTGCACCCACGCCTCACTACCTGATGATAAGTGCAGTGGGGTGCAATAGAATGTCGACTGTCAAGAGATAATAACTACTCGACAGTCGACATAATTATGTCGATTGTGTACAATGTCGATTATAAAAAAACTAATTGTACAATTAAAGAGTACATAATTCTTTTTATAATACGCCATTGCAAAAGAAAATACAATCATATATTTCATCATTAAATAGTCTCATACCCCAATTCAATACATTCATTCGTACGTAAAAAAACTGGAATAAAAAATATTATGCTACAACCTGCGTAAAAAATATTCTATTGTCTACACCGCCTAAAAAATAAAAACAAGTTATGAATTGACTCGTTTTGATTCTATGCTGTGCGCTAGTGATAAATCCGTAACGTTTGATTATTCTACGCGGCGTATTGTTTTTGGAAGTGAATATTGAAATTTTATTTTTAAAACCAATGGACTTCAAACGAAATAGCATAATGCCAGCCGTAAATCTCGGCTGTATAGTTTTTTTCCCATGCCGAATGCATCTAAAACTTTATTACCCGTCTATGTTAGAAAAGAGGTTTTATACCGCTCCAGAAACATTCTTGCCAGCTTGCATCTATAAATTCCACATAGACTTTTAAATAATAAAGTGTTCTTTATTTGAAAGGACTGCGTTGTTTCCGCAACAAAAATGTTTTATAGCTGCATATTCTGGATCCACTTAGCCGAGTTTGTAAGAAAAATTGCACGAAAGTGGCTGATTTTTGTACGTGAGATGAAAAATGACGCTTATTACTGTTGATTGCGGACGGACCGCGGGTGGCTGGACCACTACGCCTTGAATAATTTAATCCAGATGTTGGGTCTAACAATGAAAGTGAAAAATTGCACCTTTGTAAAGTAATGAGTTAGGTATTCATGAAATAGGGCAAGATATGAATGTTGTGGTAAGAACTATTTTTAAATAAAAATGCATTTCGTGGTGCTAGTTAATTTGTTCCAGCATCTTAACCAACTTTTATGTAGTGTTGGCGAAATATATTTTTTCAAAGACGTCGCAGAAAGTTGTCTGAAATCAATCCCTCAGGAAGTCCTGACCAAACCTTGTTAGAAAAACCACATAATTTTACCCAACGTGATTCGAAACCTGCCGGTATACAGCTTGCAGCCGTGTTGCAATAGCGACGAGACCGTATAATCCGATTTCTATCGGTTTCCCTTTCGTATTTATATAAAATCGAATTATCATTAGAATAATGTCCAAACTACATTCATACATACCTATGTATGTTGTGTCGGATTCCTTTTCAGAAAATTTCACCCTTAGCTACTGCCGTGTTGGCAGGAATCCAAGGAGGCGACAGTGAAGGATTGGTTCTTGAAATATTGCATATTTCTTTAGCACACTACTAATTTCATGATATACAAATACTACACAATAAATATTAACCGTATCTGATTTGGTTTCCTCAACAAATTGAATGTCTAAGCACGTAACGACCGATCAAAAATGCTTAATATAACAGTGCTTTATTATAGTATAGCAGTAGAGAGCACGAGCCTCTTCTACTAAAGAGAGGGTTTAGGCCTCAGTTCAGCACGCTAACCTAGTACGGGTTGATAGACTTATAACGTGAATCCTCAAAATTAGATTGTGTGCTTAGAATGTGGAAAAAAACGCGACACGAGTCATTGAAATTGGTTGAAAGACTATCACATGAATCACGCATTGATCTCTCGATCACAAACATCAAAATTAAACGACATGGACTTACGAGTCGCGTTTTTGGGACATTCTAAAATGGCTGATGGGTTTTTGAAATTCCTCAGTGAATAACTATTACTATGTTATTCACTGAGGAACACAACATATCAAATACCACCACGATTGGATTTGAAACAAGAACCAAGATGCAAACACTAGGTAATGCGTTTCCTGTATGTTTCTTATTGAATATTCAAATGTCAGTTTAAAAAACATCCCAGGGTAACCCGAGTCTCGTGACGTAGGCATCGTATTTGTCCTTCAGTACTGCGACGGCAGCGCACGTGCACGCGCACGTCCCACACATTTAGGAGATTTGGGGCTGCCTTCGGCCACGCACGCTCCGTAATGTAGGTTGAAGGCTTTTTGTGCCGTTGCCTCACGTAGGTCGTAGAGTCACGTATTGACTCAGTATCGATTTTGTCGTTTTCCAGATCAGTAATTCAAAACGACTGTTCGATTTTATATTTGTTCTTTTCAAACAGTTCCGTAATTGTTTTGAAAGATGTTCATACTATTCGATACTGTGTTCTGGACCTTAGTCCACTTATCATCTGACATTATAATCATTTAATTGCACCTGTAATAAAAAAAAGTATATTTCTCACATAAATCTGGTTGGTCATCTTGTCATTGCGTTACTAAATGAAACCACATACTTATAATCCTAAAAAATAACAATTTGCAATAGGTGACCCTACACATACGTAAAATAAAAAGTTTTAAGTTTCGAACAAAATAAATATCAATAAAAAGTAATTTTAATTTTACATGACCTTAATGACTTTTATTTTAAGAGTATTCCTCGCAACGGCAAGCTCACACTTTCAATCCAAAATACAGTCACCCACACGCCATATTCGCACTAAACTACGAAATGATAAACAAATTAGAAAACTAAAACCGGGAATTTTCGCCAAAATATTTGTTATTCATAAGTAATATTTGACACACACGTAATATGATTTAGTGTATTAACACAATGTCAAAATGGCCCCTTTTAACGTTGTAGTTACCAATATCGAATATCTATATTATCCTTCGTAAAAATTCTGTCAAACAACCACTGTAAAGTTCAAGTATAAAACCTAGACATTTAACATACGAAGTTGTATTCAAATTTCCTTGCACGTGATCATATTTTAATAATTAATTGGTGTAAACGTCCGCGGCGCAGTTTCGACAAAGAGTCGACTTCGTGTTCATAAAATATTTACAGCGTTAAATGTCAGTAGAGGAAATTAATTCAGATGTGAGCTCGCATTTGAAGCGTTTCAATGTTATTAGGCGGGAATAAAATTGCTTGGTATATATACCTCAGTTAGTTAATTATATTTGTAGGAATCTCTTACGTTTTTACCTTCTTAACTTTATGTAATTTGTAGGTAAACGAACATTTTATTCACGTCTCATGTCAAGCAGCCTTATCCTTTATAAAAAACGTCGAAAATTCGTTGGACGTATAGAAAAAGACTGTGGCGACCTGTAATAAAAAAGGTAAAAAACCTGAATTTCGCCGTCCGTCCGTCCGTATCGAAAAAAGTAACTGTAAAGCATGGAATAAACCAATAATATCCAGGGTAAAACTAAACTGTAGAGGCATGTCATTACCCTTCCACACTTCGCCTTAATCAGGTAAAAAGTACACTCTCTATAACTAGCAATAGCCAATTCCTGCACAGAACTAAGACCGTAGCCAAGAGACCTTTTTACAATCGTTAAGGCTAATAAAAAAGGAGTGAAACTTTTGCTAGGATATGTCACAGTGGCAAAAGGTGACATTTTCCGAAGGGAAACCCGTCACAACATATAGGTACTAATATGTGTGAAAGTGGTCTACAAATCACTCTAAGAATAATTAGACCCTGCATAAAGAGAAGACCGCAGGAATCGGTTTATATGCACCCTTCGCCACTGATATGTTATTCCGATACATATTTTTGTTTTCTATTAGTGTAAACGATTGTAGGAAGTAGTGGTGAAACGCCGATACCCCAATCCTACCGGCTTCCCTCTTAGGTTTATTTACGTCTGTCTTAGTTTCTGTTTTCTGTTAAAATGGCAGCGATATATTTACTAAGGCAATTGCTTTTTTGCGTCGGGTTACCTTTTGAAAAATTTCACTCTTCGCCACTGGTAGGAAGAGGTTTTGTCTACGGCCTTTGGACTTTAATCATCAGTTCTTCATCACTGTATTCGGTAAAGAAGACTATGGAAGATGACTAAATTGATAGTTAGGAAAGAAAAGCATCTTTAAACTTCACTGTTGGTTTTTCCGCCATTCAAATATTCTAACTAAAAACAATGTAAGCAGAAGCAAAGCGATAAGAATAGACATAAAACATTATAGTTTGAGGGAATGAATAAAATTGTCCCGGACGTTGAGTGATTCAGTAGAATTTGTTTGTTTATCCGAGTTCAGTCTGGCGTCAGTCCAACTTGAGAACTGATCAGGAAGCACCGGGTCAAGGATAGCGTAGTTTTTAGTCAACCTCGTTGTTTATAGGAGTTTGATAGTATTTTGATTAGTCAATATATGCCAGTTTTTCTTATCTATATGTAGGTCATGGGCAGTTTTGTTACTCTATTTTACGACTTTTCAAAAGTGTGACGCGATCAATTCCTTGCAGTAGCTAGTATTATACTGTCCCTTATATTTCTTTACATTTCCTATGCCAATAATAGAAGCTGTTTTCGCTAATTCTTTTTTTATAATATACTCCAAGTATGAGGATGGTTCTTACGGAGAGAAGAAAACATTGCCTGATAAAGTCTAAAAACAACAATTTTCTATATTCCCATACAAAAGTTTCGTAATTATACTTAAAAGTCAATTTGAACTTTAATGCCATACTATAAAGTTTAAGTGTTAGTGGACGGGTTCCGGGAAGGCAAAACAATTGAGTGACGATACTATCGTATAAATATTAATGTAAATATGTCGACTGTTAGGCGGTACGAAGTTCGCCGGGTCAGCTAGTAATACTATAATTCTGAGTCTAGTTTCTTCTTCGTAGTCGTATATTTTTGGCAGAGTGGTCGTGGTCATCTATGAGCTGTTTAAAAAGCTGCCGTTTTCACAATGCGTCGCCATATCCCTTGATGTTTGGCGGATTGGAAGCATTTGTTTATACAGGAGGGTTATTGATTTAGTTTAAACTATCTTAAAGACTTCAATTGACTATTCATAGTTGTTTGTACTATAAATAAATCCTAGTGTAGCATCAAATAATTGATGTTAAGTTTGGTGCTTTTGACGAATATTAAAAAAATTTATCTCGGTTGATAAAAATAGAAAAAGTGGTAGCTTTAAACATGTATAAAACTTAGTGTCGCAAAAAAATGTCGCTTAAGTCTATAAGCCTAAAAGGACTGTCGATATTAATAATGAACAAAATATTTCATACAGAAATCAGTGAGACAAGATTATATTATGCAAATGAAGTTTAAGCGCTCTCTTGGTGCGTTTCCACTGTAAACTTTTGTGATACTTAATTGATAAATAAATAAATAAATAAGGGAAAGCACGAGATATGTTTACATATTTCGGAACTAATGTGGGTTAACATCGTAGTATCTAAGTTACGTGGATTACATCTTGCTCTCGACATCAACCAGTTTAAGGCCATCTTCCATATTTTGTATCTATCAAACCATAAAAAGTTTATTAGTTGGTCAGCTATTTAGAATATAGAAACCTACGTAATATATTATATTATTCTTTTCTATATTATTTATATTTGGTATCTAATATTTTTGTCACGAAGTTATATTTAGCACATTGGTGGTAAAATATTTATCATATTATATTTTTATTTAAGTGACATCGTTTTGAAACAGTTTTTTTTATGTATTTCTTGTTTCTTTATACCTTAGCTATTATACTTTATGCTTATAAACAATGTTGTGGAATTGTTTATTACCATTAATAATATTTCTTCTCTTATATTCTATGTATGCTTTCGCCTAAATCATTCCTATTGTTTTAGGCCATTCTACCAAAGCCGTTAACCAGTAATGCATTAAATCAAAAACAATAAAGCAGGAGAATTCCACATTCTCATGCAGAGCATTTAAAATCCAATTTCAGGACTATTCCATTCCACACGTCATTCCAGACCGTTGGTCACCTTTTATACCTCGTAATCCTAATTACACAGAAATCTTTCGCATAAATTTCGGTTTTAACCTTTTTGCCGTTTACATTATTTAAACCTTTAATAAATTAAATCGTTTTTATCAAATGGCGCGTAAAGGAACTCAGATGGCAATGTCGAGGAGCCGAAATAAGTTCACAATGGTAGTTCTTCTAATCCGGTAAAAGTCAACTACATCATTAATGATATGCTCGCCCCTATGTTCTATGTTAAGGGGCTCCTTTTTCCGCACTTAGCCCGTAGGAGGTCGGGCCGTTGTACGTGGTATGCCGGCTATGGGTCTAGCCAGCCCAACCCCTTCCAGAAGCGCGGATCTGTCTGGTTCCTTACAGGCTCTCGAAGTGACCCCGGTGTACCTCGCACTCGACCTCGGTGTATGCTCGTCCCTATCACATCATGGGACGGAATCAGCATCGAAAAATGTGTGCATTAATTGCGCCTTTGTCTGACCTGGTTTTTAAATGTTTGTGTGATGTAAACAAAGACAGTATAATTATAGACCGGTCATCAGGACTAAATATGTGCTCCAAAAGGTATTATTATAATATTTGTTATTAGCGCGGCATGCAGTTCGCATGCTTATGGTAGTGTGAGTGATGGCATGTGTTTTTGTCTCGGTCCCCCCTCTTTTGTCGGTCACGGAGTCAGATGCGAGCGACATTTTCTATAATGCGTGGGTAATTATGCAACATTCTGAATGATCATTCATGGCTTGTTCTGAATTATTTGTTTCACTTGTATTTGTTATTTATATTATGTTTTTATACGTATTTATATTTTATTTTTACTTGCGTAATATAGCTAATTAGTGTCCGTACGTCACCCGGGGTGCCTTGAAAATTAGCGCTGCGGTATCAGACTGGTACTGCAGCAAGAAGCTGAATGAGGGTTCCCATTGTCGGCACAATAGGTATAATTTATTTTTCTAATTTTATGTTTTTATTTTTTTTTTTGTTATTATGTGCACGTTATACTGTTCGTGTGCAATAATAAAATCATTCTTTCTTTATTTCCTTCTTTCTTTACCAATTGGTAATAAGTCGCTGTCTTCATTGAAATGTCCATGTGACGAGATGTCACAACGTCTGAGATATTAATACAAAAATAACAAATTTACAGAGAATATGCTAATATGCGCATTAATTAATGAGCAAATCGATATAGGAATAACATGAAGTATTTTACATTGGTGTCTTGCTATTTCACGGTAGACTGAGTAACCATTACATAAGCGCAATTTTTTTATATTATGTCAATCTTTCTAATATCCACTCTATATAATCTTAGAACTTTAGATGTAAATGTCAGTTAATTTCAGTATTATCGAATCGGTAGGATTTTACGATCGTTAACTTATGTCACGGCTATCTAAGCGTCAATTGAGCGGCCCCTGTATTTCTGCCCTTTTGAATTATAGGTTTGGTGCTTGCGGGGGTCGGGCTGCCGTCTTGACCCACTTTATCGATGGCTTGTTTCTATGAGCTTTGCTTTTGATCTTCATAATTATGTAAAAAATTGTTAACAATTGAAAATAATGGGGATGTTGAAGATCTCTGAAATGTAAATTAAAATGTGCTGCGAATAATGCATCGACCTGTAGAGTGATTACTGTGGATTATTTATCCGAGGTAATTTCCTTGGACACTTCGGAACCAAGTAAAACAGATATTGTTTTTAATATTAGTTTATATTTAAGTCTTGGATACATCTAATTTCATACTGAAACTTACCTTTTACAATATTACCAAACATATCCCCACGTTCATTTTGTATATATGTTTTATAGCTACGTAACTCTTACTGTAGTTTATGTTGTTCTTTATGAGGGTACGTTTATTTTCTTTTTCTTGAGCTCGTGAAACGCCCTAGATCTAAGAAATATATCAAGCATCAAAATCGCCTATACCCAGAGATCTCTACAAAATAGGTCACTGCTGAATTTATGGTCTTCGGATCTTTTTCCGCATATATAAACTAGCTGTGCCCGCGGCTTGGCCCGCGTGGAAATCTGTGTTACAAACTTTTTCCCACGTAAATTCCGACCCACGAGATTTTTTACAATCACGCGACCTCAACAGTAATCTTTATATTTCAGTCAATTTACATAAAACCGTAATGTACTATTATCTAAACCTTCCTCATTTGCACTATCTTTAAGTAAAAAACCGTAATCCATTCAGTAGATTTTGAGAAAATCGATCACACGGACAGCCTGCTTTTCGGGCCTTTATTTTATAATAAGTATACATTAATAACCGAGTGTTGTTCGTGCTTGTAGAACTTGGACAGTTGTGTAGGCACGCCCAGTCCTTTCTCTATGTATAAATTACAGTATATAGAAAAAAGAGATTAAAGTCATCGACTCAACGCTAATGTTAATTCAAACGTGTTGCCGCCTCTTTATCAGTGAATCCATTCTCAAAACGAGGCGATGTCGCCGATAAAATACGTTGATAAAAAAGTTGCCGCCCACCGAGTTCTTTTATTGGTAAACTTTTACCATGAACGGATTTTTCTATTTAGATGAACTGAAACCGATTTTACATTCTTTTCATCATCAGATAGCATCAGTATTTGTGTTTCTGCCAGTGTTCAATCATTGTCAATATATTTTAACTCATATTGATTGTATTTATTAATGCTTTGTAATTTGTTCGATGGCGGCATATGGCAATTTCTCTTATCACTACATAGTATAAAACAAAGTTGCTTTCTCTGTCCCTATGTGTGCTTAAATCTTTAAAACTACGCAATGGATTTTGATGCGGTTTTTTTTAATAGATAGAGTGATTCAAGAGGAAGGTTTATATGTATAATAATAACATCCATTAAATAGTCAGCATTGCACCCGTGCGAAGCCGGAGCGGGTCGCTAGTTTTTCAATTTGACTTCAAGATGCTACCAACAAATACAAAACATTTTGTCTTACCGTAGAATGTAAATATTCAATTTTAGCGATATCGAAGCCTAAAAAGATAATGTCGTCATAAAAAGGTTCCATTTCATCAAAACTCCTTGGTGTATGAAATAAGGTTACACTTCCATTTGGAATACATCGATTCCCGACCCTTGTAATTCATTTATTCCCTTCAATACCCGTTATGGATAAACAAAACAATTTTATTTAACAATACAGGTGGAGATTTAGAAATTCCCACGATTGATTGTGCTTTTGGGTCGGCTGAATTTTATTTAAATCTGTGTTCGGTATTCGGACGTTTTGTTTGGGTTAAAACCTTTTTACTATATTTCAATTGTTAGCTACAAATCAATTGAAAATAACGAACCTATTTCACTTCCCTTTTCAATATACATGCTTACCTATTTTATGACTCTTTCCAAGTCTAAACTTAGAGATGTATCATTCACATTTCGCTGGCTATTTTAAATCCCATGTAGGAAGTCAGACAGTTTCCTACCATGTACTAGCTTAACATTTACTAAAAAAACAATATTACTTTAGACGACCCGAGTATAAAACCATGCGCGTAATGCAACTATGCCTTCAAAACAACGTTCGTTCATTCGTCCGTTCGCCTGATGGTAAGCGATACGACCGCCCATAAACAGAAGAAAAAGCATCCAACACCTTGAATTACAAATTATTGTTTGGTATTCCACTATTATTGAAAAATTGGACCAATTTATTTACTTGGGCTCCAGTATATCTAACACCGGTACTTGTGAGTCAGAAATCCGACGCAGAATTGGAATGGCAAAAGGCGCTATGGGCCAACTAAAGGGAATATGGAAAGACAGGAACATCCGAAATAAGACCAAACAACAACTGGTTCGAACATTAGTATTCTCCATATTTCTATACGGAGCCGAAACATGGACGCTCAGAGCTAATGACCGGAAACGCATTGACGCCTTTGAGATGTGGTGCTGGAGAAGAATGTTACGCATACCCTGGACAGCCAAACGTACTAATGTGTCGATACTCAAGGAGCTAAGGATTTCAACTAGGCTTTCGACCATCTGCCTGAAACGAGTCCTTGAGTATTTCGGCCATATTGCCCGGAAGAATGGTGACAATCTTGAGAAGATCGTTATTACCGGCAAAGTCCAAAGTAAAAGATCTCGAGGGCGAAATCCGATGCGCTGGTCGGACCAAATCCGCTCCGCTCTTGACAGCAACATGTATGAAGCAATCCACGTTGCAGAGAACCGGCACCGTTGGCGCAGTATAGTTCGGAATAAAATGATCCGTGTAGGGGGTCACGACCCTCAGCATTGAGGACATCGACGCAAGAAGAAGACGCTCGCCATCCTGAGACGTGACATGTTAACTTTTATTATGTCCAGTAGTTACTGGCTACAATGTCCTTTAAACCGGAACATAACAGTGACTAAATACTGCTGCTTGGCGGCAGAAATATACATTGCGGCAATACCTACCCAGGCGAACTCTCTCATATGAGCGACCTACTAACAGTAAAAACTTTATTTTTAAACTAACATAGCTTGACAGATCTCCTAAGCTGTTAATGTTATGCTAGGAACAGCGCTGGAACAATGGCACTCTTAATTGAACAAAGGATCGAGAGACATTCTGAAAAAAATCCTTGTACGGAATAATTAAAAACGGTAACCTAGTTGGGTGTGGACCGGACTGCCGAGACGAAAGTCTGCATGTTCAAATTCCAAGGAGATGTGTACATCTGTGTACAAAATAATGTACGTATTCTTTGTGAGTTATCGCTTGCTTTCACGATGAAGCAAACATAATGAGGAAACCTGCATACCTGAGAAGTTCTCTATAGGAGTTTTGGGGGTATGTGAAGTCTACCAATTTGCACTAGGCCAGCGTGATGGACTAAGGCCTTATCCTTCTTAGTGGAAGAGGAGGCTCATACCCAGCAGTAGGACAGTATATAATACAGAGCTGTTATTATTATTACTATAATAATTAAAAGAGAACATTTTACTCATACCTATAACATTTAAAAGATTTTAAAGTTGTAAGTCACAATATTCGATATATACTTCAGCTAGAGAGTCGACTGACAAAAGGTGATTGCCCCCCACCAGCCGACACAATTATGCCGGCCTGATTGAACCGGAAAGTACATACATTGTATACTATAGTATTACTTCCATTCGAGTAGACGTAAAAGCTTTTATCTTAATTACATCATCTAGACCTTATATTCACTTAAAAGAGTTAGAATTGCGAGCATATGAGAGAATATAGAATTCCATACATATTACACAACACTCTCAAAGAAAATTCACACTTACATAATAAAACCTAAATTACCATTAAATAAACAATAAAATACAGACTACGCCCTCGCTCCGCCGTATTCACCCAACCAAAAAGCCTTAAAAACCAGGAAAAGAAATATCCACAGTGTAAAAAAGCATTTCCCGTTTGAAAGCAGCTTACTGGATAAACATATTGATGGCGCCTTTCATAGCTACAGTTGAGTCATTGAGAATTCTCTCACATAAGTGCCGTTCCTCTCCGCTAGTGTTTGGTTCAGTGGCTTTTAACCGTTGAACCGAGCGTTTTGTACATCACGTGCGCTACTTTACGATTTGAGATGGCCAGTATTTTGCTTGAGATCGTTTCCTTTGCCTAAACATGCCTTTGGCTTCAAAGACGTTAGGTTTTTCAAATTTGGAATTTTAGTTTTCACGTTATTTGACGTATTTTTTGTGTATGTTTACTCTACACTAATACATAAAGCTGAAGAGTTTGTGTGTTTGAACGCGCTAATGTCAGTAATTACTAAACCGATTTTGTTTTTTTTTCACTAATAGAAAGCTACCTTAGTCCTGAGTGCTATAGGGTACTTTTATCCCGGAAAACTTGTTCACGCGGACGGAGCAGCGAGCAAAAGCTAGTTTTTAACATGCTATCCCAAAAATGTTTTACCATTTTTGGGATATCATGTACATATAATATCATATAATTGTACCATTATAATAGTATAGTATGGATTTTACGCTTTTGGGCTCTTACCGCTGTAGGTCGCTACCTAATTTCTACGTGAATTAGTTTAAAAGCTAAAATTAAAGGATAATAACATTTAAGTTTATAAAATATACAGGATCTATCAGCAATTACAATATTTCAAACGCGCAATTTCGGAGATTACGAAGGCGTAGTTTGTGAAGACATTTTCGGAGTTCGGTCCGACGCTTATTATAATTAGATGTAATAGTTATGTCTTGAACTCATTCCAAGTTTATCCTGTTATAAATTAGTAAAATTACAATCTATTTTGATGAACTGATGAATGAAAATTTATTTATAAAGCTTGAAGTTTTTCTCAGGCAAGTCGTCGAATGCTATCACTAAGAACTATGAACAGCATGTACACCACTCAGAACTTATATTATTCGCACTAATATGTTATAGTAAGAGCATTTAGTAGTATTTTGTCTGCATATAATATATTATGAGACTTTTTTACTCTCTAAATCGAGAACTCGTGATAAAATAGATCTACGAAAGTAATTGTACCTATTTCTGTTGACATTTACGCTAGATAATCAGAATATAATGTAATAGTAAACAAACAAACAAAATAAATTGGATTGGATTAGATATGTAATAATAAATACATTTCAAAGACGATTAAATTTATACGGATAGCCAAAAATCAAATATCCAACGCGTTAAAATTCTTTTAAAAAAATAAGACGTCGTTTTATTTTTTATTTAATCATCATCATTAAATTCAAGTGTTGGTAATTTCACCGTCCATTTCCTTGTACCCGCCATTTGCAGCAAAAAGGATACACTAAAGAGGGTTGATTAAAAAGTTCAAACAAGCTAACGATATTTCCTACGTTTATTCACTGTAAATAATGTAAACTTGGATTACGAGTAACGCGGTAATAGTTAGTAACAATTTAATTACATAAGTAATATTTCAAATACATTTGTTTAATGGCATTTTAATACCTTTGTTTTAATCTACTTCATTATGTTTAGTTACGACGCCTTGGTAAATTTCGTCGAGATTCGTTGGATGCAGACTATGATCTGCAAATTTTTAAGAGAAGCCTATGTACAGCAATGGACTTACAAAGTATAATTATGACCATGATGATATTTACGATGTGTACTCATTAATTGAATCTTTGGCGATATCTCTATTTGGACAATATATTGTTATGAAGCTGCCTTGTGCAAATCAGTGTAGTTATATTCCACATAATACAGGCGTTATCACTATTTGGTAGATTTCTCGTATGAGATAATCCGTCTAGGTAAGTACCACCGTAATACCATTCTGTCGCGAAAGAGTATGATCGCTAGTTGTAAGTTATTTGTATTCGCCCCTATAGCGAACATCATACACAAGGTTTAAAATCCGCCATAAAAGCTCATGTAAATGTGTCGCGTTCCGGGATCAGCTTATGTTTATTCGGTTTCAAAAAGGTCGGCATAATCGTGTCGGCTAGCAAGCGAGAATCATCCCTTATCTTCTAGTCTTTACTATAGTTTAAGGTACTATCTATTAAGCATGCTGTGCCTACATGTAATAGGTTACAAACATAGTACAACCATTTTTGTCAATAGTACTTAAGGCATATTATATTGTTTGTATAAAGTTATGTAGACCAAAAAAAAAAACAGTCAACAATAACTGTTGCGCTTTGGTTTGAAAGACAATGTATGTATGTTATTATTAGACATTGTCTTAGGCGACGATTACAATGCAATAACACGTACTGATTTGCAATTCATGTTCTAGGTCGTTTTGCAACAGTTCACGCTTAGGATTAAACGAGCGCCTTACTCGTCTCGTTAAGTCTATCAACGACGTATAAATAAAAGCTATTTTACAACAAAGCAGCGATAGCCTAGTTGGTTGTGGAACGGACAGCCGAGACGAATTTCCGCAGGTTCAAAACCGAAGGGCACACACCTCTGACTTTTCTAGAATTAAGGGTGTATTCTTTGTGAATTATCGTTTGCTTTAACGGTGAAGGGAAACATCGTGAGAAAATCTGTATACCTGAGAAGTTCTCTATAGGAAATTCGAAAGTGTGCGAAGTCTATCAATCCGCACTAGGCCAGCGTAGTGGACTATGTCTTAATCCCTCTCAGTAATAGAGGAGGCACGTGCCCAACAATGGGACAGTATATAATACAGGGCTAATATTATTTACAACGAATGCGGAAACGAGCATCCAACAAAATATTTGCGGTATTAAATGTTTGTCGGTTAGTGTCGTAAAATGCCAAAGTAAACGGTAAAGGGGTCGTTAAATGTGAGTATATATAATAATTATCCGCTCTCACATTACTCGGTTACCCGTAAATACTCGTAAACGATTTAATGTGGTCTTCTGTGGCCATAAGGCGTTTACTTTGGATTTAAACATATAATTAAATTGACTGTCTATTAACTAAGTCACCTTTATCTTCTCTGAATTGGATAAGGTTTAAAGGACTATTATCTTTTTATATTAAATAAATTTACTGGTTGTAGGTCTCTCATATGCGAGAGTCCGCCTGGGTAGGTACCACCGCAATGTCTATTTTTGCCGCCAAGCAGCAGTGTATAGACACGGACATGTTAAGACTTAACATCTCATGTCTCAGGATGGCGAGGGCAGTAGAATACTAAACAATGCTTTGTAATTCAAGGTGTTGGACAGTGTTTCTACTGTTTATGGGCGGTCGTATCGCTTACCATCAGGCGAACGGCAAGCTCGTCTTGTCTTACAAGACAATAAAAAAATATATCAGCACTGAGTTGTGAAAGGTCCATACAACTCGATCCCTGCCGGCTTCCCTTTCCTAACATGTATGTGTTAAATTTAACTATCATTAGAACGATTTGCAGACTGCATTTATGTATACTAGTACCTAAATTATGTTGCACCCTTTTGAAAACTCTCACCTCTCGCCATTTTTTATTTCATTGATAGACGCACAGCCAAAATAGCGACACTTGCGACTTGATATTTAATGCACGTAATATCACCAGAAACACCAATAAAATAATTTACGCAACAATAGATGAAGGGTGAAATTTTTCGAAAGGGGACCCGAAACAAAATATACTCATTGTATTTTAGTTCACTATGCTATAAATATTAATTATTTAATGTTAATAATATTCATTTTAATAGTTTGTTTATAGAAATAATAAAAAGGAAGTCGGTAGGAATCAGATTATATGGATTCTTTGCTACTGGTACGCATAGATTTTTGTTTTGATTAGAAGAAAATTTGAAGTGGTAGATGTACTGGGTATGATAGGAGTTAAGATTGCATCTTTCATGTCATTAAATGTCCCATGAACTGTTACCGAAAATGTGACCATTCTTTCAGTAT
Organism: Manduca sexta; assembly: GCF_014839805.1. Lineage (NCBI taxonomy): Eukaryota > Metazoa > Arthropoda > Insecta > Lepidoptera > Sphingidae > Manduca > Manduca sexta. The sequence continues at coordinate 9,193,808 of NC_051130.1, forward strand.
CAAGAAGCCCACTTTAACTTTTGTTGATTGCTTTTAAATTTATGCATTTGTTAATAATTTTACTTAACTATATACCAAGCTAAGAAAGCCGATGGTAGATGCAATAAATAGGAAAATAAAAAATAAATCGGAGTGTTGTACCGTTATTTATTTATTTAAGGACCTCCAACGAATGATACACGGAATATAATAAATACAATATCGTAGCATTTTTACAATTAGCAATGTGACGTGCCTCTTCAATTATAGGAGACCACAGCATATTTAATATAATATATATATTTAATACAACGGATTTTTACACAGGAAACCCTTTGAGAAGAGCTATATAGGAATAGAATATAAAAAATCAAATTACACGTTTCTCTCCAGATTCTGAAGTACAAAACACAGTACCAGTTTAATATGATAATATTTTTCACTTTACAACACTTTTGCGATGTCCTGGCACACCTGACGCTCGAACAAGTTCTGACGTGGCGAAATTTAATAACCTGAATAATAATGTCGGTCGGTGCCTTACACCGTCGTAAAATGGTATAAACAACAGGCAAGTTTAAACACATTACAGAAGTTTCATTTAGTATTCAAGATTGGTCAATGGCTGTGTATTTGTGGACTGGAGTAATTAAAATAATGATTTCTTATTTAGACGAATTTTTGATATTAAAATAAAACCGCGTTTCGAAGATTTTGTGGCTGTGTAATCATGATAGTCTAAGATCCCGCTGCAGAATTAGTGCGCTCATCGAGTATATCGATGGGTCCTATGTATATGGGCCAAACTAACAATTTGGCCATTTTGACTTTTTTATGGTAAACGCATTTTATCTATATAATGAATCAAGTGAGCTATTAAAAAAAAATAGATTTTTGCATAGAAACACGATTTTTTATTACAGTATAACGGCATATGTAACATAAATTTAAACGTACAAGGTCCTAAGAGTAGTTAGAGACTTATACGCGGCGAGTTCCCGCGCGTTTGTTTACGATTGGGACCAATCAGCTGGTTTGACACTATACGTTGAACGGAACAACGGCCGCACTGTGATGAATACAAATCTAATTGTTGTGTTTTTGCGTTACAATTTAGTTTAATAAGTAAAAGATGGCATCCAATTATCGTGTTAAGTTGAGTAGAAGTCGGAATTTTGTGAATTTGGCATTGATGCAGAAATGATAAAAGTGTGCTGGACCACATCAAGTCCTTTGAACCGGTTGATTCACATTATTGTCGTAAAGACAGTAATAAACTTTATTTAGATGGCTCTTTAAGTTTATCCGAATGTTCATGTTATCAAAAGAATGGTATGATTCAACTAAATATGGTAGTAAATATGAGTCGTTACGGCAATACAGGGATATAGTAACTAAAAATATTAATTTATCATTTCACCAGCCAAAAAAAGACCAATGCCATAGTTGTCATTCTTTTAAAAACGGTCCTGTGACTCCTGAGAATAAAATATTTTATGAAAATCATATACTTTGCAAAAATCAGGTTAGATCTTTAAAGGAAAAGGATAAACGTGATTCACAAAATGATACGAAAATATTCTGCGCTACTTTTGATTTGCAAAAAGTGTTGTTGTCCCCAAGTGGTGAAATTAGTCTATTTTATTACAGCAAAAGGTTGAAAATACATAACTTATCAGTCTTCGATATTAGTAAGTTAATTGGTACCTGTTACTTATGGAATGAACAAATTGCAATAAAGGGATCGAACGAAATAGCGAGCTGTATTTATAATATTATTACATTGAAAAGTCAAGAAGGTTGTGACGATTTCAGATTTTGGTCAGACAATTGCACTGGCCAAAACCGAAACAGGATTATGTTTTTTATGTATCTATACGCTGCTAAACAGTTTAATTTGAATGTAAACCACACTTTTCTTGAAGTAGGCCACACGCAGAATGAAAGCGACTCCATACATGCCACCATTGAAAAAGCTTCAAAATATAAGAATATTTATACACCCTCTGAGTGGAGCTCATTGATTCGATGGGCGAAATCAAAAGGAAGTCCTTATAACGTCATAGACGAATTTAAGAATATGATTTATGACTTCAAAAAGATGCAGACAAATACTCAGTTTAACTGGACTAAAAACTCAGAAGGACAAAAAATTCATTGGTTTAAAATAAAACAAATTCCGTAAGCCGAGACGAACCGTACGTTTTATACTATGAATATAATTTGGGTAGTGAAGATGCTATTGAAAATCATATTAATATCTTAGATCACCCAGTACAAACAAGAAGACAAATTGCCAATAGACCAACTGATATTCCTCTGCAACTATGTTACAATCAGCTATTACCAATACAACCTTCCAAGAAGAAAGACTTGCTTGATTTATGTCGAAAAAATATTATCCCACCGGTATACCATAGTTATTATGAAAATTTAATAGCATCTAATGACATTGTGACTATTAATGAAAGCGATAATGAAGACATTTTAATAAACACTTATTAAGAATTACTAGTAAATTTTACCATTAACGTTGATTTTGATAATTTTATTACTTGATTATATTACTTACAGAGATATTTTTTTTGTTTACATCAGAAAGGTTTTTATTTTTGTTATTTTTTTTTGTAATTTTATTAAGAAAATAATAACGTGAAGTACGTAGTTTTGTTAATAAAACTAAGATCTTCAGTAACAGTTTCCTTCTTATATTTTTTTGTTGGTAATTTTTATCATTAAAAATACCAAAAAAGACTGAATTCGGGTCCATATGTGTACTTATAAGGCTAATTAAATTTTTATTTAAATAAATGAATAAAACTAATGTGTGTTTTTTATGATCTATCTGAAAACTCAGTCAATAGGTTAGCAGATTTTACAACGTATAAATGTCAATGTGACATAAATAACTAAATATCCTAATATCTTTTATTTTTATTTATAAATTATTAACTACTTCAATTGTTAGTTGATTTTATGGGTGGAAAATAAAAAAAATATGTAATTTATGCTAATTACCGTAATACGCGTATAATGGCCAATATGGCACAATGGCCCTTTTAGGGTGTTTTTGAAAAAAAAAATTTTTAACAAAAACTATCGTATAAGGGCCCATGTGACGTACAAAAAAAACCGGTAAATGTATATATAAAATACTATAATATAAATGAGGAGGATAATTGTCATAGCTAACAAGCAAAATTTCATAAACTTCGGATTTATAAATCTAAAGTTATAGTAAATTTTAACTTTGGAAGCCTCTCCTGTAAAGTTGTAATTTTGCATTTTGGCCCATATACATAGGACCCATCGATATGTTAAAAACTACATTCTTACACATATTTATGCTTAGAAGAATATATATCTACTAGGTTGCCTATTAAAACTTGGCCGCAAATATTTTAAATTAAATTATTGTTAATTGATTTTTCGGAAAACATTTCATTCATTTGTTTTTCAAATAAAATATCGTCCACTTCATGACAATACACATAAAGACTCTGAAAAACGACGGTTGCCGTTGCGCACTTGGCCGCACCTCTTCGCAGCCAGGTGTAAGCAGGTATGACTATGATACATTTACTCGTTCATAATGTATATTTATTAGCTATACATCAAATTAAAGCTGAATTTTTTCTGTTGATCATGATACACGGTTGCCTAATTAAATCTGGCCGCAAATAAGGGTTGCCGACTCTTAAAAATGATAAATATTGAAGGTAGAGTGAAAGAGAGCTAGCGCGTTATATTACCAGTCAGAAAAGGATAACATACATAGCATGTAGTACATAATAAGGTTACATTCCCGTGACACACGTCATGTAGCTGTCATGTTTGCCGGCAAACATTCCGATGCTAAATGGGTTAATAAACTTCGAATAAAATTCATGAGGATGAAGGCGTGTTTTCTGTGTGAGAAAAAATGCAATGTACTTGACTTTGATGATGCATCATTCAAAAAGTGTTTGCTAATGTTATTATTTCGTCGTAAAAAAAAAAAAAATACAATGATATTATATTAACAATTGAATCTACCTATGACTTTGGATATCATACAGCGTGTCTTAAAAAAAATTACAGTTTTAAAGCATAAAGATACAGAAGAATTCTACATGGTTTCTGGGAGATTCAGCTCCAATGCAGGTTGAAAATGTTCTCTGTGATTCCACGAACAAATCTTCCGATAATGACGATGATTATGATATTTTTAGCGATGAAAGTTATGAAAGTGATAGCTTCTATGATAGTGAAAATGAAAGCTCTGATGGTTCAGATTTTTAAATAAAATTTACGGATAGATAAGATACGTTTGTTTAATTTTTGAGTTACTTAAATGCTTCATTTATATGTAATAAGTTATTGAATACTTAAATAAAATATAATATTTACTCAAACAGTACTTGCACCTAATTTTATTTTTAATGGATAGTAATTTATTGTGGTAATTTTTACATTTATCATTTTGAGAAGACTTTTTTTGGAGTATTTATTAAGTTGTATCTACTATTGTTTTAACTGGTGGTTGAGAACACGATCATCAGGCGTATGCGCAATGGCTCAAAAGTGTCGTACAGCTAGTACTCGCTATCCTTTTCTGACTGGTAATATTACGCGCTAGCTCTCTTTCACTCTACCTTCAATATTTATCATTTTTAAGAGTCGGCAACCCTTATTTGCGGCTAGATTTAATTAGGCAACCGTGTATCATGATCAACAGAAAAAATTCAGCTTTAATTTGATGTATAGCTAATAAATATACATTATGAACGAGTAAATGTATCATAGTCATACCTGCTTACACCTGGCTGCGAAGAGGTGCGGCCAAGTGCGCAACGGCAACTGTGGTTTTTCAGAGTCTTTATGTGTATTGTCATGAAGTGGACGCTATTTTATTTGAAAAACAAATGAATGAAATGTTTTCCGAAAAATCAATTAACAATAATTTAATTAAAAATATTTGCGGCCAAGTTTTAATAGGCAACCTAGTAGATATATATTCTTCTAAGCATAAATATGTGTAAGAATGTAGTTTTTAACATGTACTCGATGAGTGCACTAATTCTGCAGTGGGATCTCGTACTATGAAGTCACGGAGGGCGAAAAAATAATAATTTATCGCAAATAAATTCGTAAAGTATTTACATTTTAATATAAAAAAAAAATATGTTACTTAATTTTGCTTTTATGCATATCACTGATTTATACAGAGGTATTTTTTATACAGGCTCAGCATATTACGCACATTGTACTTGTAAGCGGAGTGGAATTCCAGATAGAACGTCGACAGACGAGACAATATGATTATCCCCCATCAGTCAACACAATTATGGCAGTCTGTTTGATACAAAGGCTGATCCCAAAACGCGACATACTTACGTGGGCCGCTATAGCGGGTTTTAAACCATCTGCACGGTGCTCGCTATCCAGGCGGACACAAAGATCGTATTAGCTTAATTAAATTCTAATCTAAGAATCTAAATCATTTATAATTAATGATATCAGCCTCGTATTATATATCGTATCATAGCTGGGCACGAGCCTCCTCTACTATTGAAAGGGTTTAGGCCTTAACCTACCACGCAGGCCTAGTGCGGATTGGTAGACTTCACATACTTGCAAAATTGTTATGGACAACTTCTTAGGAATGAGGGTTTCCTCAGGATGTTTCCCTTCACTGATAAAGTAAGCGATGATTCACAAAGAATACACACATAACTTCTTTTTGAAAAGTCAGAGATGCCTGTCATTGTGTTTAGAATCTACGGACATTCATCTCGGCAGCCCCTTCCACACCCAACTAGGCTATCGCCGCTTTAAAATTGCTAAAATACACACAGGTGCCCTGATTAGAAATATCAACTATAACCACATGCAAACCAAATACATTGACAATATTAACTAGTTCTATAAAAAATTGTGGACCAATTTAATAAAATTTGTCCGGCTTCTCGACTGCCCTACAGGTTTCCGGCAATAAAAACCGGCATACACAATCCCGCCCTATCATAGTGCCGTAAAATTGGCACCGGTCAGTTACTTGATGACAGCCATAGAAACGTTTTACCTACGGCTCAAAACATTTCAATCCCCTTATTTTTAGTTGTTTAATACTCGTATATTGTGTATATTTAGTATATTTTAAATAGATTCATTGAGACTACAGATGCTACATTATTCAATATTGTTAAAACATACATATTGGTTTAGCTATCAAGTTAAAGTAACTATCAACTAATCAGCAGTTGATGAAATTGAAAATATATTCGTAATTTTAAGAAAATTTAATAGTCCCTCATAGTAATTTGCATAATAGAGTTGGTTTAATATTGATGGACATATCCCACCATGGAACGAAATCTCGTAGGCCATGCCAGCTGTTATATGAGATATGATCTTCCTTTGTAACGTCAAACAAACTAATAACCCTTCAGAGTTGCAGGTTAATCTCTTGGGAGATACACAAACTGGGATTTGCTGTTACCTTATTGTGTCGTGTGTTAAAGGACGCGCTGTTCTAAATAAATATGTTCAATGCTTGTATTTAGCTCTCACAATATGTTGCAACCACCCGGATAACAGTTGTTTACAAAAATACTATTTTTTTACTGTACATTTGCATTTTTAAATTGCCTAGTATCTTTGTTTCAAAATCATACTTAGCATAACGAATGAATGTTTTCGGCTTGATATTAGTACAAACTTCAATCCCACATAACCTAATCCACCGGTTCCCTGAGGAGATGAGAGATCACACAGAGGTCGCGTACATTACGCCACCTCATTTGCTAACTTTATAGTTTATCGTTCCTCCGAGTTTACAATGCTAATTAAGTATTGTGTAATCGTATTTCTCCTTTGTTGCCAATTAGCAAGCTAGTATACTTAAACGTGGTGGCAAAAAACCTTTTGTCAACTTTAAATGGACAACCGTTTGTACCCGTGTTACGCGTTGTATTAAAATTTATGAAGGTCTGTAGGCTGAATGAGAAAATACCAGTTTGATAAAATAGTTTCGTTGTAGAATTTGTTTTAAATACCTTGGTGAGCTGAGGTAACAAATTATATAATTTACAGGTGTTAAGATGTTTAAATGGAGGTGTTATTGCTTTAACTTTAGAAAAATGAATTCAAAATAAATTGTAAGCCAGCAAACAAAGCATACTTATAAAGAAATATGTTTAGAAACTCGTTGAACAGGCGTACTTTTAGCAATGTGAAATGAACCGGGAAAACACTCTCAGGCAAGTTAAACCGACCTCAACGATCAATAATAAACTTTAAATACATGCCCATACAGGTTCCACTAAAAATTTAACACGTCGTCGTAACAAGCAACAATTTATAGCGGCAATAAAAGCGGATAACCAGTGAAACGATACGGATCGCAGTGTACACTCTGAAATTTTAACAAAATTTTACAATTTCCACGCAATCGCATCCTGTAATAGATATGCATGCAGGGTTGCCATATTTTACTCAGTAATTATATTAAGTTTTTAGGGGGTAATGTCTGAGTAGGCATTAGCTTTTGCTCGCGACTCCGCCCGAACCAGTAATTATTTTTGGGATAAAAAGAAGCCTATATTTTAAGTTAGAGTTAGCTCTAGCAATATATAATCGGTCAATACTGTATTTAATTGCAGTAAGTAGTTTGCGTGATGCGTTCAAATATACAAAGACAGAAAATCTAAAAACCAATGTTTTGGTCTGTGTTGCTCTAATAAATATCCCCTATATTGGTTTTTCTTTAATATTCATAATATACAGATAAAAGTATCATACAATTTTATTAGATCTTAAGATTATATACAAGCAGGTACATCAGATATTAACGAATAAAATCAGCATCGAAAATAATATTACAAAATTTGAAACAAAACCAAAAAATTTACTTAATGTTATGATAAAATATGTTTAGCTTGTTTTAAACTAAAAGATACAAAACGTAAATAGTTATGCATAAATCATAAATAATGCCTTTGAAGTGACGAATAAGAAAATAACTTTGCTACGTTCTTTATTCTTTCACCGCAAATGCGCAGCGAATAAATAAATCATCGCAGTAAACTACAGTTGTTGAGTTAAATCGCAATACTTTATCTAATCTAAAAGTTATTTCTGTTTATATCAAGTAAATGACAGCGAATTCTATGTCAATATGGTTTCTTATTAGTGTCATTAGTATACAATATAAGAAACTTTATAACTTGATTTCATTAATACGATACCAGCTCTTAATATTACGCCAACTCGATGATGTAAACTTTACAGTAGACACATTTAGCACAGAATAACACTTTTATAATACTACAACCTTGTTAGTGAAAATTTTGTATAGTACAAAGCCTATTCATTGCTTAGTAATGAAATTTTGTGGGCTTAGAAAAGATAAAAAAATGTTATAAAATGGAAACTGGCGAAAAATTTACTTAACGTAGCGTAATTTATTGCTGGTATCGAATTATTGTTTATTGTCCCATTTAAGATTAAGCAAATTCGCGAATGAGACTTTTCGACATCTGGCAGCACGATTCAAACCCCGAATGATATTCGGATCGTTGGTTCAACCTTCATCTTCCATACCTTTCTTAAAATATTTTTTTTAAACATCCAAATAATCCAATTCCAATCTTGTTCCAGACGTTCTGTGTGGTGTCGAAACGATTCCGCAAGAACTACATCCATCGGTTTACAGCGACGCGGTCGTTGTTCTGGTGGTCGCCGTGGTCGCCCGTCCGCCGCGCGTGCGTCTACCTGTCCACCAATCAGTATTTCGATTACTTCGTCATGGCAACCATCCTACTCAACTGTGTCTTCCTCGCCATGTCGGAAACTATCGAAGAGGCTGAGTAAGTATTTAATTGGTATCTATTTATATTGAATTGTTGTTTTCTAGGCGTTCAATGTTTGTCAACGTGTTAAAAGTAGAACTGTTTACATTCTTTCTAGGTGTTTGCGACTCTGTCTATGTGTTAAAAGTCCCACTGTTTACTTTCTGGATAAAATTACATTGTTTTCCTATGTGGAAAATTTTATACAATTATTTTTATTTTGGGTTTAGGTTAACAATTTTCACTATTTCTTACATTTGTAATACTTACTAGTAACAAAAAATAACACAACAAATTTATCATTCAAGATCATCCTGAATCATCAGAATAATAATCGTGCTAAGTCAAAATTAAATTAAAAGCTATTTGAAATGGGAAAACCCACCTTCAAACACAATCTCCTGAATTAGGAAGTTTCAAAGATATAATCAAATTATCCAAGTCGTGAGCGTCATAATCGAGGGACATTGTTCACATAATGCGGCGGATTGTAGTCGGGCCACGCGTCGACACTTTGCGATCCTTCGCGGGTCGCATACTTGACATTGCTCCCTGCTAGGTTACAATGCTTGGAGATATTAACTTAGTTTTCATTAAGTATAACGTAAACGTGTAAGTTATGGTTTTCTTAGAAGACAATTGAGTTTTGAAATCTAGCTAATCTTAGGGGCTTACGGGACATACTTCACAAATTACGGATCGCATAGTTAATGGGTTTTAGCAGATCTTTTGCATGCTTTTCCAGAACTAGCATTTTACGATTTAAAATAGTGGAATGACTTCTTTTCATTTAAACTACTAAAAGTTGTTTCATTGACATTATTAGATTCCGATATCTATATTTTCTTCAATAGATATATATTAATTAATTATTAAATGACGAAAAAAATACTTATTAGACCCTTCTAGCCGAATTGTGCCCAATGCGACCAATGTCAACTCAGATCAGCCAGTAGATATTATAGTGTACAAGACTGTGTGCAATACACAAGTGTACTCTCTGTTCGGTCACGCTCATATAAGTCCAATGACACGGCAATCCGACATGACCGGCGAGAGATGAGACGCGAGACAAACGGCCTTTTTTTTTTTTTTTTTTTTTTTTTTTACGTAGGTAAATCGTCAGTTGACTATCTCCCGCCTTGGGATGGGCGGGAGGGCGTGTCAGACTTTTACCGACTAAGAACCTACGGTGTTCCCATCCTTTGCCTATGTGCCTAGGTCCAAGATCCGGTGGCATTGAGACCTAGGCAGGCACCGGCCCTAAAGGGCCCCGCAAATTACTCTGACACTGCTCTTCGAGGCGCGCGTGGAACACTACGCGCCGAACACACGGGCCGTTGGGGTGTTTCGGGCGACGGGCTACCCAATGCTCGTCACCCGACGGTCCGCGCCTACGGAGGCCGACGATCCTCAGCAGACGTTCGACGCCCGCGTCTTGTGCGTCTGCCGTGGCGGATGGGACGTTGGGCGCTTTGGCGCCGTATCCGCTCCGCCACCTCCTTTGCGAGCATCACGTCCTCGCAGAAGGAGGTGACTGCGTCCCACTCTCTCGCCCCGGAGCATGGCTTCTACCAGGCCCCGACGCGAGAGGTCTCCGCCACCGATGGCCGTTGAGAGAACACGGCGGGGCTCAGCCCAAGCTGGGCACACCTCCACCGTATGCTCCACCGTGTCCTCCGGCCGATCCGCACAGTAAAAACACGCGGGCGTATCCTCCACCCGGATCCGATACAGGTACCTGCCGAAGCAGCCGTGACCGGTCAGTACCTGCGTCGTCCGGAATGAGAGGAGACGCCGTGACGTCTCGTCAGCCACACCTCGAAGAGGGGACTTACCGCCGCTATCGTGGCGTGCCCAGCCAAGGGTTGCGACAGTCGTTGTCGCCATTCCGCCATGAGGTTCTGCCGGAGCTCCGTCCGCCGCGCGGCAATTTGTCACGGTAGCGGAGCTACGCCCCGGCTATGCGCCTCCCCGCGCCTCACATATAGTGACGCAAGGACCTTCGCCTCGAGACCCCATGGCGGTAGTCCGGCAAGGAGGCCCGCCGCCTCGCAGGAGATCGTGCGGTATCCCCGTATCAGCCGTATGGCCATCGCTCTTTGTGGCGCGTTCAGAAAGCGGCCTTGCCGCCGCGCCACAGCTGCGGACCATACGGGGGCACCGTACAGGGCCATGGACCGCACGACTCCTGCGTAGAGCCGCCGGCAGGGAGCATTTGGCCCCCCCAGGTTTGGCAAAAGACGCCGCATTATGCAGGTGAAATTTACCAACCTGGGAGCCAAAAGGCGGATGTGCTCCTTGAAGTTCCACCGGCTGTCGAGGACGAGTCCCAGGTACTTCATCGTCGACCCGACGCCGATGTGAACCCCTCCTGCCGTGATCTGGAGACCCGGAGGTGGCGCGTTCCCCCGGCCATGAAAGCACATGGCCTCGGATTTGTGCAGCGCCACCTCGAGTCCCAGTTGCCGGATTCTCTCAACGACTGTCGCAACCCCAATTGTAGCCGCGTCGACCGCCGCCTGATGCGACCCCCCGTGAGCCAAAACTAGCGTGTCGTCAGCGTAGCATACCACGCTGACGCCGCTCGGGAGGTCGGTGCGCAGCACCAGTCGTATCCGATGTTCCACAAGAGCGGCCCCAGAACCGAACCCTGCGGAACACCGCACGACATCTCTCGCCTGATCCATTCCCCTTGGCGACCGGGGTAAATGACGGCCCTATCCGTCAAGTAGGCCCCGACAACGCGACGGAGGTAGGCCGGCACCCGGTGATACCGGAGTGCCTCCCTGATACAACTCCAGGGCAGGGTATTAAAGGCATTGGCGATGTCAAGCGACACCGCCAAGACGACCCTACCCCGGGAAACAGCATCCCCGTCGCGAGAGACCTCACGCGCATGATGGCATCCACAGTAGAGCGCCCTCTGCGGAAGCCAAATTGGCTGTCCGCAAGATCCGGCCCAGCCCTCGTCAGGTGCTCGACGAGGCGGTCTGAAATAACTCTTTCGAAGAGCTTGCCCACCTCGTCGAGCAGGACGATGGGCCGGTATGCGGACGGACTGTCCGCGGGGCGCCCATGCTTCGCGATGAGGACCAGTTTCCCCGTCTTCCAACGAAGTGGAAACTGGCCCCTCTCCAAACATGCCGTGAGGAACCTCTGAAGTCGAGGCCCGAGAGCCCCCAAGGCCAGGACCCAGGCTTTTCCAGGCAAGCCGTCGGGCCCTGAGGCGGTGTTCTTGGCCTTCATCTTGGCCACCGCCACCCTCAAGTCTACCCCGGTCACCGCGGGAACAGTGACGTCGTCGTCGTGGTCCATGCCGGGCGCCGCCGGGGGCGGAGCCATGGGCGGAGGAGCGTGCTCCCCGGAGCTTACTCCGCACCATTTTGAAAGGACGTCCCCACGGGTCTGCGTCAAGAGACTCCAGCAACTCCTGGTGGGCGCGATTCTTAGACTCTAGAATCGCGCCCAAGAGAGCGTCTTTGCGTCTCTGTACCCCTGGTATAGCTCCGCCTCTCGAGCCACCGCATCCACAGGCCGGATGCGGATTTGGCGGTACCTGGTGTACCGGCGTCGCGCGGCATAGCACGCCGCCTGGAGCGATGCCAGCTCCCGCGACCACCAGTACACCTTGCGCCGCGCTTGGCTTCGGCGGACTCGGGGCATTGCCGAGTCGCAGACAGAGGACATAGCCTCCCGGAACCAGTCGGCCTCGTTATTCACATCGTCCGGCCTGACCGGTGCTTGCACCCAGGACTGGACGATGGAGGCTTCCAGGAGGAGCTCCCTGTCCAGCTGTCTCAACGCCCAACGTGGACCACTTGGGGCCCGTCGGACTGGCGCGCTCGAGGGATCGGTGGAGACGTCGAACCGGATATACCGGTGGTCCGACATCGTCTCCACCGCCTCCATTACTCGCCAGTCGACAACACGCTGCGACAATGCGGGGCTGGCAAACGAAATGTCCACCACGGACTCACCCCGCATCCGCACACACGTGGCGACGGAACCCCTGTTGAGGACGTCCAGGCCAACCTCCAAGGCCCAGTCCTCAACCATTCGCCCCCGTACATCCGTGTACCGGGAACCCCAAGCCTGGCTCTTGGCGTTGAAGTCCCCCAGCACGACGACGGGAAGCGAACCGTACTCGACGACGACGTCACTCAGCTCCCTGAGGGAGTTGTGGAACTCGGCGAGAGTTCGGCTCGGAGAGAAGTAGCACCCCACTACGACTATCCCTCCGAACCGAGCTGCGACACAACCCTGGCCCCTCTTCACCCGCTCGTGGGTCGGGGGTACCGGCGGCGGCCGACGCGATGATGGCCACTGAGCCGCTCAGGTCCTCCACCCAGTCATTCCTGGGCGGGACAAAGTACGGCTCGGAGACCACGGCGATATTAATCGACCACCGCGCCATGCTCTGGAGCAAGAGATCCTGAGCTCTGGCGCAGTGGTTTATGTTCGCCTGGAGAAAGCGCAATGGGGCCATTAATGGCATTCCATTGCGCTCTCTCCAGAAGTAGCAGCGGCAGCGCTAGCGGGGAGCCGCGGCGGAAGCGGCAGTGGAGGCCGTGGGCCGGCGTTTGCCCCGGTATTGGCGGGAGCGGCGCAGGCTCTACTCCCCGCCCGGTGTTCGGCTGGCTTGCCAACCGCCGCACAGGCTAAGCAGTGCGGCTTGTCGGCGGTGCACGAGCCGATTTTATGACCGGGCTGACCGCAGCGGAAGCACAACGCGCTGCGGTCGACCTCCGAGGTGCACCTTACCCCGACGTGATGTCCGGTCTGACATCGGTAACACCTCAGAGGCTGGGGCTCGAGCAGCTTAACCTGCGCCGACACCCAGCCCACCAAAAGCTCCTCCGGCCCTCAGCCACCACTTTGGCCGCCGTCACGGGGCAACTGACCGTGATGGCCAGCATACCCGCATAGTCGGGACGTAGGGCTCCCGGCTTCAGCTCTTCAGCTGAGCATCCCGTGGTCCCGACAATGGCGGCCACCACTTCCTCCACTGTGACGGAGTCATCCAGACCCGATATGCGCAAGCTTACGCTCTTTACGGGTCTAGACACTCTAGCCTCGGCCGCATCAAACGCCGCCCGTAGCTTTGCAGCTAGGGCGTCCGCGACCGGGCCACTACTAGCTCCCGGGAGCTCGAGTTTCCGGGCTCCGGTTGCGGTTACTCTTAACCGCAACCCCCCAGCAATCCCAAGCTCCGCGGGGTTGATTAACCCCTTTGCCTTGGAAAGGAGGTCCGCGTATGTCACGCCCTTCTTTACCGCTTCCGGCTGTAGTGTGACGACTACAGCTGCGGACTTCGGGGCGCGAAGCATATTGGCGACGCTCTCTCCTTGGCGCGCTGCCGCTGCGCCTCTCTTTGGCCCCCACCACTGTCCAGCCGGCATCATCAGCAGGCAAGAGAGTAGGTGGGGGAGCCGTCTCTGCCAGCTCCGCCGGCTTCGCCGCTCTCCGCGCAGCCTTCGCCTTTTTGGGCTTATCTGCTGCGAGCGTCCTCTGGGAGGCCGGAGGCGGAGGCGGCGGAGACGACGACGACGGCTTCGTTGGCCTCGTGGATGGCCCTGAGTTTTGGCTCGTCGGGCCGGACGTCCCCGGCGTGGGTTGCGGAGCCGCGGCGGCCGCGTAGGACGCAGCCTTCTTGGAGCCCGCCAGAGGTGGCCGGAGGACAATGCCCTCCAGAACCGCGAACCGGGCAGAGAGGGCACCGATCTCCTGGCGGATGCCCTCTCGTATCAGGCTCAGGAGTTGTTGCCTGCCCGCCGGCTGCACCGCACTCACCTCTGGAGGCGTCTCTACAGGACGAGAGGACTGAACGAGGGCTGAGGCCCGGCTGGACTTGAGTTCCGCGTTCTCCCTAGAGAGACGCTCAACCTCCGTCGATAGCCGGGCGATATCGGCCCTCATCCCCTCGTTACCCGACTCGGGTTCCGACTCCAAGAAGGTGGCCGCTGCTGCCGCCATAATGGAGGCCGCGGCCTCTTGCGCAGCCTTCTCTTTCGAGGACCGCAATTTCTTTTGGCGGACACTCGCAATCGCCGCCATCACGACCTCCTCAAATTTGGCCCTTTTCTTCTCGGCCTTTTGAGGTCGTGCGGCGATCGGGTGCCGCCCTCCTCGGCGAGCTTCCCGCTGTCCCTCGCTTCTTTGAGGGCCCGACCCTTCACCTTCGCTCCGCGAGACGCGGAGTGGGATCCGCCCGTTTCCGGGGAGCGACGCACGAAGCCTTTGCCTCGCCGCCCTCGGAGGACGTATCCCCGATCCTGCACCTGATCCGCTTCCGGAATGGCTCCGCCGCTGCCGTCTTGATCTCCATAGATCTGGTGCCCGCGACTGAGCTCCATCCGCTAACCATGCTGGATGCTGAGTCAGAGTCTGACCCAGCACCCCGCGTTCGCTCTTCGGCCGCGACTTCATCACGCGGACGTTCCCCACCTTGGGAGTTCGCCCGCGCGATTCCTCGGCGGACTGTTTGTCCCCTACGGGACGTGGGCCTCCTCGGCACCTATTGGTCCTGGCTCCTTCTTTCTCCTCCCCCTGTGCGTCTTTAGTTTTAATTTGTGATTCCATTTTTGTTCCCACGAGTAAAAACTTTGTGTACTGGCTCAAAATACTGTGGTTCGCACTAGCGACTAAATCAAGCTACCCATTAGCCAAGCTTACAACCCCCCTCACGGTGCGCCGCCGCTTGGGGATTTGGGGTAATTTTTTATAGAGGATTTCTTCCTCGCGGTCCAGGCAGTTAAGCCAGTGAACCCTCGGTCCCCGTAGATCAAGTGTGTCTGACGCTTACGCCAGAGACACTTGATCATGTTTGGGGTTACGAGATTTGGCGGCGGCGAAAGAGGGACCACTCCCCCTTTCGCCAGCCCGGTGACAGGGTTAGTGAACACCGAGCCCGCTACTACTCCCTCGCTTACCCCTTATTTCAGGGGCAAGCGACCTCTACTGGTGCGGTCTCTGCGGCAGTAGTGCCGCAAGGACCGCATCGACCACGCCCACTCGACCACGTGGTCGTACTCCTCCCTACCTCCCATCATGGACTCTGCTAGCGCAGAGCGCCATATGGGGAGGCCATCAGGCTATCCCCCCAGCCCCACCCGGCAGAAAGTTAGCCACAGCCAACAATCCCTCCTTTCCCGCCCCCCGCGGAGAGATTATTGACTGTGCCCAGGGTGCACCGGCCCGACGACTGACCTTCCCCCCGGACGTATCCATAAGGGACCGACAGCAATCGGACACGCGTGGAGGTTTTCTGCGTTGCACCCCAGACCAACGGCCTTATGTGCTTTCTGAGGTCCCGGGGTATTACATCGCCAACTTCCTGATTGTGCTCTACACTCGGTAATTATGAAGATCGAAATGCCCAGTCGTAATTATATTTAACGCCAGGAGTTCAAACCTAAGACAAGCAGTCATTTAACTTACAGTATTAATCGCTCAAATACTATAAAATACGGTAAGCCTAATGACCGATAAATATAATAATTTCCAATATTTACGTACCGTACTTTGAATACTGAGGTAACTAGCACATAACTCATTCCTCTAGTTCTATTTGTATATTCTAATTCAAGGAAGCTATCAAACCTATTTAAAGCCATTCAAGTTGTTTATTCAAGCCGTGACGCGAAGTAACTGAATAGGAAAGAATGAAACACTCGCTCACGCCTTTTAACTCCGAAAGGGTAGGCAGAGGCGCAATTAGTGCACCTATTTTGCGCCGTGTGTATTCCGGTCCTTGATGTGATAAAGAGCAAGCCTATCGCCATAATATTAAAAATAAAATTAGCCCTGTATTATATACTGTCCCACTGCTGGGTACGGGCCTCCTCTAATACTGAAGGGATAGTGCACCACGCGGCCCTAGTGCGGATTGGTAGACTTCACACACCCTCAAAATTCCTATAAAGAACTTCTCAGGTGTATAGGTTTCTTCACGATTTTTTCCTTGACCGTTAAAGAAAGCGATCATGTATAAAGAATACACGCATAATTTTAGAAGTCAGAGGTGCGTGCCTTTGTGTTTTGAACCCGCGGACATTCGTCTCAGCAGTCCGTTTCACAACCAACTTATCTATCGCGGTTTAGTATACATTAATTTTGTAAATAATAAATACGAGTCATCGAAGATTGTTGGATGTTTGTTAGAAGTAAAACAGAAACGGTTGAACGAAACTATTGAACTATTTCCATAAAAATGTATTGACTTAACCACGGAATTAAAAGTAATATGGAATACGTAACGATATAACTTTTACACACAATAAATGATAAAACAATTGCTAATATTAATTCCACTATCTATCGGCAATTTACAATCGACAAATGTAAGTTTGTAAAGTCGAATACTAAATCTGTCTCGCGCGAACTTGAATTAAATTTTGCCCGATTTAGCTCTCATTGTGTATACAATCTTGTCTCTCTTACTGACGCTTTCCGAGTCGCTGGCTCCCTAACTACATGTATTCGTGTTTTTGCAAAATGAAATGACTTTTAAATGTGATTTTGTGATTTTATTTTACATTTTTGATATTGATGTTACCGTTATTTCATAGCTTCTGTTTACGTTTTTATGATACCTATTTAGAAATAGTTTTAATATAATCTAATAGTTCTAAAGTTATATAGAGTGGACATTGGGAAGATTGTCATACAAAAATTTTGCGCTTATACGATAGTTAATCTATATTTTTTCATATCGTGATTTGCATGTTTTAATGGGCGTATTAATATTTTCACTGTAAATGTGTTATTTTTGTATCTATATTTAAGGCCACTGTGATATTTTATCTCACAGACATTTTAAATAAGACGATGACTTATTATCAATTTTAATAATTTTTGAGCACAAATTTGGCTCTGATGCCGACCTATAACTGATTACACTGTTTAATGTCTTTGAATATAATAGAATAAAACATTTAAACTGCATGCATTGCGCTTATAAATATAAAAACTACAGCAAAATTACTATTTGAATAGATGAGAATACACAAACTGCCGACTAAATTACATGTCGAGGTATCATGTGCTTATTCCAGCTATTTGTCGCTAACGATACCATTTCTACGTCATAAGTGCAAGTAAGCAGATTATGATTGATCCATCCATCACGAACGAGGGCCATGGATATTTGAACTATCATGCTAATCAATGGCGTGCAAAGAATAAAGCTGTTACAAATTGATGGGATCTTTATCGACCCAATTAGGGGAAAGGATGTGTAAAATCATTAGTAAGCCAATGTTTTCATGGCGAAAAGTTCGTATAGAAATTCATATTCCATATTTGAATAATTAAGACATTCCTTTTATAAATATCTTTTTTTTTGTAATTTTAATGGCTTGGGCAAAGGAATATTGAACCTTTTAACAATAATATTTTTGAATTCTTTTAAAAAGTTTATATATTGAGAAATAGTTATTAGGTTTGCTACTGATATCTTTTTTAACATTTCTAAGCCATCATCATTTTTCGTCAATCCTTTTTTCGAAATAAAAAAAACTAAATGTCCAATTACAATGTAAAACTTTTTAAAATGATAGTTAATTTATATAAGTTGATATTTCATACCTATATAACTATTTATTAAGCATTTCTTTATTTTATTTTATTATTTAAAAGGATATTATCAATTAATATCCTTTTTATGTAATTGACTATTTATTGTCAGATTTAACTATAGTTTAACATATTTGAACCTGAGTTAACAACAATATTTAAAAAAATATAAAACATTCCATCTTATGACATACAATTATTTCTCTCTTTTATTCCTTTAAGAAGACTGTACAAAGGAAACACTATCTTTGTGCTGGGGCCTTATTCTCTATCCCGCACGTTATTTTGACAGTGTGTAACAAGCACGTAACACAACGCATCATGTTTAGGACTATAGAAATTTGACTTACAGAATACCATTCCACGCACATTTCTCGAAGATAACATGACACGGCCGCGTTACGCGTTTACACTATCGTACAGAATAAGGGCCCTGTCTTTGATCTAATCTCTAGTGTTTCGTTTATGACATAGAGTATATATTTTTTTACTTTTTTAAATTAACATGCATTAAGAATATTATATAATATTCTCCCCCTTTCTATTAATATGAATATTGTAAATTTTATGTTTATAATTTACTAATATCCTTTCATATTATAAAAAAAAACTGTCCCGTATGTCTATCTTAACGCAATAAACTCAAAAACTGCCGAAAAGATTTCGATGAAACTTGGCGAGGAGATTGTTCAAGACCCTTATAATTCATAGGCTACTTTTTTATTAAATTAAAATTTAAATTTATAACGAGATTTTTCTGCAAAAACATTTTCATGTGGGCGCATCCACGAGTAAATGCTTGTATTCAAATAAAAAAAAAACATAACATTATTTATTATAAACAGTATAGTTCAGATACTGGTTACCAATTTCGGAATCGCTGCCTATTAAAAAAGAAAACATCGCAATAACATGATTATTAATTTAGTATATCACAACATTCTTAGTAATAATCTTTATATTCCTTCTATATATCTAATAGCCAAATGTTTACTAAGTAATAAAATATAATATTATGGTTTTAACGAGCTACCGATTTCTATCCACTCGTAAAGGTCAGAGGGGAATAGAGGTTGGCAACGAAATATTATCTTGTGACATTTATTGTGTTCTTTGTTATATTTTTTTATTTACATGGTTTTGGTTTATGTCTAAGAAACAATTATTGGGGTTGGTTTTTATTTAGTTCATTTAAAAGCTAAATTTAATACCTTTAAGGCACCGAATAATTTACTTTTCTATCTATTTAGTCGGCGGAAATATAATTAATTAATTTTCATCAAAATTTTGAAGTAGATTTTCAATTTCATGACCTAAAAACTCAAATGGTATTTGCATAATTTATTTTTGAGTATTATGTGAGCTAATATTACAAAATGTATTATAGCGAAAAATATAAGACCTAATTAATCGGCAGAATGAAATATAACTACACATAACACACAGAAATAAAGTAAAGACTAAGATAAGATTGGCTATACGGTAGCGTCAAAGTAGTTGAAACAGCTGACAATTTTACTAGACAGAAAGAATTTTGGCAAGCGTCTTCCGTACTGCAGTATCTTAAAGTTAACAAAATTCAAGATGCCGCTTCAACTTAAGCGAACATTTTAACTGAATGCCAACAATACGGCAGCATTTACATATGGTATTTCTCGAAACAAATTAAAGAATCCAACAAAAGTTTCTTAATATAATTTTTTCCGTACACAACCCCGCTGACATAGTTACAAAGTTAGCCCGGTCAAGTTAACCCGTTATAGGCAATGCGGTATTTTTTCACCACGCACAACCGACTAGGGGTATTTTATCGTGCGATCAACAGGTTATATTGATTGAAGCGGGCTGAGCTGTCGGTCTGTTGGACCGACATATTTAGTTGTTACGGACACGTACCCGGCTTTATTTTCTTTCTCATTTTTATGTCGGATATTTTAGGTTGTTTCAAAATAATATTAAAAAACTGTATTGTCTATTCAAGTTTTTACTTTTAAATATTGGATTATAGGTATTTCCCATAGCATTTAATATAATTTCGTTATATTATTGTGCCTTCCGATTATCATCGTGCATATTAAATAGTTAAGAAGTTTGCATTTGATTTGTTTTTAACTTTTAAATTAATTAACGAAATTTATTTTATTTAGAATCCCGTCCTAATCCTCCGCAAACAGCCTTCACAAATATAAAAACGGCAACCACGACATCATAAAACGCAAAATAATTTTAATTCATAAGCCTTTTCACACATTTGCGTTAAAAGAGCTCGTTAATCCACATTTTTGCGGACGGTGTCACCATGTAAACAAAGTCCTGAGTGGTAACATTGTATTTTCGCCCACGCATTAAATTATTTAGTGATGTTTCACAAGTTATGGGCCTTGAATGTAGACACCTGAGTCCTCGCTACTAAGAGTAACAGAACTGGCTTAAATAGGCCAGGGTACCTAAATATATCATATTTATTATTACTATTTGGGTTTATTAATGAAGTTATACAATACAATACACTGACATTAATGTCCAGATACTAAGGAATAGCAAGGCGTTTTATATTTTTAATTGAATACTACTTTGGTAGAATTGCTTTATTATCATTTTTATAACATCTCGAAATCAATTTTCAAAGGTTAACTCTTTCGTCGTCATTCACCTAAAATAGTATCACAGCTACGAAAATAGATTGATAACTTATTCACAAATTTTTTAAGCCAGATTTTTTTACAAACCTTATCCCATATACTCCTATTTTTAGTACATAAACATCCAGGTGTCTCCGTTCAATCACTCCCGGTGCGACAGCCATAAATAAAGTTTGCTAAGAGAGAACAAACAAGGCCAATATACGACACACCGCTGTACCTATTCCTTAACCTTTAGAATTATTTGTGTTACATCTGGAAGGATGGATAGGGTTAAGTATTATAGATAAAATACAGTGGAATGTTATTTAGGTTCCCATTCTTTGTTACAAATGGAAATTGATTAGCTTTTAGCCGAGAAATTAACTTCATTATAAAATTAAAGATATTTGGCAATGAATCCATTACAACCAGTTATATATTCCTGATCTTTCACCAGCTCGTAATTCAATAAGTCGAGTTCGCGACAACTAGATTATCATTCAGTGTCTCACAAGTTAATTGACTTAAATCAAATTAGGCTGTAGATTTATGTCATGTAAACCTATCTACTCATACTGGTGGTAGGTCTTTCATATGGGAGAGTCCGCTTGGGGAGGTACTAACGCAATGTCTATTTCTGCCGTCAAGCAGCAGTGTGTAGTCACTATTGTGTACCGTTTTGAAGAACATTGTAGCCACTGTAACTACTGGACATAATAAGACTTAACATCTCATGTCTCAGGATGGCGAGCGCAGTGGAATATCAAACAATAATTTCAAAATTTGTAATTCAAGGTTGGATGGTGTTTCTATGTTTATGGTTATGGGCGATCGTATCACTAACCAACAGGCGAACGGCAAGCTCATCTCGTCGTTAAAAGCAATAAAAAACATTACAGTTGTTTTTGTCAATAAATTCTAATGGGTCGTAATATTAGTTCTTATAAGTTATAGTTAACTAAGGAATAGTGTAAAGATAACATAATAAAATATTGGTGTATGGAATATTATACAGCTTTAAAAAATATACTATGTAATATAAACTCAAGCGGATTGCCAAAACTTTACAAAAACGGAAACAGTATTAATTCGCCAATCTGTAGGTAACTACAAAAGCAATGTACAGCTAAGAGCTGCGATTTGTAAATCTAGCAAATGAGGTAATTGATTCGTTCATCCGGCAAAACCGTTTTAGATCGCTCGATTGCTCAATACGTAAGCCCTCGGGGCATCAGCCGGCCACGTCCGTATCACGGGCTCGATTACCAACTATATTCCGGATAAATGTCAGATTATACCGGCCATCGGCAGCTTGCGGTCGCCTGACACGCCACGCTCCGCCGCAGGTTAGCTGTCAATTCGACATGACAGATTGAGATACCGCTTTTTTGAGGTTATTAGATTTTATAACACAAATGAATTTGTTTTTTTTTTATTAGGAATTATTTTTATAGCACACATAAATTTATTTTTGTAATTGTTTGCGAATGAATATTCACTTATACGGAAGTAAGTTCAACCATTATTTTAGAACTTTATGAACAAAATTAATTCAGGTTAAAATCCGTTCACCTGTCTGGAAAGCGCAGATATTTCAACCGTGTAGTAGCCTGAAGGAATATTAATTAATTTCGTAAACTAACCTCAAATTGAAAACATAAAAAATGGATTGTTTCTTTTAATTTCACACTGTATACAACTTCCAATTGATCGGACGAACCGTTTACAACTTCTTATTGATCGGGGATAAATTGTGGAGTATTTCACAATAACATAGCCATAAATATAAATATGCGTGAAACGTTACTCAATATGACCCTAAATTACATTTTGTACATTTTTAAAATATCAGTTGTTTTAAATTTCCTTTAAAGCGCATTGTCTTTTGGTGCCTTCATCCGTCATTAAGTCTTTATTTCTAATTCCTCGCTCATTACTACCAAGAACGGAAAACAATCCAATTTCGGTGGCGAATTAGGCAAGTTTCCACTCGAAGGGCGGTCTGCACAGAGACACTTTGCCTTTATTGTGGCTAACAAAACAGTCCCTAACTCTCGTTACATTACGCAAATACACCGAGCCTAATTAAATATGTTTTGTGCTGATATAAAAGATTTTAATTAACATTATTTTTTTCTTTCTTTGATAGTAGGGTATACGGTGTTTTGGGCGTTGTTTTTGTTTTTAAATGTTATTTGTTTTATGTTTACCGTGTTTGGTTTCTGTGTGTTTCTGATGAAGAAGTTGATTTCTTTATAATAATATGTTATATATAAATCTTTAATTATTTATGTGCACTTTTCCAGCAATTTTAGGCCGTAACTTAACGATTTACTCTGTAGACTTCGTCTTGTGAACGAATATAGGAAAAGAATCAATATAAAAAAGGAAGTTTTATATTTGGCGATAGTAAATATAGTTTAAAATATTGTGCAGCAGCATGACATGAAAATAAGCCTTTGTCAGTCCATCGTGTTACGTGAAGTGGAAGGAACTACAGCTCTCCATGTTGGCGAATATTTACATCTCGGAAAACTATTTTATAATGTTTAAGATATTCATCATTTCTATAGGATATAGTAGGTTTGTTTTCATATGACCAACAGATTTTGCTTTCGCGTAATATGATATTCAAGTATGATATTCAGGTAAATAAAAAGGGAGGTCGAAAGTAAATTGTTTAATCATTTCAATATATTAGGATTATGAACATCCGCTAGTTCAATGGGAAGTTTAGTGATTTTTTACCAAAAGTGTGTCGCTTCTCATAATAATAAGGTATCGTTAAATAATATAACAAAATCACAGTTTAAAGAGAACGTTCATTCATACGTATAAATATTGAACCACTGTGGTTGAGACGCAGTGCTCAAATATGTGAGTGGAAGTGATTGAGTGTGTACTTCAATGACATAGGTTAATATGGAACTTACATGCTTGAATTTATTCAAGAGACATGACATAATTTAGTTTCATATATGAGGTTCCATATAACTATCGCGCAGACTGTTAACTTGTAGCCGGATATCACTACACCAGTGTTGAAGGGTCCATAGAACCTGATTCCTGCCGGCTTCTTTTTAAGTAGATTTTATGTAGAATCTAAGTATCATTAGAACGATTTACAAACCGCATTCATGCGTATTAGTACCTATATGTTGTGTCGAGTTCCATTTTGGAAAATTTTTACTTCCGCCACTGCACACGTTTATATGAAACTGACAGTTATAATAATATCAGCCCTGTATTATATACTTGCCCACTGCTGAGCACGGGCCTCCTCTACTACTGAGAGGGATTAGGCCTTAGTCCACCATGCTGGCCTCGTGCGGATTGGTAGACTACACACACCTTCGAAATTCCCATAGAGAACTTCTCAGATGTGCAGGTTTCCTCACGATGTTTTCCTTCACCGTTAAAGCAAACGATAAATTCACAAAGAATACACACATGATTTTAAAAAAGTCAGAGGTGTGTGCCCACGGAATTTGAACCTGCGAACATTCGTCTCGGCAGTCCGTTCCGCACCCAACTAGGCTATCGCCGCTTAAACTGTAACTGACAGTTACTTCAGCAATTTAAATGCTAGTTTATGAGTAGCGTAGTGTTAACAAGTTGAAAAGTTGCAAGCATCTTATCAAAGCTTCTGCAAGACACCTAGATTAATCAGCCTAAACAGCTTCGTTAGAACGACAGAATTTTGTTTATTCTTTGAAATATATAAAATTATCTTCAACAAAAATACAGGGTTTTTTCGACATTGCGTTAATAAATGCAAACGTTAGCACGTCTTCTTAGATGTAACATGTTATAATAAGTTAATTGAGCGTTAAATGTAAAATGTAAAAGTGTAAGTTACGAATAAAATAAATATCAATAAAAAGTAATTTTAATTTTACGCGCTCTAATACCGCTACTACTACTCTAAAATAATTTACCGCAGCGACAACATAACCCTTTCAATCAGAAATACACAAACGCCATATTCATACTTAACTACAAAATCAAAAAAAAATTTACTAAAACCGGGATTTTTTGTGAAAATTTTCATTATTATAGAGGTGAAGACGAGTGTGTGGCTTCATTTTGTAACGCAATATCATAATTACCCTGTATACGTACGTGTCTTAAAACATGCTCTCATTTAAACAGGTCAAAGGGTTCACGTTTACTTTTTCCGCTCTGTTTACGAATAAAAACCGTTGTAAGTTGCCAGATTTATTCTTGCAGGTCTCGAGCTACAGTTGTTCAAGTTGGCAAAAAGCCGGAATAAAAAGACGTTCTTATTTCTTCTGCGCAATTACTAACTAAGTTATTGCGCACGTGCCCGGTGAGATAGTGTCAGCATGTGTTAGGAATGATACCCTTGGTTATTCATGTTGCTAAAATGAGAATTCGTTATTTTATCTAGGGTTCAATTTTGAGGTTATGTTTCTTATAGCTATGAGCAATTGGACAATTTAGACAAATAGAGGAAGTGAAGAGTTGAAAGGTTATTAAGTATGGTCTTTGGAGGATAAAATGTTAAATCAATAAGTATAGATTTAAAATTCTATCCTCGAAAGATAAAGAATGTGACCAAAATCATTAAAACAATAGAACAATAGGTAGGTACAAATAATCTGTATTTGTTAAACATGGAAGCATTAAAAATATCGAACTATTCTTTTTACATCAGGCTCCTAAAAACTCCGAACCCGCACACCGCCAGGTTGAGTCTACACGTCCAACCGTGACATTAAACAACGCCTCGAATCTTGCTGAAAAATATATTATCCACGCCGTGTCAAGTCGTAACTCATTTCTTTATACGCTTACAAGATTTAAATCAGACAAACCTCTTACCTTCCAGCTAGTTCCTTTCCTTTATTAGATTTGTTCGTGAAAGTACATAAATAAGGATCCTGGAATTTATGATCATAAAACTCCAACGTGAACGAAAGGTAGCCAATGCGTTACTAGAATCACGGCGTTCGTCGTCTGTAATATTTATAGAGGATAATGTACTGAATAGTGTTACAATTAAGTGTTATTTTTGTTGGATTATATTTATTTTTTAGTTTATAAAAAAATTCAGAAGCTAGGGATTCAAAATTAAAACAAGTAATGTCTTGAAACAACTTATTATTCAAGTCGACTGCTCTTTACGAGTCTCGAACTCAGAATCAAAGTGCTCAGAATGCTCTCCGCCTCAACCGTTTGCTAACTATATAAAGTAAAATCGAGTCAAAACACTTCCTTTTTTTAAAAAATAAATTTAGTCGACCTAGTCAATTGACTTTCTTAAAATTATTAAAACAGTCAATTGACTTACTTTATAAATTATTGAAATCTTACGCTCCTATTTCTTGTTATTTAATTGAATATATAAATATCATGAAAATATCAATAATACTACTCAATTCATAATAATATAACAAGTTATAACCTAATATTTTATTAGATATTTATTAATAAGATATTCTCGAGTTTTTTTTTATTAATGTAGACCTACAGTGATTAGTTAATAATTCTAAGTTTTTTTTTAAATGTAAGTCAACATAAATAAATTGTACTATTTACTAGTTATAATTTGCACGCCGCATAGGCCAAACTTGATTGGACACTCGATATTTACATTGAACAACCAATTTATAGTCTAATCGTACTAATTTATACTCATGTTTATAATTAAAGAAATATGAATTTGAATTCAGGTATAAAACCTGCATGTTTTCGTGAAAATATTTGTTATTAATGGATGATTTTTCGCACAATGTAAGAGGTAATAGCGAGTATTTGGTTTAATTTGTAAACGCAATGTAAAAATGATAGTCTAAGATCCCGCTGCAGAATTAGTGCGCCCATCGAGTATATGTTAAAAACTACATTCTTACACATATTTATGCTTAGAAGAATATATATCTACTAGTTTGCCTATTAAAACTTGGCCGCAAATATTTTTAATTAAATGATTGTTAATTGATTTTTCGGAAAACATTTCATTCATTTGTTTTTCAAATAAAATATCGTCCACTTCATGACAATACACATAAAGACTCTGAAAAACCACGGTTGCCGTTGCGCACTTGGCCGCACCTCTTCGCAGCCAGGTGTAAGCAGGTATGACTATGATACATTTACTCGTTCATAATGTATATTTATTAGCTATACATCAAATTAAAGCTGAATTTTTTCTGTTGATCATGATACACGGTTGCCTAATTAAATCTGGCCGCAAATAAGGGTTGCCGACTCTTAAAAATGATAAATATTGAAGGTAGAGTGAAAGAGAGCTAGCGCGTTATATTACCAGTCAGAAAAGAATAACATACATAGCATGTAGTTAAAAACATTAAACGCTTCAAAACAAAATAATGAAAAATTTATGAAAAAAATTAAAGGTTTCGACTCAATGCACATTCCACCGTGTTGGAAATCTTTGAAACAAAAGTTGTTGCGGACGATCTTTATTAATTCAATGTGGTTAAATGCTACTGAGCCGAATTGTATCATGTACCTACAGCGCGGAAAATAATGGCTGGCAACTATTAGATGGTTGTCTAAAACCAACATGGTTTCTGGGAGATTCAGCTCCAATGCAAGTTGAAAATGTTCTCTGTGATTCCACGAACAAATCTTCCGATAATGACGATGATTATGATATTTCTAGCGATGAAAGTTATGAAAGTGATAGCTTCTATGATAGTGAAAATGAAAGCTCTGATGGTTCAGATTTTTAAATAAAATTTACGGATAGATAAGATACGTTTGTTTAATTTTTGAGTTACTTAAATGCTTCATTTATATGTAATAAGTTATTGAATACTTGAATAAAATATAATATTTACTCAAACAGTACTTGCACAATAAAATTTTATTTTACGTGAGTAACCCTAATTTTATTTTTAATGGATAGTAATTTAATGTGGTAATCTTTACATTTATCATTTTGAGAAGACTTTTTTTTGGAGTATTTATTAAGTTGTATCTACTATTGTTTTAACTGGTGGTTGAGAACACGATTATCAGGCGTATGCGCAATGGCTCAAAAGTGTCGTACAGCTAGTACCCGCTATCCTTTTCTGACTGGTAATATTACGCGCTAGCTCTCTTCCACTCTACCTTCAATATTTATCATTTTTAAGAGTCGGCAACCCTTATTTGCGGCTAGATTTAATTAGGCAACCGTGTATCATGATCAACAGAAAAAATTCAGCTTTAATTTGATGTATAGCTAATAAATATACATTATGAACGAGTAAATGTATCATAGTCATACCTGCTTACACCTGGCTGCGAAGAGGTGCGGCCAAGTGCGCAACGGCAACCGTGGTTTTTCAGAGTCTTTATGTGTATTGTCATGAAGTGGACGCTATTTTATTTGAAAAACAAATGAATGAAATGTTTTCCGAAAAATCAATTAACAATAATTTAATTAAAAATATTTGCGGCCAAGTTTTAATAGGCAACCTAGTAGATATACTTAGTCTGGCCATAAATACTGTTACACTTAATTATAAAAAAATATTACATTTGAATTTCGAATCTGTCATTTTTATACGATTGTTCATTGTGTTTTCTCATTTTGGCGCCAATACATTGTAAAATATTTTGCGATATTAAAATGGTGTGGGGTGATAAAGAGAACCGAATCGCTGTGATAGCATTACACAAAGTAGGTATGGAGCCAAATGCAATTTTTAAAACTCTCCATACACTTGGTATTAGTAAAATGTTTGTGTACCGGGCTATTAATAGGTACAATGAGACCTCCTCTGTTTGTGACAGAAAAAGATCTGGCCGTCCACGTAGTGTTCGTACGAAAAAGGTGGTCAAAGCAGTAAGGGAAAGAATTCGAAGAAATCCTGTCCGAAAGCAAAAGATTTTATCTCGGGAAATGAAGATAGCACCTAGAACCATGTCGCGTATTTTAAAAGATGACTTAGGACTTGCAGCCTATAAGAGACGCACTGGCCATTTCTTAACTGATAATTTAAAGAAGAATAGGGTGGTAAAATCGAAACAACTACTGAAGCGGTACGCAAAGGGAGGTTACAGAAAAATTTTGTTTACGGATGAGAAAATTTTTACAATTGAGCAACATTTTAACAAACAAAATGACCGTATTTATGCTCAAAGCTCTAAGGAAGCTTCCCAATTAGTCGACAGAGTGCAACGTGGACATTATCCGACTTCAGTGATGGTTTGGTGGGGTGTTAGCTATGAAGGAGTGACTGAGCCATATTTTTTGTGAAAAAGGTATCAAAACATCGGCACAAGTGTATCAAGATACCATTCTTGAGAAGGTAGTTAAGCCCCTTAACATCACCATGTTCAATAACCAAGTATGGTCCTTCCAGCAAGACTCGGCGCCGGGTCATAAAGCTCGGTCCACGCAGTCTTGGTTGGAATCGAACGTTTCGGACTTCATCAGAGCTGAAGACTGGCCGTCGTCTAGTCCCGATCTTAATCCGCTGGATTATGATTTGTGGTCAGTTTTAGAGAGTACAGCTTGCTCTAAACGCCATGATAATTTGAGTCCCTAAAACAATCTATACGATTGGCAGTGAAGAATTTTCCCATGGAAAGAGTGCGTGCTTCTATTGATAACTGGCCTCATCGTTTAAAGGACTGTATTGCAGCCAATGGAGACCACTTCGAATAAGCTTTTTATATTTTTAATTGTTTTATATTTATGTATTAAACTGACACACTGTAAAAGTAATAAATGTTATTTGCAGTTAACAATTTTCTTTTTTCTTTATTACAATATTTATGGCAAGACTAGGTATATTCTTCTAAGCATAAATATGTGTAAGAATGTAGTTTTTAACATGTACTCGATGAGTGCACTAATTGTGCAGTGGGATCTCGTACTATGACGCTAAATATACATTGTAAAGTTTTTATTACGAACAAAACGTCACACTATAAGTATAAACATCCCGTGACATCCAATAGAACGGAAAGCAATTATTTTCGTTCAAACACGCCTTGTTCCATACAAGTCAATTTATCAAATTCTCCCAAAGTAATTACCGCTGCACCTCGACGGCAACCAGTGAGTGCGCTCACTAACTCATATTTTAACTTTATTATCCACTAGCGTCTTGCATTTTATCATGATAATATTTGAAATAAACTGGAAATGGATAGTCATCTGTAAGTGTTGAAATAGCTAAGTGTTTTAGAAGTTTATGGATTTATGAAAAGTATTTGAAGGTTTTAGTTGAATTATTTTAGGAGAAATCAAAGACCTTATTAATGACGTTAAATGAACATTCTTTGTCATTATATTCTAGGTGATTTAGATTGTAAATTGGTCGCCTACGATACGGTCCAAAGGCTAATGTAGAGATTAAGGTCTTGTCCTATAATCTCAATTAAATTTTATTAATATCTTAGAAGTAGTTTTATTTCATAAGGAAAATTGTACTTTTGGAAAATAAAATAAATTTGATTTCTTGGCGAATGATGTGTGAAAAGAACTGTTCTTTAACAGTCTACCGATAGATAGCCTCGAACGGAGAAGATGGAAATCAAAAGTCGTCAAGAAACAGAATTTTCTTCACATGTAAACGTTACTTAAGAGTTTAAAGTTCGTAATCTCCGGCTAAATCCATTACCACAACGTTTTGGATACGCTTTTATTATTTACAAATTGTTCGCTTCAAGAATTAACTCGCTAATTACTGTTTCAGCAGAATCATAAAGCATTAATCGCCGAGGTTTATATTTACGTATCGTAACATTAATAAAGTGACTTGGCAAAGTTGAGTGGCACAAAATGCTCTGTCAAGCGGGATTTAGTCCCTTGGTTGTGACGGATTGGCTGGGCTTATACTATGACAAATTTATCATGAGCCATCTGCGATATCGCCAGCTGTTACACTCATGGATCTTCGTAATTTTGACGCTTTGGATCCGAGCGTGTAACATTAATAAAATATCAATCAAAATTGAGCTTTAAGATAAAGCAGTAAAGTGTGATTCTGGATAAGCGATGATGAAGTTGACAAACTTTATAGATTGTCAGATATTTGTTTATAAGTCCAAAAGTCTGTTGGAGGACCGTGTAACGAGCCTTCGGAGCATTAAATTGGGCAAACTGTTCGCTTTATAAGCTGTTGACGTTGTTTTATTATTTTCAAACGGTTATTTTGTTTGTCTCAATTGTCAAAAGTTTCTGGTTTCATTCAAGTAAGTATATGGTCAGAGTAATGAATAAGAATCCACGATTAGGCTATAGATGAATAATCTAATAGCAATTAGCAAATAGTGATAGCAAACAATTTACTGTGTGTAATGCTTTTTGATTTATATTTTGCTGATATCCGTAGACTTTATTTTTAAAAGTAGAGATAAAAATATAAAGAAAAATTTGTATGAAGTATAGAAATTTATATGATATTCTTATATTTTCGAATTATGTACGTGGGATAATGGCAAAAAATATTATAGGGAAAATATTTTTGCAATTATTTCATGCCGTTAATAAATAGCAATTAGATATACTCAATCATGGAGTTGAAATCTACACTAACATAAAAGGCTAAAGAGTTTATTTGAAAGCGCTACTCTTAGGAACTACCAAATCAATTTTTCACTAATGGGAACCTACATTACTCCTGCGTGCTACTTTTTATCCCGATAAAACAAAAAGCGGGAGTTTTATCCCGGAAAAACTTTTCCACGCGGGGGGAGCTGCGAGCAAAAGCTAGTAAATAGTATAGTCACCGCCACACAATATTTTAATTACTTATAGTAATTAATTACCATAAGAGGTCAATAAAACAGCGCTGATTAAATAAAAAATACCATTCACGATTAAAACATCATTAAAATAAATAAATAAAACACAAAAAATGGCTATATCGCACGTCTTCTGAATTTTGATTGTATCCTATCCGATTATAATGAAGTCAGGCGCGGGGTCTCATCAAAAATGTATTTTGTGAAAACGTCTGATGCCTCATAATGGTTCTGTGGAAATGTGCTAAGTTTTAAGTGGATAGTAAAGTAAAGCTAGCTCTTAATGTAACTTCAAAATATCCTTAGTAAGATATTCATACCAAGATGAGTGAATTTTTGGACTACCCTAATGTTGTTCTTGTTGCTGTATTAAAGGCGGAATAAATAATTTCGAACTACGTTCTGGACGGACTGCCTTAGTGGCGCAGTTGTATTACGGAACGACTG
Source organism: Manduca sexta (assembly GCF_014839805.1). Lineage (NCBI taxonomy): Eukaryota > Metazoa > Arthropoda > Insecta > Lepidoptera > Sphingidae > Manduca > Manduca sexta. The sequence goes on from NC_051130.1 coordinate 9,225,999, forward strand.
CAGTGCTGAGGTTTCAGGTCCGGCAAAGTGATACTGGGATTTTCTACTCAGTGTCAGCCAGGAGTCCGGAATTTATGCCTAATATGGCGAGGTTCGCCCCCTATCACATTATGGGACGAAATATGTATGGCGGGAAGTAGGTTCCTACACCTTCGGGGATTGAAGGCGTCAGTGTGTGTAGGTACTAGAAGATATAACCATTCATATTGTGTTCAAATAAGTATTATAATATTTGGATCTATTTTGCCTTGGTCTTTTGATGATGTGGTTTGTTGACAAAGAAGTTCTAAATTTATTTCTAGGGCAGGTGACCTAGTGATGACCTCACTATTATCATGTCATCATATTAAGCAGGGAAAAAAACGCTGCGTATTGTCAAGATGAAGCTCAGCTTACTGCATCTTGATTGAAATAAAAAAATGGATATCGGTCGTATAATAAATTACAGCTAATACCTTTGAATTCCATTGAAAATCACATTTGTCATTAGCGATAGTGTTCTAATTACTTTTAATATAATAGCCATTGGGACAGCCTCCACGCTGCGGGCGTTGAGCCAACTCTGATATAAGGATCCACACATATTTGTTACAAGTCTAACCGCCTTAGAATTGTAATTAATTAGCATTCTTGGTATTTGAACCCCATAGGACCTGTTTCCCGTATTCTTGATACTTACAACCCACCACTCAAAAATTTCACAGTACTCCTGGCACTTATAACCTATCATTCAACATAATCTCAGTATGAAGTCACGACCCCTAAGCGTGATTGGTGGGTGTTTATTATTTACTAGCTTTTGAAAGCTGTTTTACTCTCGTGTAAGTATTTCTGGAAAACAAGTAAGCAAAATTAAAGTCGGAAACTGGAATGGACTGGAATCGAAAATCGGAAACGGAATATTTTTTTAATCATCGCACAGAGCCTGTGTTGCTGAGAATTTATGTATTGCTGTATTGTTGAGTACTGATATTCTTGAATGCGGTCTGTAAATCGTTATAATGATAATTAATTCTAAATAAATTCTACATAAAAGGAAGCCGGCAGGAATCGAGTTATATGGACCCTTTACTACTGTTATACCAGTATGGTTTTTCTCGGTCTAGCGTCTTCGCGGCGCTTTACTGATTTTTTTTTTTATTCTGATTAGTAGTTTTGGTGATATAAATGCTTCGTATTTATAATAGTATTCTTTAGCTTGCATCATAATTAATCGTTCATACGCTAATATTGTTACAGTAAGACGGGGACAGATGATATAGTGGTCTAATTGTAATGAAATTTATTAGCGAACGTCTAGCCAAACCCAACTTACCCAACTAATCTTGTTTGATTCTAACTTAATCTCAGTTAATTTAGATTCAACTTAGCTTTTACAACGTTACACGAGGAAGCTGTAACTTTAGTATTAATTCACTTAGACGAAGAAGATGCGAAAATGTATTAATTATTATAATTATTAATCTACCTAAATTACAAATGCTGGTAAAGAAGCAGATGATCCAGCCAATATTAAGAGACCTAAAGAAAAGAAGATACAATTCAGATAAAATAATAAAAAAATACAGCATTATTTTTGGTTGGTGAACGTAGCTTCAAACTCAGAACCGGAAATGGAGAACGTATATTTTAAATATATTCAAATATGGAACTTTATTTCTTGCATAACTTTAAACATCGGCCGTGCATTTAGGCAATCTGAGCGCTTCGAGAGCGGTATCCAGTGTCGTCTAATTCAATCACGAGTCCACTATACCCCAACCACTAGTATAACTAATTCAATTATGTCGCTCCTGCCGGTAGACTGAAATATCAAATAGAGGCTTTTATATCGCTCTGGTATTATTCGCTCTTTGCTGTGGTAATTAAGTCTATTTTTATTATGTTCGTGCTATAATTTCTTGCGCTTTGAGAAAGTATTGTTTTGTGCATGTCTGTCTTTCTCATTTGGTAGTCAACGTGTACCTGTACTAAGGAAACACCGTTAGATCATGAAAAACCAGCATAAAATCTGAGAGCGGTATCGTTTGTTATTGCGTTTCGAAATCAATGAGTTTGTATAACATGTTCACATACACCACGTTTTGTCCACGAAGGGGTAAGCAGAAATGGAACGAAAGCAGAATTTTCGCTAAGTGTGTTCCGTCTCATGATGTAATAGTGGGCGAGCCTATCGCTATATCAGGCACAAATACCAGTCTTCGGCAGAGAGTAAAAACCCCAAATATCAGTACCCAACCCGGGATTCGAACCCGGGCTTTCAGAGCAGTGGTCGTACTGCGCTTGTAATATAACTACGCCACCGCCACCGAAGCAGCATAACATGTTCAGTGAGTATTAAGTAAGGTTTTAAAAAGAAAGTCCTTTTCACAATACATGTTCATTCTCTTAAAGTGTGCAGTGCACTCACATTTGCTTTGTGACTGTCCATGCCCGTAATTGTGATGACTTACTGAGTGATCTAGCTATCTTTCTATAGAATGTAGCTTCTATCTTCCTCACAATGTTCTTACATGCGTGTAACAACAATCCTAGACAAACATCAAAGTTCGCTAGTGTTCTCTCTATAAATACGTCAGATGTTTGAATGTTAAGCAAATAGTCATGCAATGTAATCATTAAACTACTGTTTCGACCCACAGTGGTGAATTGATTTCCTACATAGGTATTTAATTAGAGGTTAGTAAAGTTTTGATTCGAAATCGGAGAAATAATGGACATTTTAATTATTTTTCATATGTGCACGGCAAAATTACCTGCACCTGATGGTAAGTGGAGTGGGGTCCAATAAAATGTCGACTGACGAGAGATGATTACCCCTCGGCACTCGACACAATTATGCCGGCCTGTTGGAATCGGATATACACAGTCTAATCCCGGAACGAACACTTACGTGGGCAACTATGGCGGGTTTTAACATCTTGTGTACGGTGGTCGCTATCCGAGCGAATATAAAATGTATCCTACCACCAGCATTCAATTTTTTTTCAGTGAACCAAGATAGGTATAGATGTTATAATACATAATATTCATTGATGGAATTCATTGGAATGCTACTAATTTTCTCATATGTGAAATATTGTCAAGATGGATACAACCAAGTCGTGGTATGCAAGTCCATACAACGAATTCTGGGACTTTAATTGTAGTGGATATTGGGGATATCGGGAAAGAGGTAGGTAGGCTGTTAATACTGAATATTTTTTTGGTTTGGACGAATTACCCATAATTGGAATTGAATTAGGTTTATCCATCTATTTATAAAGCATATTTGTTAATCACATTCCTCTAAGTATTAATTACTTAGTGATACTAAGTAATTAATACTTAGTATCACTAAGTAATTATATTAGTACACCCAAGTGACTGCAGATGTTTCTAATCTATGTTATTGGAACAACAAAATCTGTTAACCGGTGTTGATTGCTACATGCTACGTCATGATTAGAACGTAATTGGTACATGAAGCTATTACGTTCACAGCCACAACGTACCCAACATATTGCTGTTTTACTAATAAACCTTATAGTTATAGTAATGCTTACACACTTGATTATAATTGTCGGTATAATGGTTTTGCTTTCTTGTACTAGCGGTTGAAATTAGAATCTAAATTGAATGGAAACTGAATAAGAATCTCATATCGAACATTAAGTTTTTTAGGAAAGAAAAAAAGAAAATATTTATTTGTAACACGCAAGATTAAAAAATAATAATAATATAAATAAGTGTTTTCTTTACACTTATATCAATTTGCAAAAACAAAAATTTTTCAAAAAAAAAATTCACAAAAACGAACCCAACTTGGCATTATGCCAAGTTGGGCCAGCTCTGATCTTCCGCTGGGTTTTATGTGATAGGCGCCAAAAGAATAAAATCATCATCAATCAATCATCAGTTTGCTAATATGATTTGTCAAGTACTGAGTCCTAAGGGTGGTTTGACTTCAAGCATAAGGTCGTTTGTAAAAAAAACTCATAACATGCTTGGAAAAGTGTTGTGCTCCAACAGTTGGAACACAATTTTTTTATTGGTTGTTAGATCCCGTTTAGATGACACGTATTAGACGCGCGTTTACAACTACATTTATTTTGATCGGGGTGTATTAACGCGTATACATAACATACGTGTAGTGGTTAACGCGCGTCCAATGGTTGTCGTCTGAACTGGGCCTTAATTTTTTTTTATTTACGTTGATTGAAGAAAAGTTATAATAAATGTATTATATTATAATCTGTTACATGTTAGATCTAGATACGTATTTCCTTTAGGATATAATGTTATCCAGACCCTTCAACAGCAAAATATATAAGAAACTAAAATAAATTTGAAGTTGTTAAGGCGAATGTATCACAAATAAAAAATCAACATTTATTTCTATTTCCTTGTTCCCAGGTACATATTTCTCGCGATCTACACGGCGGAGATGATAATAAAATGCATAGCTAAGGGTTTCATACTGAACAAATACACCTACTTGCGGAACCCTTGGAACTGGCTTGACTTCGTTGTGATCACGTCAGGGTACGCCACGATCGGCATGGAGGTCGGCAATCTCGCCGGCCTGAGAACATTCAGGGTCCTGAGGGCGTTGAAAACTGTTTCTATTATGCCTGGTGAGTTGATATTTTTACCTAGTTGATATGTTATTAAATTATATTAAATGTTCGTGGCATTAAGTCCGCCTAAATACCATGTTTACGAAGTGTAAATAAAAAATAATATTTAGCAGTAAGCATTATCACGTAATAGCTTTTGCTCACGGCTCCGCCCGCGCGATCAGGTTTTCGCAGAATAAAAATCTCCCTTTTTATTTTGAGATAAAAAGGTAGCGTATAGTATTCAGAAGTAATGTAGCTTCCTATTAATAAAATTAAAGCAGCATTCGAAAAAAAAACATTTAAAAAGTATTTTTTTTTTCTATTTGTCCTTTAAGTATAATATTATAAGTATTATTTTGACCTAAACGTGGGCGCTTCGGTGGACGGCTAAAGAAGTATTTTTAAAACCCGCGGTTCGGTCTATCTGTGTACCTAAATATTTCTGAATCTGTATGACTGTATGTGGCATTATAGCTCGCAACATACACACACACAGATATACACTTCAAACTTATGACACCCCTATTTTTCCGTCAGGGATTAAAAATATATCACCTTTATTCCTGAAAGTTCTTTAATACGAGCGGAGCCACGAACAAAAACAAGTTAAATAAAGGTGTTGCAATATCTTGACACTAATAATCAACATGATATAACGAAGCATTCATTAGTGTTGCCAACCGTAGCTTTTTAACGACACGCTACTACGGAGATACTGTGTTGCAAGATAGGCGGTTCATTAGTCCGTAAAACTGGTAAATTTTTAACATATTCCAGTTTACTATGCTCCACGTTTTCTATTACGCGTTTTCATATTTTTAAATACGAAATTACAATTCAGACTTTATTCAGTCAAGTTAAACTACAGTTTAAATGGGGCAGAAATATTTTTGCATTTTACAATGCCATCTTGCTTCGAGAATATCAAATGTATCTATTACTCTGTTATTTTTCCTTGCAACGTAGAATTGTCTGAAACGAGTTATTACATAGAATCTTGGCGGAAAAATATTTCAAGTGAAATTTTATTATTTGACGAACTCAGAGAAGGAATTTCATTTTCAAATGCAGTATATTCACATTGAATTACTTTTTACTTCGAACGACGCTGACAATGCATTGCCATTAAGGCAAAATAATATTTGTACTCGATAAATTTAATTTGAAGCCAGGTAAAGCAGTAAAGGTTGTTTAAAATTCAAATGTCTGAATTGTACAAATAGAACTATGTTTCACAATAATTCGAAGCAACTAAAAAGTTAAGACGCAGCGCCACACAGATGACATTTGCTCAGAAAAACAAGGCTTAAAATTGAATTTACTTCGAGATAAAGATATAATTCTTTGTAAAACATTAGTAGGCAAGAAGATATTAAACAAAATTTGTGAATTGAAATAATGAATGTAAGAAAATAATAAATAATCATGAGTTATATTTTTCTGTCGTCTTGGTCAAATCGGGTACCTACGTCACATAAAAACGTCAAGATGAAATCGTTAACCGCAAACGAAATTCAGAAGGCGTCCCAGAATTCCGGAGTACAATCTGCCCTTCCAAACGACCGGTCCCACATTGTAATGTGGCCTTAATTGCGTTTAAATTACGGACGGTTTTAGCTTGTCACTCTATGAAAAGGTATTTACTTGTTAATTACTGAATCCTTTTTATGCTGTGGCATTTAATGTGCGTAATTTGCTTTCGAAATTATCTTCTAAGACTTTAAATCAATGTTTCAACACAGAAGTACGCAAATTAATTTTAGAAGTTTTATTAATTAAGATAATTATTTCTATGACATTTTACATAATAGAATTTCGTAGCCAACTTCTTTATGGAAACCTCTCGATTTCATGTAGGTCATTTTAAATCTGTTGTATAGGCACATAATATTATCACAAGGAATCCTAGACAGTTTAATTACTGGGCACTGTGTCACTTAGGAACCAATTTTGCAGGCTGCTGAACATAGTGCATAGGCAGTACTCTGAAATGTATAGTTCTTGATAATTCATTGCTGTTCATAGTTAAGCGTTACCCAGTATTTACTTCTTTGATCCACGCGAAAATGTGTCTGTTGGTCTCGCTATTATTCGCGTCGTAACAAAGTAACGGAGCGGTACGATATTAACATAAAGAAAGTCCATAGGCCGGAGAAAAAGATGCCATATTTTACCCCAGTTAGATGCACGATTCCCGGCGAATATTCATTCTGCGATTACGTTCACACGGGCAAAGCCGTGAGTAAATCTAGTAAATAATAAAGGTGAGTGAGTATGAACTCTGCATCTGCAAATTTCCAATATTTGCAGACACATTGAACCCATTTCCTTTGAGCTCAAATCGAAGAAAGCTTGCGATAGAATTCAAATATGTTCATTCAAAAGATATTTGCATTCTGAAACGTCGTCCGTCAGTAAGATTGATCATGTTTGAAAAGCAAACTGTTAATCAAAGCAAAAAATGTACGAATCATTTCATCAGAAAAGTCAAACTTCAAGTCCATTTGGCGTTTTTTGCCGGGAATTAAAGGGAAATTATTTATTTGTTCACTTTGCTCATAAAAACAAAATCAAACGCCTGTTTTCGAAATTCAAAAACTTTAATTTTTTTTTTTTTTATTTTAAAGTTCTCTCTTTTAGTAAAGAGATTGGTTATTGCGCTTTCAACCTTCATGAAATTCATCTTTTTAGCGCAGTAAGGAGTTTGGTTATTGCATCAGCCTTAATGTAAGTAATACAATCTCTTGTTCCAGGTTTGAAAACCATTATAAACGCGTTGCTCCATTCCTTCAAGCAGCTGGCTGAGGTCATGACCCTAACTATCTTCTGTCTGATGGTGTTCGCGTTGTTTGCGCTGCAAGTTTACATGGGAGAGTTGAGGAATAAGTGTGTGAAGAACCTGGTTATACCGACAGGGGAAAATTTTACGGATGAAGTTTGGGCGGCGTAAGTATTTTGTATGGAAATAAAAATCGTGAGCACCATTTTACCTTGCCTTGTCTTTACTGTAAGAGGGGTTAATGCAACACTTTTTGGGACATCTTACAGAGTGGGCTTGGCTTAGTTTGTACGATCTATCGTCTGCGATCAACGGGGGATCCGATCAGGCCAAATTATGTTGAAAAATTTTGCTTTTTAACAAAACCCTTAACAAACAGTTAGAACAGTATGCGAAACCTCACTTCCAAAATGTAGACAAATCTTGTAAATAATGCCATTTGTACATATATTATTTATTTATTTTCTTTTTTAACAGGCCTTCGCGAGAAATTGTGTTAAAAATAAACAAAAAAAATTTCTTCCAGATGGATAAAAGACTCGTCAAACTGGATGCTAGATGAGGAAGAAGTGCCTATACTCTGTGGTAATCTCACGGGAGCGAGACACTGTCCGCCGCAGTTCACGTGCCTTTGCGTCGGCCCCAACCCCAATCACGGGTACACCAACTTCGACAACTTTCTGTGGTCCATGCTCACCACGTTTCAACTTATCACGCTGGATTATTGGGAGAACGTGTATAATATGGTAAGTTGACACACAGATGCATCCATTTCCCGCCATGTATATTCCATCCCATGATGTGATAGGGGGCGAGTCTGTCGCTATATCGTGTACAAATGACAAGCTAGAGTAGAAAAATCTAATATTACTTTGATTGACCTGGGGATCGAATCCGAAACAGTAGTCGTGCCAATATACCTACGCCAACGAGCTAGTAAGTTCTTTAAGTTTATTACGGCATTTAATTATAATTTTAATATATCGTATAAAAATATTAACAGTAATCACTCATAGATAATCCACAACATAAACCTAGAAGCATAAAATATTTGAAACAAAGTTTTATATAAAACAGAGAGCACAAAAAAGGTTTTTTTTATCGTCTACGTGGGTGGGTCGCGATATATTTAGCGTCCATACTTCTTATATTATATTTATTTTGCAACCAATACACATTATTACCGTATTGCTAGCAATATAAAGATTAGATAAAAGTAAGAGGCATAACATCGACTGACATTCTAGTTGTAAATCTATTTAAAACTTATATTAACACTCAGAACAATGACAAGCACATAATACCATAGACTATCAATAAATTATTTTACAATTACGCAAAACCCATAAAATAAACAGCCAATACAAATCAACATCTATTTAATTTAAAGTGCGTGTTTAGGAATAAGTTAAACGTTGGCGAGGCTGATGATTCTGACAGAATTTTATTAGAAGGGTCCTAGTGAAATGAACTTTCAGTTGGTGTATACGTGATGTGAGAGACGTTTACCGCTTTCCCTTTAATTAATTCTCGCAAGGGGCCTTCCCTACAGTTCTTATATAATTGTGGAATGCTAAATTTCCATTTAAATAAGGGATAATATTATAATACACGGTTATATGTTAAAAAATATGTAAAAAAGTTAAACCATTTAGGAAAATTCAAATTTCTTTTCGAAGTAAAATCCGGACCAGATATTTCTGTAGCTAAGTACTTCATCTAGTTAAAAATTTACCCCAGTCAAAAATATCTATATATTTATATATTATAATATTGTTTTTAAGAACCAGCAAACAGTCCTTACCTACAAACTAATATTATATCTACTGATTTTATTTAATTTCCTTTGTAACTTAAACTTTCTCTTAATTCTCAAAGGGCGGTATATTCTTAATTAAAAAGTTTTGATATACGCAAAAACAACGCGATTTTATTAAAAACACAGGTGTAATTTGTAAATTGATATTTTTATACTTCGCTCCCAACATTTTGCACAAAATAAGATTCATTCTTATTTTACACACTCAATCAATCAATCTTTTTATAAATCCGCGTCTATTCAGAGCCTTTGAGGTTGTCAGCAGTTGCCCTTTCATTCTATATTTGTAAAACATTCTTTGACCTTATTGACGTGGAATATCGTCACATGTTACATGCAAAATTAAAATGAGGCACAAAGAAGATGTAATTACATTAGGTAGATACGACTTTATTTAACAGCATAATAATCTATACATTCCCCTTTTTTGTCTGTCTGTTTGTTATCGAATTCCTCAAAATCTACTAAACGGATTTATGTGAAATTTGGTATGTAGATAATTTAAGACCCTGGGAAGGTTATAGGCTACTGTATATCCCGGGAAAATATAAAGCGAGACTTTTATCCCGGAAAACTTTACGCGAGCCAAGCCGCGGGCAAAACCTAGTAAATTAACTAACTAACTATAAAATTCTTATGTAAGCTGTAGATACCTTCAAAAGATAAGTATTCGCCGTTATATATTTTATAATAGCTTTGTATAAAAATGTTTTGTATGTGTTGTCTAATGGTATCTCTAAAAAAAAATAATTAAAAATCATATTTCATATTTGCAACACATCTAGGTACAATCACAACAAATCTAAAATTTGCTATAAAATATACTATCAAGACTGTTATTAAGTATATCAATGCTGTAATTGATCTTAACTTTTATAAATCCTTTTTTTAACAACATCCAACCTCTACTCTGTAACACGGGGCCCGCACCGGCCATTGTGTTTCGTGTAAGCCTCTCGCATTATAATTAAGGGCACAATTAAAAGCAAGTGGCACGTCGCGGTAAAATGTAATGAATCCGACCCTCGCCACCAATGGTTTAAAGGAGTTTAGTATAAATGCGTTGACTGACGTAGGTTAGGTTAGGTTAGGTTAGGTAATGTGACTTTTGGGTATTTTATTTTAGAAGATTAAATGTTCAGGAGTGTGGTTATATAGTTGTAGTAACAACGGATTTTCTATAATATAGATGCAAGTATAAATATTTTAAGTATTTATTTATATGGGAAAGATAATATTATGACTCTTATAGACTAACTAGCTTTTGCCCGCGGCTCTGCCCGTGTTATAAAGTTTTTCAGGCTAAAGTTTTCCGTTATAAAAGTAGTAGTTTCCCGGGAGCCTATGTTCTTCCCAGGGTCTCAAACTGTCTCCATACCAAATTTCATCTTAATACGTTGGGAAGTTTTTGAGTTTAACACGTTCCGGCAGACAGATGTTAGCGGGGGACTTTGTTTTATAATATATTTTTTAGAACTTTTTAAGTGAAACAATCCCGTCATACATCATTGTTGCATAACTTTAACCGTTTACGCAGCGCAGGCAACGGAAGCTCTCAAAACTCATAATTTTCCCCGTTTTTGCAACATGTTTCATTACTGCTCCTATCCTATTGGTCATAGCGTGATGATATATAACTTTGAGCATTCCACAAACAAAGGACTATTCAACACAAAAATATTTTTTCAGTTCGAGTCGGTAGTTCCTGAGATTAGCCATTATTACTCCGCTCCTATTGAATATAGCGTGATGATGTATAGCCTATAGCACTCCACGAACAAAGGGCTATCCAACGCAAAAAGAATTTTTCAGTTTGGACCGATAGTTTCTGAGATTAGCCATTACTGCCCCGCTTCTATTGGGTATAGCGTGATGATATATAGCCTATAGCACTCCACGAACAAAGAGCTATCCAACGCAAAAAGATTTTTTCAGTTTGGACCGGCAGTTCCTGAGATTAGCCATTACTGCTCCGCTCCTATTGGGTATAGCGTGATGATATATAGCCTATAGCACTCCACGAACAAAGAGCTATCCAACGCAAAAAGATTTTTTTAGTTTGGACCGGTAGTTCCTGAGATTAGCCATTACTGCTCCGCTCCTATTGGGTATAGCGTGATGATATATAGCCTATAGCACTCCACAAACAAAGAGCTATCCAACGCAAAAAGAATTTTTCAGTTTGGACCGGCAGTTCCTGAGATTAGCCATTACTGCTCCGCTCCTATTGGGTATAGCGTGATGATATATAGCCTATAGTACTCCACGAATAAAGGGCTATCCAACGCAAAAAGAATTTTTCAGTTTGGACCGGTAGTTCCTGAGATTAGCTATTACTGCCCCGCTCCTATTGGGTATCCACTGTATCAAAACATACTTAAGAATTGCAATATTTTTTGTCTAAATATTATGTGACTGTCCAAAATACTCTTCAAACAGGTTCATAAAATTTGACAGAATTTTTATTTAAAGTTAAAGATTTTCAGGTTCGTTTGACTTATAATCAATACCAAAATCTACATCAACATTCCTCGAATTAACAAAGTTGCAATATACAACCCGAAATACCGTCAGCTTCGGAACTGCGTTAAGGCAAATAAAGCGCGGGACGTTCCATTAGATTAGATGGGGCAGAAATCTGCAATCGGGCCTCTGTTACGTCAAACCATGGCTATGCTATCGGCACAAAATCGAATTACTTTTTAACTTTACTTCCTAAAGAGGAGGAGGTTCTCAATGGGTATATATGTATTTTTTTTACTAGGAAGTAATAAAATTGAAACTTAACTTGCCAGAAATGTGAAATCACTAATTCTTAAGTTATAATTCAATAATAAGGATAATAATTAAGATACTACCATCGTTTTAGAAAGTGTTATCACTGAAAAAACTCATGAAACTTGCATCTTTCAAAATTAAAAAAAGTGTGTGCATACAGAAGTGAAACATTTGAAAAATAGCCTACGAGAGATTGAGATGGATATAGAGTATCGGGAATATTAGAATCAATGTAAGGTTTATTATTTTTGCACAATACTAAATTAATTGGTGTGATTAAAATATTCACATAAATAAAAATTGTCAAATAATACAACACGCTTGCTTTATAATACGCAGGCGCAACACATACTAACAAAATAATAAAAAGATGCAAAAAGGTTGAACGCTGTTCCTTTTTCAAATATCTTGACGAATTTTCATCGAGTTTGAAATCACAACGATTCTAAAGGAGTTTTACTTCAACAATGAACAATTATATACTTCGTAAAATTGAGTCGCCCTCCTTCGAAATAACAATTACAGCTGTGCAAATCGCTCAGAAATCCAATACTCTGACCGCATGATTATTGTTCAATTATACGGAGTCTGAGTGTTCAACGTTACTATTCAAATGGATGTCGGCCAAATGTAATAACTCTCTTCACCCGATAATTTGATCTTGTCTGCATTTGCATTTCTGTTAGAGCGGGATTTTCGTCACTCAGAATTGATGTTGAAGGCGTAACATTACAAGGAATCTTCATTGCCATGTCAAATAGAATTACTTGGATATTTCACATGGTACACTAGTTATAAGGTCAATGATATTTAATGCCTTTAGAGGTCGAATTTACATAATTCTTTTTTTTATGTTCAGGCTGGAGGGATTCGGTTATAGTTACGAATTTTAGTACAAAATTCGTAATATTCCGATAGTATATTATACAGGATACAGGATATATATGATTTTATAACATAACTAACATTCTGCAATATAGTAACTTTCTTAGTTTCATAGCTATTTAATAGCCTCACGAGCAAAAAATAGAAAACCTGCTTTCGAGGCGCCACTTTTGTTTTTGCGTATTAAAGTTAACGTTGTCAGTACATTAAATTAATTCCATATTTTACCGCAATATGGCGAGGTGTCTTGGTCAAGCTATAGAATAGATATGACAGAATACTTGATAACTATAATGATATCCAAAAACAAATAAAACAAATCGTTCTTAAAATCTGATGGCAAATAAAATATTCTTCTAAAACTTACATTATACTATAAAAATATTTCTCACCCGATAAACTTTCCACGACGCTCGAGGTGTTTCTTTTTTATTTACCAAAGCACTTCGAATATTTTCAAGGAACTGGCTTCTAGCTATTACCTAGGGTTAAGCGAGGAGACTATATTATGGTGGGTGTATTTTAAAAACTTTTACAATAAAGCAAAATGATAAGAGTTTGTATAGTTTAACTTCTTAAATGCAGAACCCTCGACTGTGGAGGTAACTTGTTGTTGTTGTTTTAAGTTTTCTTTACCGATAATTTTCACTAACTAAGCATTAAAACATTTGTATAAAATATTAATCGCTTTCTCAATAAAATGACTAATCTGTAGCAGTCGAATAAAAAGAATTTGATCCGAAATTTTACCATTTAACATCACAAATATTGGGGGCAGATTTCCGCTAGTACAAACACAAACATTCAATATTAATGAATATGTTTGTAGAAGCTAAGGTTAAGTCAATTTTCTTTCCTATATTCATCTTTTCCTCACACTAAATTAAATTCTTGATTGTCACTTTCCCTTTGGTTGCAGGTGCTATCATCTTGTGGTCCTATGTCGGTATCTTTCTTCACTGTGGTGGTGTTCTTCGGCTCCTTCTACCTGATCAACCTGATGCTGGCTGTGGTGGCGCTCAGCTACGAGGAAGAGTCGCAGATCACGCAGGAGGTAAATGTAAATGATTTTAAATAGAGCCATACCTTAAGAATTACTGTGGATTAGTATTTTTTGCTTTATCTACTCGGTGTAGGCTTCTTATTGTTTAACATGATGAAGATGTAAGAATGTTATTAACAAGCAGGGGAACAACTTTATTGTTATATTGACTATAATTAAATTTATTTGTAAAAAAATAAATTACACGTACAGTGCAGACCAAAATCATTACGCCTAACGATTAAAATCTCAACGTACGTCCAACGTTTTAATGGCTTTTACATGTAAAAAAAAGCAGCGCAATGTAAACTTAACTCTTTCCATGTTTATTTAAGGTTTATATGAATACATCTTTCAACTCCTTAGACCATATGCCTAAGCTTAGTCTAACTTTCCACTTCGGTTGGTATCTTAATCCGGCAGATAACTGGATTATCCGTGTGATTTGACCCGCGCTGGTCGGGTGCAAAGAGCCGGAGTACAATTAAACGCATACCATAAGTGATTGCATACCGGTCATCCGTGAAGATATTGCAATATTAGGAATTTGTACTTAATACTATAGTGCTTTGCTATGGAGGGAAGTGGACAATTAATATTTCCAACTCATCCCTATCTTTCTATTTGATTAATTTCGTTGCGGGATACAGACAAATCAGTGTTCTCTGAGAGTCGCCGAGCTTCACTGCTCGGTGTAATAAAATGCGAGCAACTGCTGGTGCTGGCTTTTAGGAGTTGTAGTGGTGGGAATTAGGGGGGGGGGGGTCAAGTCTCATATATTGCTTATATCTTGGTTCCGTCACTTTAACATTCACGTCGTTTATTAGAAGTCTTAAAATATGTCTTTGAATGGAAAAAAAATTATGCCGAATTATTGAAAGCCATTAGGAATCAAAGGTTTCGCTGAATCATGGAGCTATAACATCAGGCGTAAAGCATCTTTAAGGTATGGTAAGGAAAAAATAAGTAATATCATCACGTAAAACAAATTGTCTGATGTTATTTTAAACACTAAGAAGTCTTGTATTTAAATCAAAATGAAATGTAACTTTTTTAAGACACTGTACCTTCTTATACCTTCAAACTGATTTTGAAAAAAGCGGCAATAAAGGTTTTTTGCCTATTCTCTGGTGGAAACCGTTCCAAACTGGTAGTACAGTAAAATATTTATTAAGTCTAAATAAAGATTAACATGTTATGAAATCCATAAATTATTTAATCGCATTTATTTTCTTTACTAGGAAAGAAAAAAAGACCTTAACGAGCACCGTGACGATTCAACCTTCAGCTTTGACCCCACTTCGCTGGCTGTGCGCACGCTCGCCAAAGACTCTAAGAAGCGGATCGACGCTCGCAAGGGTCTTCTCTTAGCCTCATACTCTAGGAAGCGAACCAGGAGACGCAAACGGGGACGCAGTGCTATTCATCATGTTGCGGCCGTGGCTGCTGTTGCGGAACGGTATGTTGTAACTTTTAGTAGTTCCCTAATGTTCTTTTCCTCTCTCAGCGACTGCCCTGAGCTGTGGTCCCTCTCCACTAAGGGGTACCCTCAGTGTAATCGTTTAAAATCAAAGGTCAATGTGGTAGGCCTTAAATCGTTCATTCGAAAGACCGATTTAGCTAAATGAGCTAATTCGCGTCAGGTTATCAATCGTGAAGTCAAACAAAAGAAGATGAAATTACATAGTAGTCTACACACTCACTAAAGCACGTACTATATATTCTAATGCCTAATATCACCATCTTATAGAAAATCATTTGCCATTACAGATTTCCCGTTTGAATTTTGTATGAGATCAATCAGTGAGATTGCCGGAGGTCAAGCATTTTCCTTCCCCTTGGAAAACCTGAGTCCTCTCCCTATAAAATTATTGGTCTGCCCACTTAATATAATTTGTCTTATTTAATATTTCTATTTATAACTAGCGGACCCGACAGACTTCGTCCTGTCAAAAAGATTTGTAATATGACAGTTTTTTGTTTCTATCTATTTTATTGTCGGGGCAAAAATTCTCCTGAACAGAACCTTCACCCTAGTGATAGGGCGTTGTGAATAAAAAATAATTATTAAATAAAACAGATATAAGCATTTAAAAGTAAGTAATCGCTTTATTGGTAATCATCATAATTATTAACAAAAATCAGTTTTATTTTCATTGTAGTGTTTTATGATATACAATATTTTTTGTTTGATTCCCTGGCGCATAGACAAATAAATCTGATGGTTTTCCAACACGGGAACAGGCAACATACAATTGACCATGGGAGAAACATTGGTTTTCCAGATTAATACCACAAACACTTAATGATTACCCTTGGGACTTGTTTATGGTCATAGCAAAAGCAAGCCGCACTGGAAACTGTAGTCTTTTAAATTCAAATGGCACATCAGTCGGAATCATTGGGATGCGCGGTATGAGAACATCTTCTCCTTGATATTATCCAATTATAATATGATCTTATAATTAATAATCCACATGCAATAATTAGTGATCATAGATAATTAAACACTCTGCACAAAACACGATATACGAATTTGTTTCGTGTTGTTGACAAAAGCAAACTCAGTAGAGTACGTAACAGAAAATCCAAGAAAAACAACACTTCAAATCGACAACGATATTTTTTTTTTAAATTTGATATGACTTGAAGTCATGGACTTTTGGTAACGGTTGTGTTTGTCTGATGTAATGACGGGAAAACATGCATTTTAAAGTAAAACAAAAGAAATAATATCGCGAAGCCAACCAAATAACTAATGATGTATTAAATTTTATGAGTGTTCAATTTAGTCGGGTCCGCGATATCACTTTTGTTGAGTTTCAGAACGCGACATTACATTATTATATTCTGTGCTCCAACGCACACTGCTTTGATGTTAGGAACACACCTACATTGTTTAGACAACAGTGAACTTTACACAATAGCAATAAAACTCAAATTGAGTCTACGTATTAGTTAGAAAACGTTTGTATGGGATAAAGAAAAGGACTGTTTTTAGGGTATTTCCGGCAATTATTTGATATTTTCTCGCCGTAAAAACCATCCTTGAGCTTCGACGAATATTTAAAAAAAAGAATTGGCCAAATTGGTCCAGGCGTTCTTGAGTTATGCGCTTACCAACACATTTAGCGATTCATTTTTATATTATAGATATTATTATCATGCAGATACAAACGACATATTTTATTATAAATGTGAGTACATTTACAAATTAGATAAGTCCCCTCGTTCAAAATCCAATAGAACGTTTTTCTTTTTATCGAACTTACGCTTGGTAGTCGCGAATAAAGAAGCTTAATTGGGTGGCATCAAAATATGAAAATTTTCTGTATATTAAATTATATTTTACGAACATCGAAGAGGATTTTCTTATAATTATATTCTTTTGGTTGACTGCCTCGGTTGCGTAGTAGTAATTGGACACGGTATTAGTGTGACTACCGTACTGAGGTCCTGAGTTCCAATCCCGGGCCGGGTCAAAATAATTAGATTGGGTTTTCCATCTTAAAAATTACTCTCATAGCTCAGAGTCTGGAAGTAGGCGGTGTGGTACTGCCGTGTCTTGGAAAACACTAAAGCCATTGGTACGCCTGATCTCTATTCGGTAATGTCGAAACATAGTCTCACCGGATTATGCCAGAAGAGGAACAGAGAGTGCACCTGTGTATTGCGCACACGCTTGTGCACTATATCTCCTGCGTTCGTGGCTGATCTCCGTTAAGATTTGCAACCGTAGCCGAAATTCAGTTTGGAAGGAATCAATCGTTATTTTGGCCATTGCATAATGAAAATGGCAGCTTGCACTAGCTTTGACTTGTAGCTGTACCTACACGAGTCTCCTGCCAATCCACTTCTGACTAAATCTTTCCAGATAAACATTACACAATTCATACATTCAACATCGTTTTTTTGATAAATTCTAGTTTCTTCTTCAATTATTATGGTTATATAAAAAGATTCTTTATTTGTTTGACTATTATATTAAAATTTAAGTGAAATGTTTTAAACTATGAATGCTTATATTTATATGTAAATGTGAAAGCAACTGATGCATCAACTTTTATACAAGAAGCCTTTGAGTCAATAAATTCCCAGGAGCACTCACGTGAGATAACATTTCGTGGGACTCGCTTTGCAACAGTAGGGCGTCTAGAGAATCGCCTCGAAAAGCTCGATTACAATCTTATGTCGTGTTATATTTATCGTTACATTTGAAAATCTATACTCATATTATAAAGCTGCAGAGTTTGTTTGTTTGAACGCGCTAATATTAGGAAACCAATTTTGAAAAAAATCTCTATCTAGAAGCTACAACACCCTTGAGTGCTATATGCCACTTTTTAATATTTACCCACAATTTTTTTTTCACGGAGAAGTTAGTATTTGATAAAATCGGGAGGAGGTATAACTTTGTTACAGTTTTAAAGTTATACTTATTGTTTACATATGAACAAAAAATAAATAGAATGCTCATAGTGAACGTTAAGCTATTTTATAAAATCAATCTAAAAAAATAGAACGTTTGTCGCCTTAAGCCAAATTATACTATTTCACATTGCTATTGTTCCTTAAAATACACAAAGTAATGCTACCTATGTAAAAGACTAGAAGCGAGAACCTCCACCTTTTTGAAATCGGTTAGACTATTCACAACAAATTGAATAGCTTGTCAGCTAGGTTATCAAAATGGCGTCTGTTGCGGTGTCAGCTCGGACGTAAAAGATAAAAACAATGGCTTCCTACGGAATTGTGACATTCATTTCAGGGCTTTATCCTTTGAGCCCTTTCTGAGTTATTTGGTTAATAATTTGAGTTTCAGTAGCCAATATTAGAATTACGGGTATTATGTAGGATTTGTGAATGAGATGTTGTCTATAGTAATTTAGAATCTGTTTATTTTTTTCGGTGCGATGACGAATAATTATAATGTATATGAATATTTGAACGCAAAGACATTCGAACTTAATTATGGCTATACGTAGAAATATAAATTTAGATTTATTGCAATTATTTCTTAATAGACTAGGGAATTTATTATATTACTGGCCGTATAGAAATATAAAGCCAGGTTAATTGCAATTGTTTTATAAAAGACCAACGAAATTGTTACTGGCATTATGACAAATAAAACAGAGCCATTTACTAAGGCGTTTTGTAATTGTTATCAGCCTAGATTATTCGAAAAAACATTAATTTCGAAATATATGAAACCGACTTCTCATGACTTGTGATGAGGGGATTTAACTCCTTTGGATATGAGTTTTCACACAGCTATGCTCCGTCCTTAGATAAATAACGTCTATGAATAAGGACGAAAGTGTATAAATAAATATTTATGTAGGTTGCATATTATAAAGTTAAAGAAAAATATAAATCCCAAACAATCGCGAACAGAGTAGTTTGAGTTTAATTCGGTATTCGCAACACGCTTTTGTTACCCAGGAAAAGGACGCGAAGATTTACAAATGGGATGATTATTCAAAAACCCACGCGGCATATCAATACATCTTCCAATAAAGTGGCGATGAAATCGTGTGTGAACATTTGATATTGGAAGCATTTACCACCACTTATTTCTTGAATACCTAAAAGCCCTATTAATAGTAGAATGGGCTCGTTACCAGCAGTGGGTTTATATAAATGATGTAATAACACTCGGCTCGTATAATTATTATTTTCTTAGTCAGTAAGGAAATTGTCGCTGTCAACGTTGATTTTGACAAGGAAGCATTAAATTGTTACTGTGCTGTGGTTTCATGCGAAATAAATTGTCATAGAGAATTAAGGCACAGGTGTTCGCATGGATTTCTTTAGACGCGTCATAGTATGTGTACACGCATATAGGTATATTTATGGATATAGATTTTAAGTATTTATTTATTTATAAAAAAATAACAGCCCTTAATACTAGACTGACAAAATCTGATGACATATTTTTAGGCCAATAAAGGATTACCATTTTGTTTACACGTTTAAATACCAGGCAGTCAAAAATGAGATAGTATTTCTAGAAGAGCGTTTGTGTGTAAAATACTATGTTTTTTTATTGAACTTCTGATTTTATATATCCCTTTAAGCGTACAATATGACATCAATTGAACGTCGTTATATTTTATTATAAATTCACTTACATTGACAGTTAAACTAAACATGTTAGCTACTTAAATTATGATTTTACTAAACCCGTATTCTACATATAAATTATCATAAATAGCAATGGACTGTTACCGGTTCGAACTATTGACATCTGCGGCCGGTATTTGTCATATATCACCACAGGGTATGTGTCAAACCGTCACTCGTGAAGTGGAGTGAATGTGCGCGCTGTTTGTTATTGCGTTTCGATATAAACGGATCACGCCGATTCATATCTCGCCCGGTTCTATATTCGAAATAGAATTCCATTTTTAAAAATGATTGAAATAGTCTATGCCTATAGCTTTGAGGTGAAGTATATTGCGTTTAGTCGATTGTTTTTAAATAAACATTGGCGCCAAAGTGGCATTGAGTGCGTAAAATTTTATATGCTACACTTCTAATTACAAAAAACTTATTATTACTTTTTTATTAATCAAAACTAATAAAGGTTAATGTCTTAACTGCGCAAACTGCTAGATATTGTTGGTCTCTAGTCCGTATTAAAACTACACTTACTATAAAACTAGACTATCAAACCTCAATATGTGCTATAAAGATGTAATCTCCGCATAGTTAATACAAAGTATTTTAACCTTTGCGTGGTGGAGTCTAGTTAAACAAGTACGCAACGCAGAATGGTTGTTGTAATGAATATATAGCTCACATAATTACAAAGTTGTATTGGTATCCGCAACGTAGAAAATAAGAAATTACGACTTAGGTATTGTATATGGTGTATTATAAATTTAATGAAAGGATACTAAGTAGGTATTAAATTATAGGAAATTGTAGTCTACCAATAAAAATCGTAATAAAAAATAATTTGTACCTTCATTGAACCGAAACTTAATCCCAGTGTTGAATTATGTAATAACATATTTCAAACATACAAGAAAAAAATTTCACTAAATAAAATTAATTCACAAACTGAAAAAGAAATGCTCTTCTAGCGAAACAAAATGAAAAAGCAATTAAAACTACAGAAAGGTCGAGAAAACGACAAATGCATAACAAATGAATGCAGTCAGTGAAAAGGCGGGTTAGTACGGCTTTACCAGGATCTCTAGATAAGCCCAAGATTAGATTACAAAAACGGCCCCGTGGTTCGCAGTCGCCATAAAAAATAGTTTACTTTAACGATATCAAGCGTGAAATGAAGTGAAATTACTCCTGTTTGGAGAATTAATCAGGAAAGAGCGAAAGGTTTGCTTTTATTACAGAAGTTCTTGTTTTAGTTGACTTGGGTGAAGTATGTAGGTATGACAATTTGTATGGAAATATGGTTCCAAGATGTTGTGGTGAAGTTTATAATTATTATCATCGTTTGTGCTGAAGAGCGACTTCACTAATTTATTTTTAGCATTTTTGGTTAAGGTTATGTGCTTATTACTTTATATGATATTTTTACGAATGTTTACTTTTAGTTTTTCCATATATTTTCCTTTACATGAGATTTTATTTTTTTCTAATCAATTTAAGGTTATATCAGGACAAACCTTTTTATCTGTTTTAAGGTATTAAAATAATAGATTTAACCCAAAAAATAACTCATTTATACAAACAAAACCATCCAGATGTAAGTTTCAAACTGCTGCAATCTGAACTAACACCGGATGGGGAACAAAATAAGCCGTCCTTACAACAAACTAACTTAACAACTAGTTTACTTATTCCAAAGTATGAAGTGCGCTTTTCACTTGCAAACTGGTTGGTCTTCTTGCCATAAAAATACGTGCTCATGAACACGGTAAGAGTTATTAGATCGTTTTTAAAGTTGTTTTATAGAATTGGCGTTTTATGTTATTAGGTCTAGGTATCTAGTCTCTCATGACGATAATATTTTTATTTTACCAAGGTCAGTTTGAAATTGGGTTCTTAATCAAACCACATACTTCTCATTAGAGGAAAGTTTTATTTAAAAAAAAGTGTTATTTTTCACACTTTACTCGAACTATATATGAAAAATAAAAAAAGTGTACCAATACAAATATCAAATTAAAGTATTTTAATTTTACACGCTCTAATGCCGCTATTACTACTCTTAAGAAAATTTGTCACAATAGCAACATCACACTTTTAGTCAGAAATACACTCTCGCACATTCCACATTCGCACTAAACTACAAAATTAACAGAAAAGTAAAACATATTTAGTAATATTTGGCGAAAATATTTTTTATTCATAGGTAGGAAATGTTTGGCATGATGATACCAGAGGTAAAGACGATTATGTGCTATCATTTATAAACACAATGTGAAAAAGACCCTGTATAATTTCGACCGACCGAATATGACATGAATAATTATTAATGTTTGCATAAATATAAAATTTTAAAGTCTTACGCCCTTATTCATAGACGTTATTTATCTAAGGACAGAGCATTGCTGTGATAACAAGTCTGTTTCTCACTGATGACGGCATGGCAGCCTTCGCAGTGCGTAGACATAGGACCGTTGTGATTGGCTAATATTGAGATACAACTTGAATCTAGTTGGCTGTCAGATAAACGAAGTTGAACAAACAGCAAGCTGTCAGATAAACAAAGCTGAAAAACAGACTTGTTATCACAGCAATGCTCCGTCCTTAGATAAATAACGTCCATGAATAAGGTGGTTAAAATAGCCCAAATTATATTGTGATATTGTTGCCGATTAAATTATTGTCATCCGTAATAACTTACGCTTTTGCACTAATTACCCTAATGGGTTTTTATAAACCAAAATATCAGTCAATGGAGTCAAGAATCAACTCTTTATACATAATTTTCATAAACCCTCAAACAAATTGAAAACTTTTAAAATGCGGAATCATCTTCCCATATTACAAATTAATAACACGAAAACGACAAGTCATTATTAACCTAGTGAAGGGTCTGTTTGTGACGTCATTTTTTTTTTATTGTCACCATTCAGGAGCTGTTTGTTTTGACAATCTTGTTTATTCAGTCACGGTAACCGATGATTGGACGATTCGTTCTATAAAAACAGTATAATAGAGGTTTAGTATCACTAAGATTGTGGTAAGAGAGATTGATAGGTATTAGTTATATTGGCTTGCTATCATGTTTTGGGTATACGTGTGATGGTGATCTATATTTTTTTTTTATTGTTTACTAAGTATAGCTGTTGGCTTTAAGTATATCGTTCTTATTCTTATTATTTTATAATGTGAAACTGTGAAAGTGTTTAGGTGCTTGTATGTTTTTTAGAAGTAAACGCATAAACTGAACGGATTTGAACAAGTCTTGGCACATGGATAGGCCATTTTCTGGATTAATACATAGGTTACTTTGCTTCCATGGAAAATAATGGAAATTTTAGTCTCCTTTTTTAAAATAGATGGCGTTATAGTCGTACTGTGTTTTAGGGACTTTTTTAGCGCACAGGGCTTTCCACGCGGGCGAAGCCGCGAGCAAGACCTAATATTGTAATATGATTTCTTAATTTATTTGAACTGTAGAATCCGATTTCTATATACTTCTCTATTATTATTTTCTTTTACTTAAAACCGCTGTTCTGGTTGATGGAGTTTCGTTTTCATGATCAATATGACCACATTAAACAAATACAATTGCTTCCCTATTCATACTTCTTACTTATTAAATGAGCTGTATTTCTTTATAATAGTCACTATAGTAAGTATTCTGATCGATGGTTGCTAAGAAACCTTCGTGTTACAATCTCTCGGGATTAATAAAAGGGAGCCATTGATATTCTTACGACGTCGCCAAACGGCATAAAGCCTTGCTTATCTTGTATATTACGCGGAAGGAGGTGCGGTGGAAAATATATTTTGAAAATTGAAATAATCTACAACATTTATATTGCTTTATACAAGATAAATTTGTTTATTTTAGGTTATTTTACAATCATGAAATGTTTTTGGAGCCATGAACGTTATGCAAAATTTGGATTTGGTTAAATTTCATGCTACCGCCAATTTGAAAGTTATTTAGTTTTTTGGGATTTAATATGTAGATTGTTTGTATTTTCTTTTTTTTAATCTATTTTAAAATTTTGGGGTTTTTATCTATAGCGGACATGACAACCTCATCGTAACTTGACAGTGCCCTTGAAGTCCACTGAAGATAGGCCTTCCATAAAGATTTCCGACCAACCAGTCAAAGGCGGCCTCCACCCACAGGATAGAGCTTCATAATTCAAAGACCACGCGACATCTTTTAGACAACTGAATAATCATTCTGAATCTTTATAGATGCCTATGATACATATCTTCAACATGAAAACAAGTACAGTAGAAACCGGTTATAGCGACATCGCTTTTACATCATCACCAACAGCCGTTTTCACTAAACAATCCCAGTTACAATCTACGATCTCATTCCGAATAACTGATCAAAATAAGTCATTTGTAAGCATGTCAAAAAAAACTGATAGGTCCTTTTTCACAAAAAAGATCGTTTATTAACAACGGCGATAAACTGAGAAATACATGCATAGAAAAGTGTATCTTTATAACGACTATCAGATATAGCGTCCAAATTAGTTACCTAATATTGTTTTAACCGGTTCTCACTATATAAGTATCATCAGTATTCTGAATCTTGCTTTCGAAGTGGAAACGTTGACCTAGTTAATAGTGCACTGGCGTCTTTAATAACGATATGCGATCGACGCGAACGATCCATTGTAGAATGGGCACATACCACGATTTCAGCATGTCATATGTAAGAATCGAATGTGGTTGTAATAATTACAATAAGCACGTTTTTAAAGAACCTAAAACTAAGCTGGAATGTCGTCGAAACGTAGTAGTTCATCTAAAATTGATTTACTTAGTAGAGTGTGTATAATGAACGAGCAGGATTCTTGTCTGGTTGACTATTACAATGTCCTATGTTATTTCATATTTGTTTTGCAAAAATGACATTTAAAACTTTTGTATTGGTGAAAATTATAAAAGACAATAACTCATGATTCCGCATTTATTTATCTTTCTCATTTATTGGAAATTTTTACGAAAGAGAAGACAGGCAGTCATTTCTGTAAAATTTTGATTTATTAAAATTTCCCTGTAGATAGAAAGAACATTTCATCACACATCAGCAATGCGTCTAAAGACACGTTGAGTACATGCATATTTGATTACACACTCCGATGGACGGACGGTAATTCGTCAATAAGGCTCTTAACGCGATCCTTCCATTAATCGATCGGGGCTCCACCTTTAGAACTAGAGTAGATTTATACGAAAATAGGCAGAACATACAATATATTAACATTCGGTATTGCTATACATAATATTGTATAAAATTGACTCGTATTAAGTACTAACTGATGCGCGCCGCTTTGCCTGAGTTAAAAACCCTTCCTGCTATAAAAGTCCCATCACTTTTAACCATCCATAGCGCCATCTGTATGACACAAGCGCCATTTATTTAAAATAGGTTAAAAAATCATTATTTCTTACGAAAACAAGCGTGAATACAAAAATATTAAAAACATAAACTATTTGTTATGTAATACATTCATTTGTGTGTTCCATCGTCTATAGGGCATGCAAAATGTATCCAAATCTCTGTCCAAATGTATCCAAATGTACTGAACTCAGTTACTTTTTGATTTACTTCTGACAAAAACGAAAATATTTTCACAAACTTAGGCATTTATAAGACAGAAGTATTGGCGTAAAAGGGATTTTCTCCAGGGAGCAACTGGCAGAAGCGAGAGAACCCTGTAAGTCCGAGGCTTTTTCTATATATTGGTTTAAATATAAAGTAAAAGTATCTCCTGTGTCTCAATTCCTTTAAACAATAGAAATAATATATTTTAATAACTCGGTCAAGCAATCAACCTGGATTAAATCAGTATTATTATTACCTATATTAACTTGAAAAAATGCATTCGCTAAGAAAGAAGTTCAGAATATATTTTTTATTTTATTTCTACATTTAATTTATTTATAATTTATTAATATATATCGTATTATTCATATTATGTATTATTGTATTTGTATAGCGCAACAAGTTTCTTTGATGCACCTACCTTGTTCATCTCTGCACCACCATAAACTTTACTGGAAACGAATGTCTACGGCGTTAAATCCGCCTATGCACAATAAATTATTGTATACGAAGGTAAATAAAATAAATAAAGGTCAACTTTTTCACCCCATGTCATGATAATAACCCATATTTGTTGCACACAAATATACGGAGAGTGGATATCCGATAACAGCAATTTCGTTTATTATGCAAAACGGATTACGTTCGGGTGATATTGAACGAAAATCAGTAATAGCCTTTCCTCATAATAGCTTGGCAGTTGGGCCGATATTTCACTGATGGTTACTTTAAATAATTATTAATTCTTGATCTAATGACAGCGTATATGGGCCATGGAGTCTTGATTTCGACTTGGTTTTGTCTAACGGTATTTATTTTGGATCCTTGAGCAGTGGTTCCCAACCTTTCAATACTGTTACACCTGTGATCTTTGTGGAAAACTAATTTAACCCGCCTTCAAAAGGAATTTCGAAGGTGTGTGAAGTGTACCAATCCGCACTGGTTAGCGTGATGGACTTAAAGCCTAATCCCTCTCAGTAGTAGAGGAGGCCCGTGCCCAACAGTGGGACAGTATATAATACAGGGCTGATATTATATTATTTCAGAATGTTATCATAACAAACAATACAAGCAAATACAAACATCTTTATTAATCACAACTCAACAGCGTTACAATTGTAACGTCTACTCTTTATTTGTTTATTTTACGA
Organism: Manduca sexta; assembly: GCF_014839805.1. NCBI lineage: Eukaryota > Metazoa > Arthropoda > Insecta > Lepidoptera > Sphingidae > Manduca > Manduca sexta. Next base: position 9,252,779 of record NC_051130.1, read on the forward strand.
TCCTATAATTAGGTTCTTTGTTACCCCGAGAAATAGCTGATTACCACCGCGGGGGTAATTGCCCCGGCTTAGGAACCCAGGTCCTAGAGTAAAATTGAACAAAGAATATCAGTGAGACATGTTGAAAAATTGCGTTACATTGACTCTACATTGAAGTGAGATAATGGAATACGTAGATTTGAAATAAAGTTTACACGCATTTTCCAAACTTTGCTTCAACTTAGTAGATGGTAAATTTAATTCGATATACCGCACATAACAGAAACAATATAACTTCGCTTAACATCTCTCTCCCAATTCTGAACTTCGCAAATTGACGTTCATTCAATGTGGGCGCAGTTTTAATTACCGAGCAGTATTTATGTTATAATTTCAAGTGAATAATTACTATGTTGCAAGTCTCTTGTATAGGAAAGCCTGTAAGAATTTCGGACAGGCAGCTGTGTGAACAATTTTGTGTTTCAGTATATAAGACAGTGAAGCCAGTGTTGTTACTAGTCATTATGAGATTCCTAATGTCTAAGAATAACGAGCGCAGTTCAAAGCTAAGCAAACTTTAAGAATTTAAAATTCTTGGTGATTTTGTTAGGGTTTATAGTTGTTGGCTCTTACTCCCATGCGAGGCACGTTTTCGTCCCATAGATCGTTTGTAAAAAAGTATGTATAAGCCCCTGATTATTGTCTAAATAAAAATATGTTACAATAATAAATGTTACCCATAATATACATAGGGCAAAGACCTTCCGAACATGTAAAAAATCTGAAATAAACCGAAATGGAATCGCGGATTAAAATTCACGTTTATATATCAGATATGATTCCTTAATCCGCAAATATTATTATAGAGTAAAACAAAACGATACGCGAAAATGGCCGCATTTAAACGTTTAAAATGCAACCAACAGTTACAGATGGAATTTCATATCAATAAATGTTGAACGTATTTCGACACAAAGGGATATAAACATGAATGCATAACTGTATCGATGTTGACAACAAATATGCTTTGAGCTGTGTCACATAAAATTGATGTTCAGTTTGATTATTCTTAGTAAACACAACAATTTATATGTATGATATAATAATATTTGCGATTGCCAACTCGTTTTAAACAAGAGTCAAAAACAAATCTCGTAAAATATTAATTACTTTGATTTATGAGTTTGAAGCCGAAAAATTTCAAGTACTTTACATAAAAAAAAATATATTTAGAAAGAGCTCCAGAACTGATCGCAGAAATGACCTCAAATTGTGGCGGCTCGTTGCTCTAAGGGGCACTTGGTGTCACCGTGATTTTAAAATGACACATACCTATCTGATCAATTTAAATTGAGTTACAATTTTAAGCTCTTTTATTGCGTAAATAAGCGGCAATAGTAGCATCTAGTTGGGAGTGGAACGGACTTCCGAGACAACTGTCCGCAAGTTTAAAACCCAAGGGCACGCACCTCCTACTTTTTTTAAGTTATTTGTGTATTCTTTATGAATAATGGTTTTAATAGTGAAGAAAACAACGTGAAAATACCTGCATACATACTTGAGAGCTGAAAAGTTCTCTATAAGAATTTTAAGGGTATGTGAAGTCAGCCAAGCTGAACTAGACCACATTGTGGACTAAGGCTTAATCCTTCTCAGTAGTAAAGGAGGCGCGTGCCCAGCAGTGGGACAGTATATAATACAGGGCTGATATTATTCTTTACTGTTATTATTTGTGTAAATTTGTACCCCGATATTGGAGTTATAATAAACATCTTACTCTCTAAAAATAGTTTTCATTTATAAGAAAAGAACGGACGTGCAAACAAGATTTGATACAACAGCTGTACATTATGCAACAGCGGATTCGCTTGTAGCAATTTATTCCAACCATTTCAATGTTATTTATCTATGGATATAACTTGGGATTAGCAACTGACGAAGGATTGCAGAATTGTTATCTAAATTTTATTATCTTTTGTAGTGTTTCAACCAGTTTTATCTCTAATCAGGCTAAAAATAAATGTTTGTATTAATATATTTTATAGAATACTAGCTTTTGCCCGCGGCTCCGCTCGCGTTATAAAGTTTTTCAGGCAAAAGTTTTCCGTTATAAAAGTCACGCTGTATAATTTCCTGGGAGCCTATGTTCTTCCCAGGGTCTCAAACTGTCTCCATACCAAATGTCATCTTAATACGTTGGGTAGTTTTTGAGTTTAACACGTTCAGGCAGACAGATGCAGCGGGGGACTTTGGTTTATAATATATTTTTGTAGAACTTTTTAAGAGGAACAATCCCGTCATACATTATTGTTGAATTACTTTAACCGTTTACGCAGCGCACGCAGCGGATGCTCTAAAAACTAATTAATACATTTTCCCCGTTTTTGCAACATGTTTCATTACTGCTACGCTCCTATTGGTCATAGCGTGATGATATATAGCCTATAGCACTCTAGAAACAAAGGTCTATCCAACACAAAAATATTTTTCAGTTCAAACCGGTTGTTCCTGAGATTAGCCATTACTGCTCCGCTCCTATTAGTCATAGCGTGATGATATATAGCCTATAGCACTCCACAAATAAAGGGCTATTCAACACAAAAATATTTTTTCAGTTCGAACCGGTAGTTCCTGAGATTAGCTACCACTGCTTCGCTCCCATTGGGTATAGCGTGATGATATATAGCCTATAGCACTCCATGACCAAAGGGCTATCCAACACAAAAGAATTTTTAAATTTGAACCGGTAGTTCCTGAGATTAGCTATTACTGCTCCGCTCCCATTGGGTATAGCGTGATGATATATAGCCTATAGCACTCCACGACCAAAGGGTTATCCAACACAAAAAGAATTTTTCAATTTGAACCGGTAGTTCCTGAGATTAGCTATTACTGCTCCGCTCCCATTGGGTATAGCGTGATGATATATAGCCTATAGCACTCCACGACTAAAGGGTTATCCAACACAAAAAGAATTTTTCAATTTGAACCGGTAGTTCCTGAGATTAGCTATTACTGCTCCGCTCCCATTGGTTATAGCGTGATGATATATAGCCTATAGCACTCCACGACCAAAGGGCTATCCAACACAAAAAGAATTTTTCAATTTGAACCGGTAGTTCCTGAGATTAGCTATTACTGCTCCGCTCCTATCGGGTATAGCGTGATGATATATAGCCTATAGCACTCCACGAACATAGGGCTATCCAACGCAAAAAGAATTTTTCAGTTTGGACCGCTAGTTCCTGAGATTAGCCATTACTGCCCCGCTCCTATCGGGTATAGCGTGATGATATATAGCCTATAGCACTCCACGAACATAGGGCTATCCAACGCAAAAAGAATTTTTCAGTTTGGACCGGTAGTTCCTGAGATTAGCGCGTTCAAACAAACAAACAAACAAACAAACAAACAAACTCTTCAGCTTTATATAATAGTATAGAAGTATAGATGTTTGAAATGTAAACAAACTTGTCTTATTTTCATGTTTTAGGTTTTATCTTAACGTAGAGGTAAATGTGCTATTAAAATATAGAGTATTAAAATACAGAGGGATTATAGTTGTTGAATGTAGTATATTCAGTCAAATGTATATTGTTTTAACTATCAAAACATATATGTTTTAATAGATTTGTTTAATACAATACATATTCATATGTTATGTGTAGTTAGATACAAGAACCGTGTGAAACCTGTTCGAGCTATATAATATTATAGGCAAAGACTTTTACGCAACTGTATGAGGGGACTTTGTCGGTAGTAGGATATATTTATTTTTATATCCGCCCGGATAGCGACAACCGTATGTACTCAAGGTGTTAAAACCCGCCATAATGGCCTACGTGTCGCGTTCCGGGATCAGCCTGTGTATATCCGGTTCCAACAGGCCGGTATAGTTGTGTCGACTGTCGAGGGGTTATCGTCTCGCGTCAGTCGACATTCTATTAGACCCCACTCCACTTACCATCAGATGCAGTGACGTCATTATATCGTGCCCATATTAAAAAATTAGACGAGCAACGCTCGCCTGATAGTAAGCAAAACGACCCCCGTAGTAATAAGCAGTAACAAAATCATAATAATTTTTTTAATTACAAAGTACTGCCTGTTAAACCACTACCCTCCACCTTTTACCTTTAGGTTATAAGTTATAATGCCCATTAATTACGCTAGAACTGCTGCTTGGCGATAGAAACAAATGATGCGGTGGTATCTATTCATACGGACCTTTACGAGGGATACCAGTAATGTTGTCAGTTTTGAATGCCTCGCTGGCGTAGTTGTAATGCGTACGCGGTACAAGTACGACTACCGCGCTGAGGTACTGGAGCCTTATTCTCTATCTCGCACGTTATTTTGACAGTGCGTAACAAGCACGTAACACAACGCATCATGTTTAGTACTATAGAAATTTGGCTTACAGAATACCATTCCACACACATTTCTCGAAGATAACATGACACGGCCGCGTTACGCGTTTACACTATCATACAGAATAAGGGCCCTGGATTTGATTCGCAAGTCGGGCCATAAATAATTGTGACTGGATTTTTCTTTCCTAATAATTACTCAGTCGGAACCCGGAGTCACGAACTTGGCGTTGTGTTACCCACGTGCCTCGAAAAGCACGTAAAGCCGTTTGTCCTTCACCTGAACTCCCTCCGGTTATATCGGATTGCCAACACACCGGATTATCAATGAAAAAATAGAGAGTACACCAGTGTATTGTGCACTCACTTGTGTTGTGTACCTGGTTGATCTCAGTTGAGATTGTCCGCCGTAACCTGAATTCAGCTAAGAGGGATTCATTCAATGTTAACAGGCCCTGTATGTAAGTCGCCAACAATCTACTTACCGATATTTACAAGCAATATTTCGCCCCACCTGTTTGACCTAATTCAACACGCCAAGTCGACACGTCGGCAAATTTGCATGATAATAGTGTTTACCGACAGGACAGTTTAGCATAGCAAGCGGTGGCCCTATACAAGAGATTGCGTTCATTAACTTTGAATTAATGGAACTTCTTGAGGTGTTCAAGCATATGTAGATTGTTATTATAAAACGTGTGTCGCCATTTTGAATTTCTTGTGTCCCGTAAGATTTTATGAGGGAGGACTCAGTGATGCTTGCAAAAAGCTGTGTTTCGAGGTAATTTATTTATCTTTTACGTACAAGGTTTTCTGGCCGATCTGCTGACAAATTAGGTAGGAATGTGCCGCCTATGAAACTTTATTTAGAATATAAACTATGTTTTATGTTTGTTTTATGGCTACTCCACGTTAGAGGAAGAGTAAAATTTTCTATCTCAAAATAAATTTGGGCCCAAGAAGGGTAAAGAATTATAGCGTATTAAACTTATAGCATTGCTCCTTTTCAGTTAATTTGCTACCTTAAATCATCACAATCAATTTATCAACCAAATTAAATAATGTCTTCTTATGTTAACGCGAAAATCTATATATATAAAAATCAATTGCTGTTCGTTAGTCTCGCTAAAACTCGAGAACGGCTGAACCGATTTGGCTAATTTTGGTTTTGAATTATTTGTGGAAGTCCAGGGATGGATTAAACGATGACGAACATAAATAATAAATAACGGAAAATACTAAAAACGACAATATAAGTTTTCAATACAAAATGTTCCTACCTGTAAAACATTTCATGTCTTTTCTCTTTTTAGAAATAAAGAACTGTAACATATATATAGATGTATTCAGAAATAAGTCTGTTTCATAGTTGTATTATGAGGTCCGATTTCTTTGGTTTATTTTGTTCAAATACAAAACATTTCAGAAATAAATAAAGTGTAAAAGTGTCAGTGGGTTCTTAAAAATAGAAAATAAATAAATAAATTTCAAGACTATTATTAAAATCTATCATCAATTTGTCAGTGCGTGAGAACTTTATTTATCGTTATTGTCGCAAAATGCCACGGAGAAGATGACTTAGATAGTCGAAGTTAATCAAATGTACGACGAGCTACTTCACGTGCAAACCGTACTCTCGACTAGCGAGAGATAGATAATGATAACATACGTATTGTATGGCAAAATTGTGTTTCACAATAAATAACAATAATAAATGTATGTAGGTGATACAAAGTTCACCGGGTCATCTAGTTAGATATAAAAATGAAACTATTTTTCGGATTTTGTCGTGGTTTTAATATTTAAGTTTTCTCCCGACGCTTTGACGACTTCAAGACACTGTAAACTCGTTTTACGTAGATCGGATCACCAAGAACAAAAATTAAAAAAGTTGTATATTTGTAAAATGTAGGTAGATATTGTAACTTCGACTTTGAGAATGAATAACACCTCAGTCCCGTAACTATGAAGGCTTTAAAGTCTTCGAAACTTGGGACTAAACTAAAATATTAAAACCGCGCTAAAATCCGAAAAATAGTTTAATTTTAAAACCAAATTAAATCACAAATTATGAATATCTGGTTCGAAGGACCAAACTAAGATAAGTTATCTAATTCGAATGCAAATAATTTCCAGGTCTCGGTCTCGGTCCCGGTCTCGGTCGGTGACTCCGAGCACGTCGCCGCCGCCGCTGCCCGCGTTGCCGCCGCCCCCGCCCCCGCCGCACACCTTGCACCCCGACAACGCATTAGGTGAAACATTGTTGCTTTGTTTCGTGTGCCAAACGACATAATTATGCGCTGCATGTTATGGATGCCGTTTTCCGGGATTTAGGGTTGCCACATATGTGATTTGAGTTTTTTTACGACATTAAGTGAGCAATAGAATTGGTTGTAGGCAAATCAACTGCTACTGTTTTTGGACTAATAAGTTTGATATTTGAATAATTGAGGTTATTTTTATTTTTTTATTGCTTTGAATGACGAGACGAGCTTGCCGTTCGCCTGATGGTAAGCGATACGACCACCAATAAACAGTAGAAACACCATCCAACACCTTTAATTGTAAAGTATTGTTCGGTATTCCACACAACAGTGACTACACACTATAACTTGGCGGCAGAAATAGACATTGCGGTGGTACCTACCCAGGCGGACTCTCACATATGAGAGACCTACCACCACCAATCTATGAAGTCAGATTTCGCTTTTTTTTATGTAGGTATAGCTTTGTAAAAGATCCTTACAAGAAATTATTATTATGGGTGACAAATTGTGACATGAATTTACGCAGTCTTTACGAAGCGACAAATTACACATCGTTTCCAATAACATTTTGAAAAAAAATTGATCAAAAAACACATTTACTCTCTATTACTTGTTTCTAAAATATTAACATGGTTTAATTCATGAAATATGCAACAGAAAATTTATCAAAAATGCCAACCCTGTATTTGCGAGGCATTTTACGTCAGCCACCATCGCTGAAAGCAAATGACACAAATGCAATACGGGAGTACAGTATTCAATTTTGCTCACTATTGAGGTGGAAAATTTTAAAGCGAGCACTCCATCTCCGCAAACGAGACACGACACACCCGTCACGCGACCAAATTTATACTCTCTACTTTAAAACTATGCGCAGTAGAGTTCTATTCAATTCTCCATTTTATGTTACTCTATTGTTACCTTCATTCAATTTCTTTAGGTAACTGACTTTAATTACGGCCATACAAAGTAAACTGATTGTCTGACTTCTCAACGCATGAAGTAGTTATTATTATCCATAGCAATTGACATTGCTGGAACACTTACATCATTGTTACAAACTAAGGTCGCGGCATATTAAGCGCCGCTGGTCGTCAGCTAAGCGACCACAGCAACAACCGCGAGTCCTCCCTTGACGACTCCGGCGTGGTGGACGACCACGACGACGGTGAGCATACATCCGACGACCAAGCGCCACATCCGCATCCGCGTCGAACTCATCTCCTGCCTCCACCACCGCCGCATCCGCCGACGCCGATGCCAATGCCTCAAATACAGCATGTGAGTTACTGTTTATAGCTTTTTATCGTACATACTTCAACCTAAGCGGAGGATAACGTAATGTTGCTTGAATTTCTAGTAGTTTAGATAATACTACTGATACTGAAGTAAGTCATTAATCCCCAGATACAAGAAACACAAACGGAAGAGAAAAAACCAAAGCCGCCTAAAATAGAAAAGCAAAAGGAGAAGCCGAAAAAATCAGAGAAGGGCAGCATACAAGAGAAATATCCACTTAACCCAGACTACCTCAATCAGATCGTGGTGCTAGGTAAAGAACATTCTATACACTTTGCACCTTCACATATCAGTTTGGGTAATGCTATCAAGAATTATAGTAGTTGTACATAAAGGAATGGTACTTGCTAAAATGTTTGATCGCATTACACAACGTTATTTTGATTGGCACGGCTTTGACACGATGAAGCACGAACAAAACGACACTAAATTCAACCGACGCCATCACTAAAAAAGAATGAACGCTTTGCAAACACGACTGATAATGGAACAAGTGCAATCAGTAGGTTACTAAACAGAAAAATACTATAACATTAAGTAGTTTAGAAAACAATTACGGACGTAAGTTATTGGCTACTCTATTATGTGCATGATTTAAATAAAGTTCTTTTTCGATTACCACACTTCGGACTACGAAATAGGTTACAAACTTTCAGTGCTTGCGTTCTTTGCAATTTTCTATTTTTTCTCAATATCAGAAACGTGTACAGAATTTCATTAAAACTTATCGATTACTAGTGCCTTAAGTAGGTATTTTTTCTTCTTAATTTTTCTAACCATTCACTCTGTTTCAATTTACATTTGCAAACAGATATTTTCTTTGGATTTCAGAAATATTATGTAAGATTTCCCTTTAATTTTTAAATATTCCTTAATATAAGCTGCTTGACTTTGAACTGATTATGCTGCTTAGTTGGAAAATGTTTAAAGTTCTTATTCAAGTGGCTTTACGTAATATATTATAGTGGCTTGGAGAATCTTTACACCGACATTTACTTCAATAATGATTTAAAAAGCCACGAAATAGTAGATACAGCAATTACATATTTTGCAATTTTAGGTACTGCTGACTAATAAGAAATAATTATTTTGCTCAATTTGCTAGCCTGTTTTCCCGATACAGGTGCCTGGTTCTAAAAAGTAAAAGCCGAGCAAACTGATTATTTCAATAGTGATGACATTCACAAGTAGCTTCAGTTCTCAATGGACGACACGTCATTGAGCATTTCGATTCGACACTATTGCAATTTCGCTTCTACCCTCATTAATATCGTCAGGGGCGGACTGGCCATACAAGCGCGCGCCCGACCTCCCGCAAGCGGAGACGACGAAAATTAATGAGCTCAGTTTATTGGCAGCAACGCACAAAACTCATATGGGCAATTACGAGCAAAATTGCACTTACTTCACAGGTTAGTAAATCAGACGCCAAAGCTTCTCTCCCCAGTCCACCCCTGTTCCCCACAGGAAGACTGCAGGGTGACTTTGCGATTGGCTGATTAGCTGTCGTCTCGTCAACGTGTTACGAATCGCATTAAAGTATCTTTGTATAGACTGTTATATATTTCAATTTAACATGACTCTAACTTTTATGCGATTCCACAAGGGAACCATCAAAATTTAAGTCAAGACTTTGAGAATACCACTTTACTGGTAAATTGCACCGGTTCAACACTTTTCAAAATTACTTATTGGCATATCAAAACTTTTACTTATCGTGCTGGTTTTCCTTGCATTTTAATGCAATTTTCCTGCACAACTTTAGTCCCGATTCTCCGCTTTCGTTTGCATGAACTTTGTATTTATCTATTATTGATATATAGATTAACATTGCAAAAAGCTTTGCATTGAAACTTAAATTGCTCACAACGCTTCTTGCTGTGTCTGTATCTTCGTTCTGTGTTAAAATAGTTTTTTTAACAACCAATTAAACATCTGAATTTGATCGCAGATGAACTCGTGGACAGAAATTGCGAGTGTTGCGTCACATGTTGCATAGACTATGAGGGCTGGCTTCAATTCCAGAACTGCTTGTATGGAATCGTCAAGGACCCGTTATTTGAGTTGTTTATCACGACATGCATCGTTTTGAACACTCTCTTCCTCGCCTTAGAACATCATGGTATGAGCGAGAACGTTAGACAAGCTTTAGACATAGGAAATAAGGTAATTGTTTTAATAATTCTAGAATAAGTTGAATTCTGAAATGTGTTTTTAATTCTCAATGTTTTCCAGGTATTTACGTCAATATTTACCCTTGAGTGTATAATGAAAGTAATGGCGATGAGCAAAGATTTCTTTGCCTGTGGATGGAACATATTCGACTTAATTATAGTGTCGGCGAGTCTTCTGGACCTCATATTCGAGCTGGTTGACGGCCTATCTGTCTTGAGAGGCCTTCGGTTGGTAAGTAAACTTCTTTTGTAAAATAGTTTATCACCTGATATAAGACATACTTTATAATGTAACTTGACAAAGTATTCCATATCAGCTGTTTCACAAATTGTGATAATCATGATTATGACGTAATGAATGTTAATATAAAGACTTGTTTCAGTTGCGAGTGTTAAAGCTAGCTCAGTCATGGACTACAATGAAAGTGTTGTTGAGTATTATTATATCGACTATCGGTGCTCTCGGTAATTTGACGTTCGTGTTAGTGATAGTTATATATATTTTCGCTGTCATCGGCATGCAGTTGTTCTCTAAGTCTTACACACCTGATAAGTTCGACCCAGACCCTGTGCCTAGGTAAGTGCATTCGTTTTTAACAGGTAACAACCAAAATTTATTCCAAAATATTCAGACATCAAATATTTTGATCCGTTTTTGATTTCTTCTAATACCTTTGTATGAATTCGATTGCATGTTAAAGGTGGAACTTCAACGATTTCTTCCATTCGTTCATGATGATATTCCGGATCCTGTGCGGTGAGTGGATCGAGCCGCTATGGGACTGCATGCGAGCGGAGCAGGCCAGCGGCGCCGAGAGCTGTTTCTTCATATTCCTACCCGCGCTCGTTATGGGGAATTTCATGGTGCTCAACCTCTTCCTTGCCTTGCTGCTCAATAGCTTTAACAGTGAAGAACTTAAAAATAAAAAGGAGGTATATGTCTCTAGTGGTCATCTCATTATTTAATTATTATTCATTACCGACAATTGTAATAAAGGTATTATAGTAAATTTTGCGAAACTAAAAGTTGTATTTGCTATAGGTACTATCACTATGTTATACTCTTGCTATTCGTCAGACTGCTAAATCAAATCTACAAAATAGTTTAATGTTTCCGGCAGATGTTTAGTTATCAGAAGAAACTACATATTAATTTTGTAATCACATTTCAGGAAGTTGGCGAAGACTCAAAATTAGCTAAAAGCTTCGATAGAATACGTTCTATAGTAAGAAAAAAAGGTTTCCTTATATCTAGAAGCAAAGAGACTGAAAAAAAATCTAAGTTAGAAGAGCTAGTTAATGAATTTATGTTACAACAACGCGCCCTGAAAGAGAAGAAGGCGTCGATACCCAGCGAGCAGAGATACTCGTCTTCAATACAGGAAACCATACTGTTTCCACATGACAATATTTATAGCCATAGTTATCAGGAAGCGTTAAATAGGTATGTTTGGATAATATATTTAAACAACGAGACCCTTATTTTAATCGCATATACTTGAATAGTTTTGGATAGATTGGTTTTATAATTCTAAATATGAATTTCACTTAAATATTAGAAACCTTAAATATCTCTCGTGATTTTCCTACAAACTGCAACTAATTCTCATAATTTTTAATGACGAAATTAACTTCATTTTCAGACCGATATCAGTAGGATCAGAGTTCGCCTATCCTCAACTTTATCAAGCAGGAAATAATTTAAATCATGGTAGTCAAGAAACGTTGAAAGACGTGAGAGATTTAGCTGCAGAACATAAAATAACTAGTATAAGAGAAGATTCTAAAGAAAATCTTGAAGACACTTCGCCTACAGAACAAGTTGCAGCTCAAAAACTGCTGAACCAAATGTCTTCGGGGTATCACACACAGCCTTCAGACTCGCGAGGTAAATTTTATTTACTTTAGCGGCGAGATTTTTAAAATTTATGATTTTTATTGAAACAGCAAATGAATATGGAGTTATATTATTTAATTTATTATCTAAAGTTTTATTAATTATATAATTTGTCCTTTAAAATATAAAAGAAATGGATGAAGTAGATTGTCTACTACATTCTAATGTTGTAACATTATTATTTACGCATAGCAGTTGTCAACATTTTAATTGATTTTTGAATTTGCCAAAAACCTACATTATTTACTTAGGACGTCTGAAGATCTGGAAGTTTTGATAATTTCTTTTACTTATAATTTTTTAGTTGACTGATTTCAGGTTATCATGTGTAAGTGTTCGGACGTAGGTCGCGATGAACCACAATTTGGATTACAGAAAATATTTTTATAAATACTTTAATTCTTTTTGTGGTCTTGGTCTTTTTTGTCAATCCAATTTTCAATCTAACCTTTTTCAAACTCTTTGTGTACGTCCATCCTTTGTCAAAATTGTTTGCCGCTCATTTCGTCTTACTATTCGGGTATACTAATAGATATTTGGCCTCTGAAGCATTGTAATGTAGTAACATTCAAAATTACACTAACGCCTTTGGGTAACGGTCAGCCATTCGCCTATCGGCAGCATGAACTCGTAATGTAGTTAACTTTGTACTAAAAAATGCTTGCAGTCCCAGCTTTGCATTTTCCACATCTTTCTGTTTCTCATATTTAGTATAAAATATTCTGGTTTCTGGAGAAATTTCACAGGTATTATAGACATATAGCTCACTACAGAAAATGTTGCTATACAAGAAAGTAAACCTAACGTAAAATATCACATGCTAGTAGACCAGTATACTAACAGTATCGCTATTTTGAATAATTCTATAACAAAATATTATGTCGATAAACATAGAAATCCTTTTCCGATTTCAGATGAAACCGAGCATTATGAAATGGCACAGCTCTCGAGTAAAACTACCCCGGAGAAAACTAGAAGGCAAACAAGGGAGCCACCAAATATTCTATGTAAGGAACCAACGACAAAACCCGATGAAGAAGACATGAAACATCCGTGGCAAACATTAGTCTCATATGTAGATGAATTAACCGTAGGTGGAAGGAAAAACTCCAAGGGTCAATACATTGATGCGATGGGGAAATTTCCAGGATTTGGTAAAAGGAAGGAACCGAAAGTACCTCAAGATTGTTTTCCTCGTCAATGCTACGATATGTGCGTTATATACGTTTAAATATTGATAAACGATGTATCGTACTATTATTTCACAATTTCTGTATTTTCGCAGGAGCTCGTGCTGGGATTCGTGTATACGGACAAAATTGGGCCAACGTTGGATGCTAATTCGCACTTTCGTTTTGCGATATGTTGACACTCCAGCCTTCGAGTGGTTTGTTTTGGTCCTAATATTCGCGTCCAGTATTACTCTGTGCTTTGAAGACATCCATCTAGAGAAGAACAAGCCTCTGAAAAAGATCCTCTACTGGACCAATTTGGGGTTCTGCATGATCTTCATAATAGAGATGTTTCTCAAGTGGATAGCATTGGGATTCTTCAGATACTTTACGAGTTTCTGGACGTTGTTAGATTTTACTATAGTTTTTGTAAGTATTGTTACGCTAAGAATTATTATAGAGTAACAAACAGTATAATAAGGTATTTTAATTCTATTACAGGTGTCAGTGTTTAGTTTATTAATAGAAGAGAATGAAAATTTAAAAGTGTTAAGATCGTTAAGGACTTTGCGTGCGTTACGACCACTGCGTGCGATATCGAGGTGGCAAGGCATGCGTATTGTTGTGAACGCTCTGATGTACGCAATCCCTAGTATATTTAACGTGTTGCTAGTCTGTTTAGTGTTTTGGTTAATTTTTTCCATAATGGGAGTACAATTTTTCGGTGGAAAGTTTTACAAATGTGTGGACGGCGATGGAGAACTGCTACCCTTAGAGGTAATTTATTAATATGCAAGCAAAAATTAAAACTTTCAAATATAATACAAATATACGTTTGCTTTCAGATAGTAAATGACAAGTGGGAGTGTAACTACAATAACTTCTCGTGGGTGAATTCAAAGATTTCGTTTGACCACGTCGGTATAGCGTACCTGGCATTATTTCAAGTGGCCACATTCGAAGGTTGGATGGAAGTGATGGCCGACGCAGTGGACGCTAGAGGCGTGGACTTGCAACCAGCACGAGAAGCAAACCTCTACGCTTATATCTACTTTGTTATATTTATCGTATGCGGATCATTCTTCACATTAAATCTATTCATAGGAGTAATCATAGATAATTTTAATATGCTCAAGAAAAAAGTAAGTGCACTATATTGCCAAATACATTTTCATATGTACTCTGTCTAATCTAGGCCTATTTTTCAGTACGAAGGTGGTGTATTAGAGATGTTCCTTACGGAAAGCCAAAAGCATTATTACACAGCTATGAAGAAACTCGGCAGAAAAAAGCCCCAAAAAGTGATAAAGAGGCCGAGGAATCAGTTTCTCGCTATGTTCTACGATTTGTCGAACTCGCGTCGTTTCGAGATAGCAATATTCGTTTTAATATTTTTAAATATGCTCACGATGGGCATCGAGCATTATGATCAACCGCATTCAGTTTTCTTTATTCTAGAAGTTAGTAATGCGTTCTTTACTACCGTCTTCGGTTTAGGTGGGTATAAAATATATTTCATAAGATTAAATATATCGATATCTATTTCAATCTCCTTTTAATATTTCAGAAGCAATAGTGAAAATCATCGGGCTAAGGTACCACTATTTCACGGTGCCTTGGAACGTTTTTGATTTTTTGTTGGTACTAGCGTCAATTTTGGGCATAGTCATGGAAGACATCATGATTGACCTGCCCATATCACCGACTCTGCTACGAGTGGTTCGAGTGTTTCGTATAGGGAGAATTTTAAGACTGATTAAAGTAAGTTTTCATAATAATCATTTTTTTTATAATATCCAAAAAATTACCAAATATTACATTGTTTGCAATTTAAAATCACAAATTTTATTTCAACTCTTATTTGATTTGGTTTTATCATTAAGGACGTCACCTTAATTCGTAACATAAGTTATGCGCTCTGAAACAATACAATATACAATCTCTTAATTTATTTGTCATCCACGACTTTATATCTTTACAGGCCGCTAAGGGCATTAGAAAATTGCTATTCGCACTAGTAGTGTCTCTACCAGCTCTGTTCAACATCGGGGCCTTGCTAGCCCTGATCACTTTTATATACGCCATCATCGGCATGTCCGTATTTGGCCATGTCAAAGAACAAGGAGCGCTGGACGACTTAGTCAACTTTCAAACATTTGGGAGAAGTATGCAGTTGCTTTTTCGGTAAGTTCTGTTTATTGTTCTAAACAACCATCTTACATTATTTCCACGGTTGAAAGGTTAATTGACTTTTTCGAAAAAAAATAACTAGGTTAAAAAACATTAAAAAGAGAATGATTTTAAATATATGAAACTTATTGTCGGTTAAGTCACTTAGCCTTTGAACTGTCGATTTATTTATTGAAAGATATAGCATGTAACATACACTGAATCAGTTATTATTGAAGCAGTCTTACATTACATGTGAATCGTCTTACGCCTATTAGAAAGAAAGAAGTTTATTGTTGGAACAAAGAAAAAAAAAAATAACACAAAATCCTACATAACATAAACAATTATTGCACCTATGGGCCTCCGATTCAACCCTACCTCCCCTCATACTGCAATATACTGTATACAACATGTCCTCTTTTCCAGTCTTATGACGTCAGCTGGCTGGAATGACGTCCTCGAATCTCTGATGATCCAGCCTCCGGAATGTGAGCCAGGGGACCATGGCCATACCAACGGCAACTGCGGCAGCCCGTTACTAGCCATCACATACTTTACTTCCTTCATCATCATCAGTTACATGATCGTCATCAATATGTACATAGCCATCATCCTCGAGAACTTCAACCAAGCACATCAAGAGGAAGAGATTGGCATCGTTGAGGATGATCTAGAGATGTTCTATATCAGATGGTCAAAGTACGTATTTGAATGTAACAACCACAAAAATATCAAGTTTGTTATATATTTTAACTGGTAATCAGGTACCTACTAAATCTTATTGTAAATACTGAGCAATTTAAACATGATTATCACAAACTGCGATAAAGCAAATCAAAGTCGGCAGACTTGTACCAATTACTCATGGCAATGACTTACTGTAATTAAATTTCGATCTATTTAAAAATTACAGAACAGAGCAAAGGTTGCTTGATATCTCACGAAATATATAAATCCTTAGAACATCATAATTCACAGTTCTAAAATGTTTTGTCTCGCTTCCTATCACATTGATTTTCACCCTACATAGCAGGACAAAACTCGATAGATGAAACTGAAACATACATATACAACGGCTATTAGTACAACTGTTAGAATATAAATATAATAACTAACCCATACATGTTTACAGGTACGACCCGCACGCAACACAATTCATAAGTTTCGCGCAACTGTCAGATTTCATAGCATCCTTAGATCCCCCGCTAGGTATATCTAAGCCCAACACAGTTGCTCTAGTCAGTTTTAATCTTCCTATCGCGAAAGGAAACAAAATCCACTGTTTAGACATCCTTCACGCTCTAGTGAAACATGTATTAGGACATGTAGAAGAAACTGAAACATTCAGACAACTACAAGAACAAATGGATATAAAATTCAAGAAGCAGTTTCCGACGAGGAAAGAATTGGAAATTGTTTCTTCTACTAGAATATGGAAAAGGGAGGATAAAGCTGCGAGGACGGTACAGCGTGCTTGGAGGGAGTACGTCAAGTAAGTTATGTACCTACTGTATGAAATTGAATAGTAACGACCAAGGAGCATTACAATACTACGGGAAGTAACGACTGTTCAAACTTGGTTCGTTGAACTTCATTCATTTCATTGCATAAAATTGAATAAAGATGTTCTTTCTACTGATTCTGCTCTTCATATACAAAATTTCATATGTAGTTCCATTAAATTCTATAATTCCCTCAATATTTACAGTTACAAAATTAGATATTATCCTAGACACACTTAAAGAATTTCTTAATCTATAATCTTCTACAGACGGAAAAATCGCAGCCCCTCAAACGAAGAAGAGAGCACTAAATGGTCACCAGGAGGCGGATGGGGTGGGCGCCTCAGCGCCTTATTGCATGTTCGCAGGGGATCGCACGCGTCCAGTAGGAAATCATCTCGGGCCTCTGACGCCTCAGACCTCAGCGACTTGGGAGGAGCATGGCTCAACCTGCCACTGCTTTTATTGCCAGGTGCTGCTCCTGGTGAACAGGTAAACTAATTTATGACTATAGATCGACTGAATTTCGGAGCACAGCTATATAAGGACGTAATGTACAGAGTAGTGGACTTAGAAAAGAATTGTTTAATGTGATTTAGCATAACGCCCAAATCCGGAATATGGGTGAGTGCTGTAAATAATTAATCATAATTTTATGATGATTTCTATGACTGCTATCCCTTCATTATTATTGGTTCACTTTCTCTATTTGGACTTTGGAATATTACTTTAGGAGAAAAATAATATAATACACATTTCCGGCTACATCAAGTCACCCGCAGCACGAGCACACACGATACACCGGACGTGCCAACGAGTCCGAAGATACGCTTTTGCTTTCCGACTCAATGTCCCGTACATTGTTTATCTTCCTGTTACAACAAAACTGCAAAATTGGTATTCCAAATGACTTTATGACTAGATGGCGACTGGGTCAGAGTCCGCGCCACCGAGACGGAGGTCCGCGTACGGTTTGCCCATATTTCTTCGCCATCAGGACGCAATGGACGAGGATGTAGGGCCGAAACGAGCAGGTTCATATGTAATGTTTTGCTTTCCGTGTCTTTTTTATTTAATTTACATTGCATTATCGACTTCACTCTGTGTGTTTGCTTCTTCAATAGTTTCATGTTCTGATTCAGTAACATTGAATGGATGTTTTTTCATATTAATGTTTTCGATATTATCTTCAAACACACAGAATGTGATTCATACATCATTGTATGTTTGAATAAGCATTGCTATGTTCGTTTGGTCAATGTTGGATACATAGATTTTTCATTTAAACCATGTGTCTTGTTCCCAGTGTTTAGATGGTGGATTATTTCGATTGGCATTATACCGGGATTCTAGAATAATCCTGGATAAAATTCTTAACGGTTATTAGCTTTTGCATGATGGCTTCCTCGACCATTTTTATCGCTTGTGTGTTGGCTATTGTGATACGTTAATTCCCGTGTAGTGAATAGTGCCTTTACAGTGTGTCCTTCACTTTTAATGCTTCTCAGGAATTCGTAAGTAAGATTTTTCATTCTGGGTTACGGTAACTCGTACATTATTAACGTAGACTCTGCCAAATTAATTTTTTATAATGAGCGTGACATTAGAGCTTGGCATTATATAAAACATAGCGTGTTTCATGCATCAACTTAGAGATATAAACTATTTTTTGTACGTTACGTAAGTTTTGGGTAAATTCGATAATTTTACATAAATTCAACAACATATAAAACACGATGAATTCTCTTACCATAGTTTAGTCCAATTAATTTTGATATATTTAGACACATTACACACTAAGAATTAGATACGATGCAAATTCTTTCCAATTTCTCAGGGAATGCTTAAAAACCAGCAATGCCTTTGATCACGTCAAAATAATATCACTGCACAGACTCAAGACATGCCAGGTTACAATCAAAAATGAATCTTCACGTAGGGACAATTAATTTGTGGATTTAATTCCAGGTTCCCTTCGTCTGACGTCACGGCGAAATTCGGCCCGACGGCCCACCCCGCCGGCACGCGCCCGCACTCCTTCCCCACACGCTAACAGCGAGGTAAGCATACTAGTGACTGAAGCGTCACCGGACGCGGCGCCGCCCCCTCCCGCGCCGCCGACAGTCGTCAGGGTCCTGGTGCACAGGGAGAGCGACGAGCAACCCAGCTGATCCACGACTGACGAGCTCGTCGAGGCTCAGTCCAACGAACTTTAAATGACTATCAAACGCTTACCGCACGGCTGTTATCGTCCTTGTGTGCGTGCAACACGATATTGGCGTTCGGTGGCGCCAATTGAATTGTGATTTTAATTAAGCCACCATTGTTTAAATCGAGATGAACTGTCACAATCGTGTATATACAATTATTAGTTTAGTGAGCGACGGAGAAAATCCTAGTGAAAAAGGAAACCCGTGCCTATTTATCTCGATTCGTATGTTAGTTAATAATCTTCAGATACAATAACCGGGAACTTCCAATGTTGTTGCAATAAGATTTTTATCAAATTTCGTCGATTCAGATAAGCTTAATATGAAAAAAATGTAAGAAAATTAAACACGCTGTTAGTTCTTGCAAGAAATTTTGTAGCGTTACACTTTATTAGATAATGCTGATGTCGATTCTTAGATCATAGAAAGGTAAACTTTACAATAAGAGGCTCAATTAAAATAAATTTCTTAATATTATAATCATTACACATTCTTTGAAAAATCGATTCACTGAAATCGATGTTTATAGTTATCGATATCAGAATAAATCGTTTATCTTTCTATGATTCGGAACTGAAAGATTGCCATTTCAATTCGTTTGTATAAGTAGTTCCGCTATTTAAGACCAGTCTCCAAAAAATGGTTGTAAATGAAGTTGTTATTGTAAATAGTACGCATAATAAACGACTGATAGTGTTGCACCATGTCGAACTTGTTTAATTAACAAAAAATGTAAGCGAAATATTAGAGAGAGTGTAATAGGGAACGGCGAGAATTCATTGAGTAACATATAATTTATAATAATTATTGAGAATGTGCCGAGTAAAATCCCTAGACAAATACTTAAGGTTCTTAAGATATTGCGTTTTTTTTAAGATTTATATTTTTTCAAATACTGAAGTACTGGTTATTCATTAAAAATATATTTGCTTTGGTATAGTTTTGTTGCTCGATAAGTGAATATAATTACAGTCAAAAAGCACACATATATTCGTCCCCAATTCGCCTATAGATATATAGAACGTCATAATATTTTTAAATTAGTAATTTAATATTTGTTGAAAAAGAAAAACTGAATATTAGTTAATTTATTTTAACTCTAACTCCAATTAAATGTTTTGCTTTTTAAAAAGGATCACTCGGCACGTGAGTCTAATTTTCAAAATCTAGAAATTACCTTATTAAAAATAGCAGGACACATTTTGTAACATACGATAGATTAAATACAACATGTTGTTAAACTTATGAATATGACAAATTACGTATAAATTGTTTGAACTTATTCTAAATGAAATAGAGTCACGAAATTGCTCCAAATAGTATACAATAAGAGGACATATGTAATTTTCTTCTATATAAAATTAAGAAATTAATGCAAATTTATATGCATACAATAAACGGTAGACATTTAAGATATATATTTATAATGAACCACTGTTAACGAAAGAGTCAATTTAGAAGAAAAACCTTTTTGAAATCATTAAAGGTAGTGTCTAGATTTTTTTAAACATAGTGCCTCCCAAGTTAACTAAGGATTACGTCTGAGTAAAACACGGTATTTTTAATCGCATAAATTATAAAAAAATCACGTTATCAGTTTAATAGAAAATTAGTAGTCGTATATTTTACTGCTGTGGCTTCTTGCAAAAAAACATACACTTAATTCTTTACAGTACACGAGCCTTGAAGCTATTTCAAAGCATACATTTGGGTGAGGTTTACGGCAAACTACACAAATATTCTACAAAATCATTAGAGTTTAATTTACGACACTTTCATTAACTTTAATAATCAACGTACAAACACATTTCTAGAACAATTTTGTAACGTTTAGATTGTATTAATTAAATTTGTTATGCTTGACGCTTGCTGATTTTTTCGGCATTTCAATTTCTTACGAATTGGAAATCTCAATAGCTTAAATGAAATGTAGAGAATTATATGAAAATAGAAAAAAAATATGCGCATAAATTCGCTATGTTGATTCGCACAAATGTCAGTAGTACCATAGATAAGTTGTAAAAATGATACAAAATAACTACTGTTAATTATAAATTCAGTTACAAAAGACAATATTTTACCAACTATAGATGTGTATAATTTTCATGCTACGGCTTATTGGCCTTTAGCTGACATCAAAGCGAATTTTGCTGTTAATGTTTTTTGTATCCCTTTATATAAGTTCATTTACGCTAGTGCCATATTTTCGATTTAGCCCGTCCATGATTATTTTTATATCCTTAGCTGCCGCGGGTAGCTGGTAACGCAGGCGTAGACGCACTAAGTGCTTGTTATTCACCGAAGACGAGCGGAGTTGAAGCGAAGACTCTAAGCACATTTGCATACGATTGGTATTCTTTTATCAAAAAAAAACATAAGGCCCTGCGTCCATTAGCGGGACGATTTGGCAGGGGATTAAAAAAAAACAACCATAATGCTCTGCGTCCATTAGCGAGACAACTCAGCAAGGATTTATGTCACGAATAGTTATATTGGTTAAAACTAGGTTAAAAATTGGAGAACATTACATTTAAACTTTCGTTGTAACTACAAAATAAATAAGTATGCTTGAGGATACCGATAAAATTCATAATTACCACGACAAAGGATTCCTTACTATACCGACCCAGTAGACGACGCCGGGTCTACATTACTAAACTGGTCCTTTACGAGTACTTAATGCATAACCGCCGCCACTCCGTACGTCATCGTGGAACCTAAATTGTTTTTTACTCGTATGTCTAGACAATTCGTTTTAATTCATAAAATAGCGTTGCATAGCTTTTTAAGAATTTTAAAATTCATTAGAAATATACCTCAACCTTTAAATTTCTAATCCAATAACATCTCAATTTAGCAAGGACCAAGAACGTCTATTACTTTAAAATTTTATCTCGATTTACTAATGAATCTTGACCAAGACCCTTTTGAATTTCTTTGTACGTAGTTTTTCGAGGGCTATATTGAATTCTAGTGTTAGACGCCGACACATTGTGCCACTTCGCTTTATAAAAACAAAAATTTACACGACTTGCTTACGACTATGTCCTTTCTTACTTCAATACCTAACAATCCACACTAACGTTTTGAATTTTAAAATGGGAAAGCGTAAAGTTCTAATAAATTAGATATTTTAGAGTTCATTACTATGTAAATAGGAGGGGGAAAAGGGAACGCAATAATTTTTCATAATTCTCTAGCGTTATATATTCAAGAGGTCGTAAGAGTTAATTTTTATTTAATGTACTATGTACATGTAAAACTATTGTAGTTAGTGAAATTGCAATATTACTGGTAAGGACAAACATCATCCACGTACGCAGCCTACGCCACTTATTAAAGAAATCCGGTAACTTCATTACATGAAAACCTAAGGCAAAAATATAGTCAGAGGGCCTTATTCCGTCTACGGGGGCTAGTCCGTCTTTTTACAATTAACGGCGTTCTATTTGAAGATCAGCTTTGATAGCCGTTTAGGTAAATAGGGGATTATTTAACTATTTTACCTGTATGGTTATAAAGCTATCCTTCGATTAAAACACCCGTAATTGCAAAAAGACGGACTAGCCCTCATAGACGGAATAGGGCAAACCTAACCAATCTACTTATAGTATGACTTGAGATTCTGTTGCATATGATAAGTATATTCCTTACTTATAAGTTTTGATGTAATTAAAGGATGTAAATGTTGTTGCATACGTTGCGTACGTGGTACAAATATGTCCTCACCTTAAGCATGTGTTGAAAACTGTTCGATTTATGTAATATATGTTCGGATTTGTATAATATGTAAATAAACATTTTAAGTGAGACCTGCGAAATATGATTTCCTTCCGAGGTACAAAATATAAACTAACCATGTTGACAACTATGATTAAACGAAAATATAGAAAATTTGACGTTTTATTTACCCAATACTTGGCACTTTTGTAAAATAATTTCGTTTTTATGTAAAGAATATAAATACATTAAGAACTAAAAAATTCAGCACTTATATCATACCACCCAGTTACAAGGCAACCACGATATAAGAACATTTATATCCAACAATAGGAATTAGGACCTGGTATCCACCTTCCATTCTTAGTATTTTGTAATTATTGAATGGGAATGCACAAGGAATGAATACTTATAAATCAATACAGTTGGCACTATGAATAATTTAGATTAGAATCATTACTGTGTTTTATCCCTAATGGATAATCATAAATAAAATGAAAAACGTAATAATATTTTTAAGTACCAAGTTATGCTAGTCAGCATTATTGAGGATAGTAATATAAAACCATAAAATAAAAGAAAAATATTATTATTACATCAATAAAACTCCCACGTATTCTTGCCATATATTCAACTCATGAAATTCTCTAACAAAGGTCTATAGTAATAAAATTAACAAAATAATTTATACCAACATTTCACTTCGTTGAGACTCGTGTACGACGGTTCCATGAGAAGTTGACACCATAGTTCTTAGGTTTGAACTGCTTCTCCGTCTTTGGTATGTCCAAATACCAGATCCAACCGTTCTTCTCGCAATGCTCAATGGCCTCATCTGGTGAGGAGAACTGTACCTTCATGTTTGAGAGAGGGTCGCCAGTGGATGTCCAGCCCATGAGAGGGTTCTCCCAACGCTGGCGCGTGTCAAACTCCATTTCCCAATGATGGATGTTGTTAGTGCCGCTCTGCATCGCATTTTTGGCTGGTTGGTAGATACGGACCCTGCGAGTTTTAACATGTTCCTCGGGTACGCCAGTGATGGGTGATAAGTCCACCTGAAAAATTAAAAAAATAATTTATCAGTCTTAACAAAGATTTTATGAAGGAAAAAATTAAACAAAATGTACCACCAAATACCAAATATACAACAAAATATAATTTTAGATAAAAAATTATATGAGGCATGTTTATGAAATAAATGGAATTGTATCTCCATACATATACTGACATTAGACAACCTAAATAATTCATAACCACAGAACTTGCCAGCAACAATAAGTTGTGATAAGCCGAAACATCAAAGATGTAAATTTAAAGATTATTTAAAGAGTAACATTAATTTCCTATTCGATAGTGCTTCCAATTTGTTGGGACTGGCTGTATCGTTTTTACGACAATTCTTTCGATGTCAAGTTTGAAAAGCAGAAGACAGATGCTATTTACACATATAAAAAAGTGTCTGACCCAATAATTATGAAAACAAATATAGCTTATACCAATGGAATCAACATACAAAAACTATCCATAGTGCTTATCACGTCCATATTTTACTTCAAATCACTTCATAAATGGGGATCTCACCTTTACAGGGACAACGATGGCGGTGTCAAGAGCTTTTCTCTCTTTCGCTTTCTCAGGAAGAGTTAGCACCGACTCATTATCAATTATTGGAGCCTCCTTGCGAGAGGTTGGATCACCAGCTAAACGAGTGGCACTGGTTGAGAACGCAGGCAAAGATCTGAAGAATAAAACGAAGTTTTAGATAATAACCACACAATTTGACATCTTGAAACTGCGTATAAGATTTGAACAGGATTATAGATAAGTTAACAAATTACCTCGATAGTTGACTTCGAGTCAAATTCGCCGTATGGCTGATCACTTTAAACATGGTTTGTTTTTACGTAACTCTATGAATTGAAAATAATTCCGAGTTTCGATCTGAAGTTTAGATGAAAAACTTGACAGTTGACACTTGTCAGCGATGACAGATGACCACAGACGCAATAATTATTGTTGTTCCTGTTTTGAACTTGGTTTTGAATGTATCGACTATCAAATTCACTACGAAATTCATAGAGATTCCTGATACCACATAATTATAAATGAAATTTAAAACGTTTAAACTCTTATCTAATTGACTGAAATATCTGTTAATGCCTCAAAGATTATAATAACCTCCTTTGAGATTTTTCGCAAATATAACATCGTCAACTTTAGTCCATTACCAAAGTTCCAGCACCAGAGAATTATATTATATATGGCACAGCACTATTAAATAAATGTCAACATTGTCAACGTCAAACAGTTGAATGTCAAGTAAAAATAGCAAGATTTTGTTTGCATTTAATTGCGAAATAATTAAAGTAATAGCTATTAAATATAATTGATATTGAGGTTAACTCCTCGTAATTAGTATAGCGATAACATTTATGATTAATTTACTTTACTATTTAACGTAAATAATGTACTGTGGAGCCGCATCTCACTTCGTTCGTCTTCAAACAGCTGTTTTGTTGTAAAGGTACAATTTTATTCTCATTTTTACATAATCAAATACTCGTGGGCGCTATAAATAGAATAATGATTATACTCTGTGAATTATAACGATGGAATTGAATATGTTTATATGGAGTGATACTGATTCCGTATCATCTAACATTCGACCTTGAAGAACTATCGGGACGCGAAAAATATTCACAAAAGCGATAATATGTCACCTAACTTTCTTATTGTATAACATTTTATTTATCTCAAATTATTTTGTGTAGTTCGCTTAAATTTTACTTGTTTATACTTAATTTCACAATATTATTAAATCCAATATGAATGTTTTTTAAGCCAAGCTTTTCTTAGGTTGCAAACTAATGTTTTAGTCCACATTAACCGTGAATTTCTTCGTCTTGCTCGCCGCCGCGCCTCCTTACGAGAGAAAAATATGTTTAGAATAACATAAAAAATTTATGCATATCTATTTTTTTTTTATTATTTAACTTTTTTATAACTGCACATAAAACACAAGAACACCGTATTTTGTGGAGTAATAATAGATATACATGTCTTACTTTCCCAGACTAGTGTACAAGATCGTATCCTGGTGTACTAGTAAAATAGTAGAAATTTATATTTTTGTTGTTTCAGACCGTACCAAAACCAACCATGAGCTGTTAAGAAGAGACGGTAGCTCCTTCGGGGGCTACACTGGAGCTTGGCTCTACATTGTACCTGTGCATATTATATATTCAGACTATTCATCCACATATCATCAGATGATATATTCTTTATACCTATTAAATTCATATTAGTATCCAATAAGAATCTATAATTTTAAATACTTCAAAGTGAACAATATCTAGTTTTCTATTCGGTAAAGATGAGTAAATATAAAGCAGAAGTGGACTGCACAATCCGATGCAAGTCTCGTGCCCATGGTCAAGTACTTACAGGTGCCATAACCAAGAGATCATTAACTGATGAAGCGCTTGCTAGCTTCATTAAAGCTACATGTGCCAATTTCATCAAGGCTTTCGATCATGAGGTAACATACTTTAATATATTTTTTACTTACATCACTGGTGACTATTTAATCTTATTATATTCCAAACAGAAAAAAAAACACATATCTATGGTTTTTCGAAAAAAATTATCTAGGTTAAAAAAAAAACACAAAAACATACTGATTTTAAATATGTATGAAAAAACATTTCGCTTAAGTTTTAGACTTTGAAACGTTGATATGATCATAGTTCAAAATATTGTAATGGGCTAATTACACCGAAATGCAGAATTAATGTTGTTTGAATTATTGTCAACATAATTTTTTTGTTATGTCCTTAATAGAGTATAGTTTTTTACTGTATAATTACAGGGGCGCACAGCGTTGCACATGGCGGCATCGCGCGGCAGAGTCGCATTGATGGAATGGCTGATACGCCACTCGTCCGACGCTTTTATAAACGCGCGAGACAGAGAATCTGGCTATACGCCACTCCATAGAAGCATATTCTATGGTCAGATACATGCTGCTGTTTCATTGATGAAAATAGGTAATATTTTTTACTGTATGGTAAAATGTAAGTGATTTGATTTTTGATTTGAAAATGTCTTTATTAATTACAATGTAAAATATACAGCGTACACAAAAAGATCTTATTCTAAATATGTATACAAATATGTGCATAAATATTACTGAGGCTAGCTAACGCCTTTTCGAACATATGTACATGAATCGTTTAAAGAAATAGTAACATGATAAAATTTTTTTTTTTTTTTTACATAAATATTAAGTAAATGTGCAGTCTTAGTGAGACTTACATTTATTTAGCAATGACTTGTACTTTACGTACAATTTTACGTTTTAAAAAATAAAACGTAGAAACAGAGAAACTAAAAATTTTGGTAATAAGAACAGAGCAATAATGATAAACTAAATAAAAAGTTAAAAAACGGGTAGATTTGAAATCAAGCGGTAAAATGTAAGTAGGGAATCTCAGATAAGATTTAGTGATATAGTTAGAATATTGTTGTTAGATTTTTTTAATGTTATAATCCTTTTCATTATAGCAAAGATTTACCAAAACGAATCGTTTAACAATATGACTTGAAGCAGATATTAATTGATTTTAAAATTAATTATTGGACTAACCTTTGTTTATAATTTGGTATCTGTATCATAATACTATGTTGTAATAATATTTGTGCGTAAACTTGATATTCTCTAGCTATAATTAGTTTCCAATATTATATACATAGACAATAAGTAATTAGTTGTAGTGTAGGTTGTTGAACTCTGAACTAATGTCATAAACGACACGAGCTACACGAACTGATAATATGTGAGCAGACATTGTATGCATTTAGACTAAGGAAGTACATAATGATGAATGTAGGTAGATAATGTAACTTTGAGTTTGAGATTATCAACACCGCAGTTTTCCCCGTGACCATGAAGGCTGCAAAGCCTTCGAAACGTCGGGAGAAAACTAAAATATAAAAACCGCGATAAAATCCGAAAAACAGTTTAATTTCATTATCTAAAAAGTGCGTAAAATAGAATTTTAGTGAAAATTTACTATAATTTTTCTAAAAAGCCTTGCCTATTTCAAGCCCAGTAGGTCGACATCATTAAACAAAACAATTCAAGTTTATTGATCTTAATTTACTTATAAATTTAAACATCATGGAAAGTTTTCCAGAAGTATTTGTTATCTTATGTATTTTTTGAGGAATTTAAATGATAGGGTAATTTTTTAAATGGCAGAAATTCAACGCTAGCATGCTACACTAAAATAACATTTCGTAAAAGTATTCAAAGATAACAAACGATAGTCGCATCAAATGCAATAAAAATAGAAATTTTGCTTTAATAATAATAACCATATTGTGCACCTACCTACTATGTATATGTTTTTGTTTATTAGCTGTGTTATGAAAGCATTTTTCTATCAAATTGGTCTGCAGAATTCTAATTACATTTTATTCTTATTTTTAGTATTTAAATAAACAAAAACATAGTATATTTATTCAGAGTTTGCTTCTGGGCTTTAACGCATTAGCGTAATGGACATTAGCTGTTTAACTGATTTTTCATTGTTGTTAATAAAAATAAGTTCAAGTGCGTCTCAAACCGCCGCTAAATTTTTTCCCTAGTCAGAATTTGTACTACCTGCATACTAAATTCAATTTAAATCCCTTCAACTGATAACATAACTGTCCCAAAAAATCTCCAGAAACCATCATGAGAATTAGAATAAAATTGTGATATTATATTTAACAAAAAGCTCACAATTCTAAAACAACAAACGCTACATAACATTTCTGATTCCAGGTGTTAGCATCGACATAGTAGACAAGGACGACTACAAAGCCTTAGACCATGCGATGCTAGACCGCCACTATATGTACAAACATGATGGCACGCAGCCCAGCGAGGTGTATGTATGGGGAAGCAACTCTAATTATACACTGGGCACTGGAACTCAGCAGCAACGCAACGCTCCTGAGCTGCTCACTTGCTTCAGTCGCACCAACACTTGTGTAAAACAGGTAATGTGTTTAATATTGCTGCTTATATGTATAGTTAAATTCATACTAATTCTAAGTAGAAGTTTTTCTGTTGTGCTTTTGAAGTTAAATCAATTTTGATGAAATTTGGTATGTAAGATTAGACAGGTAGAAAGGATATAGACAGATTTTTATCACAAAATGAATTTCATGGACAAAACTGCAAGCGAAAACTAGTTTCTAAACAAATTACGATGACTGCTAAACTCGACTATACAAGATTATAAGTAAAGTGGCTTCCATGTACAATTCTGACTCGTAAGCGATTACCTCTACACAACACAATTATAACAGCCTAATGGTTTATAAATGAGTTGAATATACAATGTGTTGAGTGTGTATTAACCTTTTGAGAATGAACTATATAAATGTGTAAGGTCTTTGAAGGCGGCAATGATAATTGGAAATAAATTGAACACAATATGTATCGAAAATATATTTTTTATTTACTCAACTGTACTAGTTACTTTGATCAAAATCTGCAACTAGAGTTTAGTAATTATAATTTAGCAAAACCTTTGTATAGCTAAACAAAACATATTATTTTTAATATCTTAAAACCTGCACTGGCAGATACCTGTTGTCATAAAATTAAAATGTCAGAAATGTCATTCAATTCGGTACAAATATTTCACGTCCTAAAATAAACGTAATTACAAAAGATGCACACAGTCGGCTTGCCTAGAACATGTCTCGGCTTCACAAACATCCTGTGTTTCATATTGGCTTTCATTGGCTTCACAATTTGCGCGTGGTGTGCTATCAACACTGATTTCTTCCGCGAAGTCAACTATACAGTCACCAAGAGTTCCCTAGTCGATACTGTAGCGAATTTCATGAGTTTGAAATTATGGTTGACTCCCGTGACGTCAGTTTTAATTCCAATAGCCTTATTGGCAATGATGACGTCATGCTGTGGCGTTCTCGGCGCCGGCTGCAAAGTGAAATGCGCTATCAAATCGTACATTTTCCTTGTATCAGTTTTATCTTCAGTTGCCTTCTGGTTGTTCTTTATATCAGGGATGTACAACATATATACAAATAATGAGAGAACTTGCAAATATTTGCAATCGTCGATACAAAGTTACTATGGTAAAGAGAATGACCTTTTCACCAACATCTGGGACTACACTATGGTGAATTACAAATGCTGCGGTGCTGTGAGTTACAGGGATTTCACTAATTCCCATTGGCAGAAATCAAATCCAGATAAAATGTTCCCAGTACAATGTTGTATCCTGGAAAATGAGACTCACCTCATTCCTGTCTCCAAAGATTGTATAAGGGATGAAAATGATATACATTCTTACAAAGAAATGGGGTGTATGTACGCATTGAGGCACTCGATCATAAACAATAAAGGAATGATAATATTCTACATAATATTTCTTGTGATAACATATTGTATATTGATTTTATTTTCGTACTGCATAATAAGAGGCGAACCGCTCCTAGGGGCTATGGCACAGAATTTCGTAAGTTTTCTACCGCAACCGAAAGAGGGCGTTACTAAACCTTCCTCTACCCTACCCTACCATTCTAACTCGTCTCTAGAAAACATGTTATATATGGAAGAACCTCCGAAGAAAATCGTGAAAGTTGTGTCAGCAGTGAACCCGTTCCAAACGTATAAATTTACGCCGAGTGCGTACGAAAGGGGTGATACGTGTCCCCATAGTGTGGGCCATACTTTGTAACATTGCAATAAATGTGTTTTGATCATGTATATTGTTTTTATTTTGTAAAATAATATTAGTAATAATTTGATAATATATTTAATTAGAAAATAAGGCTAGGTTTTTGTTCCATAATACTGAAATTTTACACAAATATATGTATTGTACAAATTTATGTTTATAATATGCAAATAAGTATAATTCACTGAGTATTGCACCGTATCTTCCAGGGCATAAAAGATTCAATATTTTGTGTGATATGTGTATATAAAAAATAAGCAAAACAATTTTGTCAGATTTACTTAGTGATTATGATGTTAATTTTATGTGTTTAAAACATTCTTAGGTCACATATGATTGCTAGGTTAACCTAGTAGTTTTGTTTATAACATAAAAAATTAAACTATGAAGTAACCTAAAACCGCTTGAAAATATTGTCAGTGTCGAAGTAATCTTAATTGTTTCGCAGGTGTGCCTGGGCAAGTTTCATAGTATCTGGGTGACATCAGGCGCCGGGGGTGACGAGGTGTGGGTGTGCGGGCAGTGCGTGCGCGCGGGCGGGCCGCACTCCACGGCGCTGCGGCCCGCGCCGCTGCGGCTGCCCGAGCCCTGCGTCTGCGCAGCTATCACGCTCACCTCCACCGTGCTGCTGCTAGAGAGCGGGGCGGTAAGGACGATTCTAATTGACGCATTTTACACCGTTACAAATATTAAACAGATCGCTATAAATGTCTTATCTGATTGATGATTTATATCTTGTCAGTCAACGCTACCTGAACCCCACACTGCTTACCTTAAGGGTTTCAATCAAGAAAGAAGAGAGATCAATTTCTTAACTCTCAGAGTCCTTGACTGAGATATTACAAAAGTAAGAAGTTTCAGCCAATAGTTCCAATACCATCCATAATCAGACCCAGTGCAAAAGCGATTCAGTAATTAGAATTTATTATTTCCTAATTACCTCTATCTTGCAGGTGGTCCAATACAACCTGAACAACGCAGACAGCATAAGCCAATCCACGACCAAGACGCCATCTTTGATCCGGCCGCCGTCGTCCAAGCCGCTCATAAAGCTGTCATCTCCACTAGGCGTACGCGCCGCGCGCTGCCACGCCGCGGTGTGGAACTCGCGCGCCATCTACACCTGGGGCACCAACCTGGGACAACTCGGACATCCGCAGGAGGATAAATTTATCCCAGCGCCGAAACGCGTAAGCAATTTATAGATCATTCACTCTCACTACTGTCTCTAATAGATTACAGTGTGCGTAAGCAACGTGCGTTCACACGCACACTACCATGGATAGAATCGGGAAAAATGCCATACCGTACAAGTGAGTAAAAAAAAATTTTGGATTTTCAATCAAAAGTTTCGTATAATAAATATCAATTTTAATTATGACGTTTTTGTCGCTACATGATTAGTCAATTGATTGTCCATAGTTATTATTAATTTTGCCGGACCAACACACAATAGGTTAAAGTTTTAGACTAAGGCCTAAACCCTCTAAATAGTAAAGAAGATCCATGCTCAGCAGTGAGTAATATTATAGTGCAGGACTGTTATTATACTGTTATTTATAGCAGTCACGCATATAAGGCTAGCAGTTATTTTTATATTTTAAGTATTAGAATCAAAGTGTTAAACTTCCAAAAAATAATGATATAATAATAATATCAGCCCTGTATTATATATACTGTTCCACTGTTGGGCACGGGCCTCCTCTACTACTGAGAGGGATTAGGCCTTAGTCCACCACGCTGGCCCGGTGCGGATTGGTAGACTTCACACGCACTTGAAAATTCCTATTGAGAATTTCTCAGGTATGCAGGTTTCCTCACGATGTTTTCCTTCACCGTTAAAGCAAGTAATAATTCACAAAGAATACACACATATTTTTTTTTGAAAAGTCAGAGGTGTGTGCCATTGGGATTTGAACCTGCGGACATTCGTCTCGGCAGTCCGTTCCACAACCAACTAGGCTATCGCCGCTTGCATAAAAAAATTCATAGAATATATGACCCTGAAGACAAAGCTAGGCTATTTAATAATGGCAACACTAATGTTTGCAGGTGGCGATACACGTGAACAACAAGGAGGAGGCCGGGCTGGAGCTGGTGGACGCGGCGGACGCGGCCACCGTCATCACCACCAGCCGCGGCGACGTGTACTTACTGCACAAGTACATCTGCAAGAAGATCGCCATCAAGTCAGTGCTTAGTGGTGCATTTATGTAGTTCATATTCATTCCTTATTTATTATTTATACATCACTAGCTTTTGCTTGCGGCTTCGTCCTAGTTAAGGAGTTTTCCGGGATATTTTTTTTCGACTTGGTATGTATCGTTATATTATGACCAAACTACACAAAATAATTATAAATTTTAGCCTATGTGTTATTCTGATATACAACCAATATTACTGTAAACTTTCATCCAAATCCGTTTAGTAGTTTTTATGTGCAAGAGGAACAAACATGCATCCATACATCCATCCTCACAAACTTAACTGTTAAAAAACCTCATTTGTAGCATTATTTATGTATTATGATTGTAACCTGTTTTGTGTGTAAAGTAAAATTTAAAAAAAGAATTCCCATTTTTGCCCATTTTTGAAAAGAATATTCGAAATATACACATCATTCAAGCAATTAGATTTTTTTTTTCTTATCATCGTGTTGTCATCAGTCAAGATTATTTGCACCCTACTCCACTTAGCGACATGTGCAGCGAGTTAACTTTGCCATGCCATTATTAAGATAAACGTCGCGTAGTACCACGATTAAAATCTTGCCATAGCATTATAGTCCTACATGACGAATTACCATGAATGTTGCAGGCAAATCAACTTGCGTCAAGTGTGCGTGGACGCTAAGGTGAGCGAGCAAGGAGCGTACTCGCGCGTCACCGTGCTGCTGCTGACCAACGTGGGCCAGCTGCTCATCTGGCAGGACACCACCAACAAACTCACCAGGTGACCAGCCTAGACCATTACCATAATTATAGTGAAAATGTTATGGAAACTCTTAGTTCTAATATACTTTAAAAATATAAATGTCTTTTGTCAAGTCGTGTAAAACAAGCGCTCAATGATAAAAAAAAACGTTCTCTGAATTTATCCGTATTTTTCATTTCACGTATATTATTTTCATTGTTTTTACTACAGAAAACTATTATAATGACATTCACCGGATTGCCTAGTCTGGACGCTATATCCGTTATACCTTTTGGACATAGTGAGACTTAACATCTCATGTCTCAGGATGGCGACCGCAGTGGAATACCAAACAATACTTTGTAATTGAAGGTGTTGGCTGTAATTTTTACTGTTTATGGGCGGTCGTATCGCTTACCATCAGGCGGAGAGCTGTGTTTTCAGATACAAATTAAATCCGGAGTTCTCTCACCAACATTGTCATCTCAGTCACGCATTTAACAATAATTATTATTGCTTCTGTAGATGTGTCTTCGGCCTTCAACACCAGACATTCATAAATCACATGCAGCTAACACACGACGCGCTCTACTGCACGACAAAATACGGCGAAGCGTTCATTGGCACCATATCGCGCAAGACCACGCCCACATCGCAGCCACAGCCAATCAGGAAAGAGAAAGACAAGGACATAAGGAGTCCGCTCGTCAAGTTCCTAGAGAAGGACGACTGTACTTCTGTCAGGATTACGAGAATCCCTAATATATATAGGGCTGTCTCTATCGCCGTTGATAATGAAGGGATTAATTTTGCTTGTTTACAGGTAACTTAAATTTTATATATTAAAAAAAAAAACAGAACTAACAAAACACACATCATGCATTTATCCCCGAAGGGGGTATGCAAAGGCGCAACCAGGGCACCCACTTTTCGCCAAGTGTGTTCCGTCCCATGATGTGGTTGGGGGCGAGCCTATCGCCATATCGGGCACAAATTCCAGACTCAGGGCTGAACAGAACAGAAAAACCGAAATATCACTTTGGCATATCTGGGATTAGGACCCAGAACTTCAGAGTGCTGCCATACCATGCCTGCAGGACAACTAAGCCACCGAGGCAATTTTTTTTCATACTTGGGAAAATTATACTGTAACCTATATTACTCAAGACTACCTATATTACTTCTTCAGTAATAGAGTGGTCAGAGCGTGGAATAAACTCCCAGAACATGTGGTTACAGCTGAAAATATAAACCAGTTTAAGAACCGACTGGACAAATACTTAGCTGCAAATGAAAACCTGTAGTAATAGCGAGATACGGGCATTATCAGTTGTTTCAACTGCCTGCCTGATGTATATAATAATAATAATATTATAGATACAAGGTAATTATTGACAATAATACATATATTTCAAATCAATTGCAATATTTTATTTACTCCTAACAGATTAAACCGAATTGCGGTCTCCGATCATTGCCAGAACTGTCGCCTTCGAGCTTGGCTAAACACATGGAATCATTGAGGGAGACTGCCACTGAAGATGATATACTGCATGACGTTGTATTCAAGGTGACATTTTATATAAAGTATGCTCTAAACGTTCCATTAATATAAATGTTTTTTTTATATTTTTTTTTGACAACCCTATGTTTAATTTTTAACTATAGTAAATTTGTTCTTCTAGTCTAGATAGCTACTCTAAACACTTGTGTATTTTTTTTATCCAGTCGGGTACAAAAATATCTCATTCCTACAATTCAATACAACCAGTTGTCTTACAGGTCGGCACAAAACATTTCTCAGCGCACATGTACATAGTAGCGTCAAGCAGTGAGCATCTCTACAAATTATATCAAGAGAAACAAAAAGTCCAAGGCGACAAACCCATAATAACTTTGGAAAATGTTCACCCAGAAGTATTTGAAAGGATTTTAAAATTCATGTACACTGGCACTTGTGATGTAGCGGAGCTCGGACCCTGCGGCTTGAAGATAAGGAAGGAAGATCTGATTGCTACCGGCAAGAAAGAGACAGAGACTGTAGAGGTCGAAATGGAGTTGATTGGTAAGTTATATATTAGTATTTATTGGTATGTGTTCATAACTCTATGAAAAACCAGTTCTTCTACCTAAGCTCTAAACTGTATAATAAAATAAATAAAATTCTCTCAATTCACAAACTTAACAAATACCAAACTAAAAACAAAGTACAGCCATGGCTTATGGAACAAACAAATGATGCTATAGAAAATCTCTTCTCCTCTCCTTAAAATTACAATATATCACACCACATACACACACACACACACATACACACACATACACACACATACACACACACACACACACACACATACAGCACAGTTTAAGAATTCCATAGCAGTTTAAATAGCTTGAAACATGTAAAATAATCCTTACCTATTAATGTTATTCATATAGATATTAATCCCAAATTGTGTCATTTACTTAAGCCAATGTTATACTTGTGGAGGAACACTGTCACCCGAAATACAGGTTAACCTAGTTTGGGTGTCAGGGGACCAAAATCTTACTATGTAAAAATATTTTTTGGGAAATAAATTATTATTATTATTATTATTATTATGTTTTAACATTATTGTTTCAGTTAAATAAACTTAACTAACCGGTAAACATTTTATGGTAGTGCAAAATCGCTGTTTTTTTTAAACTGTCCTATTAGTTTTCAAGAATATGGCAACATCTGATTTTATGGTTTGAAGTCAGTCACTTCATGCATGTTTGTTTCATGCACGTTTGTAACTAACTTCACATCAACCATAATAATTGTAACTAACACATTATTGTAAATACGAGATGCACAATGAAACGCTGTATAGAATGGACTGTTTATTTATATAAGGGCCGTTCAAGCATTTTGTTACGTAATACTTGAACGGCCCCTAATATGCAGGTAGTCTTGAAAATGTTATTTTATAAATACCTACAAACACTACATATTATGAGCTATAATATTGATTCCCCACAGAGAACCCGCTGGAGGTGTCTGCGTTCGAGGTGTACCGCGACTCGCGGCGGGCGCGCGGCGGCAGGAAGGCTCGCAGCGCCGACACGCCGCCGCGCGCCACACACTGCGACCCCGTGAAGCTCGTGCAGGCCGGCGCCAAGCGCCTGCAGGTCATGGCGCTGCATAAACTGCTGGATAAGTTTTAGTTAGTACTTTTTAATCATTTTATTCGTCCTGCTATTCCAAAGTGACCCACTTGGCATTTGAGCTGGTTATGTAGTCATTTCTCCTGACCTTCTGATCTGGGTTATAATTTCACTAAGCATTCCCCAAATGTTTACCCTTTTTTTTAAACTGCTGGCGATACATAATTTAAACTGTACCCTAGCTTAAAGAACTTTTTACTACCATGTTTTAACACGTTGATTGCGGCTCATAATAGTTGTGTTTTATGGGCGCAACATGCGTGTAGGTGGTACAGTACTGAAGTATTGAAAAATACCCATCTAAGACTATCTCACTCACTCGTGTCAAGACAGTACAGGACAACACATTCCGTACGTAGTACGCCGCTCTCGTCGCCGCAGCAATCAATGTGTTATAAAACTAATTCTTACACTCTTGGCAAAACAGACATTAGTGATATGATCTTCCCTTTTTACTCTTTTTACATTCAATCTTAAAATTCTAAAGACAAGTTCTATTCTATAACTATATCATTAAAAGAATATCCTATAGTTACAGAGATGGTAGAGTGCACCTAAAAGAAAGTGCGACCTTCACTAAGAACCCACCGATATATTGGAACCGTGAAGCGTACCCTGAGCTGGTTGACACCAACGTCTGCTCCAAGGATGGTATGCTGATATCGGCCCACAAGTGCATACTGGCCGCACGCTTGGAATACTTCAACGGGATGTTTATGCACTCTTGGACAGAGGTATATCTAACCTTTAGACTGATTTGAAGTTCTGTCACCTGGTACCAACCCCGCATCTTTTAATGCCCTCTATTATCTATTATTCTTAAAAAGAAAGTACCTATTAGGCCACAAGTGACTATCTTCAGGTCAGCCAAAAAGATTTGTAAGCTCCTTGTAAAGCAATTTTTAAGAAATGCTAAGAAAGAATTACTTCAATGTTATTATTTAAATCATAAAAATGCTGATCTAATGTATTTTTTGCAGAGCAAATTGCTGTCGAAAGTAACACTTCCAATCAACCATGGCATCCTTCTACCAGTCATTAATTTCCTATACACAGACTCGTGCCCCGAGATAGATAACTCGGACAGTATTGACTTTATATGCAACTTATTAATAGTCGCCGATCAGCTGTTCATAACCCGGCTGAGGGAAATGTGTGAAATTGCTTTAGCGAACCTAATTACGTTGAAAAACTGCGCAGAACTCTGCCAATTCGCTCATACATACAACGCGACACAGCTCAAACAATGTTGTATGGAGTTTATCTCGCTCAATCTTTGCAGTGTGCTTGAAAATAGGTGTTTAGACTTAGTAGAGGAGACTTTACTCGACGATATTACCAATTACTATTGTAAGTTCAACCCCATAATGTCATCCAGGGTTATAACTCCCTTCTATAATGCACCGAGTGATGAAAATGTACAGGAATTGGTCAAAAATTATCCTCTGGACATGAGTTATACAGATGAGGAATGTAAAAGAGATGATAGCGTAACAGAATCCGCCAAAAAGAAAAGCAGGCAATCGAAGAAAATTGAGTATACCGATAGAGAGAAAGAGAGGATGCGGTACGAATCAGTGAGTTCTGTGACGTCATTGGACTTGTCTAATGACACTGGCGACATAACGTTATCGTTGAGTAAGATATCGAAAGAAGAAAAGGGAGCGCGGGAGAAACAGGAAAAGTGGATCGAGGTGCCTTCAGCCCACCAGAAACAAGCCAAAGTGGTTCAAGCAAGATTGAGGGCTATTAGTACCGCGAAAGACATTTTGAACGAAACTCCAACTGAATCCTTTGTGAAACTCAGTAAAGGTGGTTCAACTCCAACGGAACCCACAACCTCCCGCATGTCTGTGTCCCCAAAGGAGTCTCCAATCGCTGACATGGCCAGAAGCCCGCAAGGCAATTTTGTCATCAGCCACATTGGACCAAAATTATCGCAAAAACAAAGGAAGAAGTTGGCCTTGCAAAATAGCGATCAGTCCACTAATTTAGATCAGTACATATCAAACAAGCTGGATTTGGGTAGTCCGCCGGAAAAACCTAAGAATCCATGGAAAATTTGTGAAACGCCTGTTGCTAGCAGCAGCCCTAATACTAAACCTGTTGAGTTTAATAAAATTTTGACTGATCAAAAGAAACAAAAGGAAGATTTCTCGAGAATTATGACTAAACCATTGATATTAACTCAGGTAATATTACCAATAATTACTTCAAATAAATAATATTTTTTTCTAAAAAAAATGTTGTTTGGCCTCTAAGTATAAAGGCTGATGTTCGTTTTACAAATCTATGGTATAAATATTTAATTCTATTTCAGCTGGAAGACAAAGCCATAGAGCAATTGGAGAAGTTCTACAATGCTCGAGAAATTGATGATGAATTGATAACGGTCCACCGCATAGAGCTGCAAGTGTCTTCACCACAATGGATCCACACTGCCCCAAAGTGATAATAATGTGTGCTATTTTATATATTTTACTACTGATATTATGTATCTGAAATATTTTTAATATACGAACTGACATTGTAGTGTTTTTTTCTATGATTACATATAAGTCCTTGTAGCAGTTCTTTTGTAATTTGTTACAGTAAAAGTATAGATATTGAGGT
The DNA here is from genome assembly GCF_014839805.1 of Manduca sexta. Classification (NCBI taxonomy): domain Eukaryota; kingdom Metazoa; phylum Arthropoda; class Insecta; order Lepidoptera; family Sphingidae; genus Manduca; species Manduca sexta. Next base: position 9,292,019 of record NC_051130.1, read on the forward strand.
TTTACACTGAAGGTGTAAAAGTTTCACTTTACTTAATACTAAAACTTCATCATAATCTATTCAGCCAAAAAATCGTATAAACGATCCCAATCTCAATCTTTAATTCAATTCTGAGAATGAACCAATGAAAATAAATAACTTATTTGAGAGCAAGTCAAAAAAACTGTTCTGATTGGTCCATTTTAAGATAGGTCGAAAGAAGCGATTAGGATCATTTATTTATAGAAAATGGTGGTCAAAGGGTATGTTACCAGATCTCACAAATATCCAGTGTACCTAGTTTTTAGCATACGGTGAGCAAATTGAAGCGGCTGTGAACATTATATGTTTAATTTTACTACTCTTTTTTTTATTTTTTGTGAATAAAATTCTTAAGAAGGCCTATGTTCAACAGTGGATTGTGGCTATTGATGTTATTGTTGCATGTTTTATTATAAGTATCCTTAGTCCCGAGGATGGTAAAGACCAATTTTAAACAAGACAATTTTCTTTACTTAAAATAAGTATTTTTTGTATGGTTATTTGAAACAGGTATACTGTTTACAAACCAAAGATATAAATTGGTTGAAGAATTTTATAATTGGTGTGCTCATACGAAACATAAAATTCCATAACCATATTATAAGATAGTATCATAATTTAATGAATCCCATTAGATACAAAAATAATTATACAAATTTTAATTGAACCTAAAAAATCCCTTACTTAAACCTTCTTAACACTTAAATGCAACACTTGACTAAATCTTGTTATATTAGTAAAAATGGTCTTATTAATGAATAGTACTATTACATAAATAGAAAAACAAATCTCTTTTAATATTTTATTACAACTATAACAATAAACTAAATATAAATTAATTTTTCTAATCAATTACTTCTTCGGTGGAAACCTTTTCAGAAGCTCATTCATTTGTCTATGCGTCAATTTCTTCTCACCAGGCACCAAAATACCTTTTTTGCCTTGTTTTCTTAGTGTAGACATTTTTTCTGAATATGACTTATAGCAGCTTTTAAATTCAGACACCTCTTTCAAACATTCCTGTTGGTTAAATTCGCTTTTCTTGAAACAAGCGAACATTAAAGCCATTTCCTGCATACAAGCAGCTTCATTTAGCTTATCTCCCTTACCAGATACGGTTTTCTTTAATGACAGAGGCAGTAACATTTGAAAAGGCACTGGCTCTCTCTGTGGCGCTCTTGCATTGTTGTTTGATGGAGATGCACGTAAAAAAGGATACAACCTCATATTGAATAATTAATTCTGATTATTTACTGAAATAACTGATTTTTTTTAACACGATTTTGAGGTTATAATACGTTCCGTACCCAACCTTTAACAACATTAAGCATCTGTCAAACTGTCAAAAAGAATCAGAAACAGTAAATTAGTTATGCTACAAAATACTGAATAGAACTGCGTACTACTGTACCCCTACCGGGAATGTACGCATTAAATCGTATAATCAGGCGTAACCAAGTTTTAGTAAACTAATTTTATTTCTTATTAACTTTTAACACCCTTCTCCCCTTATACCTACGCAATGTACACGTTGCCGTATTTTACTTTCAAATATTTATATTCATTAAGGCGCTGTTCAAATTACCACACAAAAATTTGCTGAGTCGAAATCATTACATTAGATATAGGTAATATATATGATTACATGTAAATTCGTGTTAGGAGTACTGGTTATGATAAGTTGAGTATTATAAATATACGATTAGATATAAGAATGTTAAAATAAAATACTTATATATAAGTAGGTACTTAGATAAGTAACTACCCCTTTTTGAATTATTTTTACTTTAATGTACTTGATATACTTAATTGAAAAATCTCATAAAAAGATTTATTTGAAAATAAAGTAAGTAAGGTCAGTCGGGGAAAGTGCGCCATAAAATTTTCATAGCTGGATTCAATGCAAAATAATTTCTTTTTGTGCTGACTTAAGAATGTAATTTTATTAATTTAAGAATATTTGGTATTTTGTGATAACAACCTATAGCCATTCAAGGAAATCGGACCATAATATAATAATATTTTGCTCAAAGTAAAAATAAATGGTAGTAGCCGCACTTGCCTCCGGAAATGGGGTAAGTGCGCCTGTGTAAAAAAAAAACGCCAATATGAAACATTATAAAGAAAACACTCACTTTAGTCCATAAAGAAATAAGTTTTACACGCATTGCTCTTGGATAATTTTTAATCAATCAATATTATAACAAACTATGGCTGTCAAATCAAATTCGGGGTAAGTGCGCCATATATATGTAAATCAGGGCATGAAAACATTTTAGAATTTTTATTGATATATAATTTTTTGCTATGTTAGAGTTTTGTGTGCGGATATGTTGGAATAAAAAAATGTTAGCCCTAATATAAAATCCATTTTATTTCTAAAACTAAAAAAAAAACATACAAAAATTTAGGAATTAACAATTTTGAATGCGTTATAACTCAATTACTTAGAATTTGGCCTTGTGACATTTGATATGTTTTAGCTGCATTATATCCAGATAACGTGCCTGATCGAACAGCAACCTATTCACGTAAAGTTGCTCTAGACCAAGATATTTCAGTTTTTCTTTTGTAAAAACGAATTAACTAATACGCCCTTTTATTTAAGTCGGCTCAAAACAAAATACCTTGAGTACAAAAATTCTGCTGTTAAGTATAACATTTTAATAATAATAATTCATATTAGTAAAACTTATTCTCAAAAAAGGTTGGTTATATATGGATCAGGGGCAAGTGCGCCGTACGACTATTAACTGTGGCGCACTTGCCCTACTCGACAATTTTTAGGTACATTTTTTCGCATTGCTAAAAAATCATTTATTTGAGTATATATAAATAAAATTCAGGCAGGAAGTTTGAAATAAAAGGTTTAAACTATGTATTCACCTTACTGGTTTACAGAAATATGTTAAATATCTTGAAATATTTGATGTTATCTTTCACGGGGTCATCTCGGTTTACAGGTCTAAATGACACTTAAAATAAAAATAAATCGTATTAACCCGGCGAGCGTGTGGCGGGGTATGTCATACCCCCTATGTTAATTACTGGCGTATATTTTTTGCGCCTGACTTTCAAACTTATAGTCTCTTTGAGTAGCTGGAGTTACAGGGTTGCGGAAGGTAATAGTGGCGTAATCACAGTGCCGCGGCAACCTGCATTCGAGTTACACGCTTGCAAACTGAGTTCGGGTACGTGATACCCCGCCTCATAGCTGGTGTGACAAAAACTAAAATTGCTTTTTCTGCTATTTTAACTTATTTTCTTTGTTTAATTGTAGATTTTAATAGAAAATGGATGTTGAAAATAGAAAAAAACAACTTCGGCCCATGATAGAAGATGTACTTACTAGAACAGGGTTTCGCAAACTTTTATTTAGTGCGGACCACTAATGCCACCTTATGCGACCTTTTTTGCGACCAAAGTCTTAATGTTTGGATTGATGTTGTTCAGTTGGATTCTTAAATTTGTTTTTACTAGCAGTTTACTTCTGTATTTATTTTTTAGATATACTTACAAGAGTCCAAAACGTGCACTTTATAGTTTTTCTTTTAACTTTTATTTTACTTGCGGATCCCCATGAGAGGGGCCCACGGGCCCCCAGGGGTCCTATGTTTCGTGAAAATCAGGGCAAAGACACTAAATGGACCGATTTCATCCGTAACTTAGGCTTGGCTTTAGTTTACGAACACCTGAAGATGTGAAATGACAAAAAATATATTCCGATTTATATACGTCAGAGAATTTCTTCCCAGATCAACGAATCACTTTCATCGACTCAAAATGTTCCTGGTCTTTTTTATTAGATGTAGAGATTACCCCAACAAAAATAATCATAAGACAAAATACTCATGAACAAGCTGAGGAAAGCTATTAGTGTGGAGCATGCAACGTTTTTTGCAAAAACTGCACAGATTTTATCTCCAGTTCCTAAGATGTTCCTAAATTTTTTTGTGATTTTTTTTAGTTTATAAAGAAAATTATTTCATATTCTATCATACGATTAAGTTTTTTTTATCATAAAACTGGTTTTACTTTAGTTCCTTTTAGTTTTTAAGAGACTTTTAGTTTTTTGTGAAAGTGTTTGTTTGAAATTCAAAGTGACTTATTTCCATCGAGGTAAAAAAATAAAATTGTTAAAATGGCGCGATTGTTTTATTTCCAATGCGTTATGATGGTATTGTCTTATTATACCAAAAAATAAATATTATAATACTTCTTCAGAAACAAGTTTTATAGCCAATTTTTTTAAGGGGTATGTCATACCCTGCCTCATACTCCTTGTTACATTTTTTCACCACACGCTCGCCGGGTTAAAATGAACATAGCCATTTATGTTTTTTAGTGGAACTGTATTTCAGTTAGTAGCATAGATGTAAGATTGCGGTAATTGTATAACATCAATAGTTCTCGATTTTTTTAGGGCAGGTGCACTTACCCCGTCGGCGCACTTGCCCCACCTGACCTTATGTATATTTACATTTTGATCTTCCTTCCCTGGGTAGCTGTTGACTATGCCCACCTTGGTTGGTAACGACTACCCTCATGAGCTGTAGTCTGGCTTAAGGCCAAGAGTAGGCGACGGCATTTTGGGCGCATCATGATATTATGCCTAAGTAACACATCAATATTTTTATGTCTATATAATAACAATATCAGCCCTGTATTATATACTGTCCCACTGTTCGGCACGGACCTCCTCTACTACTGAGCGGGATTAGGCCTTAGTCCACCACGCTGGCCCATTGCGGATTGGTAGAATTCACACACCCTCGAAAATTCCTATAGAGAATTTCTCAGGTATGCAGGTTTCCTCACGATGTTTTCCTTCACCGTTAAAGCAACCCATAATTCACAAAGAATACACACATAATTTTTTAGAAAAGTCAGAGTTGTGTGCCCTTGGGATTTGAACCGGCGAACATTCGTCTCGACAGTCCGTTCCACAACCAACTAGGCTATCGCCGCTTTTTTTTATTATGTCTAGTACCTAATTATTACATTCACAGACAAGAAAGCTTCTTATATCCATGCCGAAATAAACCAGGTCAGCAGTCTGGCTTACTCGAGGCAATTGACCCCCACATAATTACAAAACATTGTACGTAGGTAAGTATACACAAAAAAAGTCACGCACTAAGTAATTATGCTAATAAACTTACCAATAAACATAAACCGAATTACGATAACATAATATTTCATTTTACTGCACTATAAATTGATTATCTATAATTTTATTAGTGAATCATATTTTCTGTTAAGCCTAATTCTACTTATTTTGTACATGTTTGTCCGTACCTACTTTTTTTTTACTACATTTACGTACATATCGGTGCTAATTACGCATTCAAACTAATAACAAGTACCTACCTGTCCTTTAAAAGTTTATAATATGTGTCTAGAATAAGCTTAGATCTCAGAATAAGACATCGTTTATTGTAGACAGGGACGGCGTAAGGTATGGGTAACGGGGTTCATTGCACATGGCCTCGTGGTCCGAGAGACTAATCACTTTAGAATAGGGCACCGAATTCATTTTTGTTTTTTACTATTATCAAATATTTACTTTATATAAATTATAACACAGAAGGAATTACTAAAATCCGATATAAAATCAACAAGTTATAAGTATTATAAATTCGGTGGAAGGGGTAATACTGAACTGAGACGCAATACCCACATTTGACGTCATCGGGAATTACGACGCGTGCAAAAGAAAGATAAAGCGATATCCCCACTACGCGCCCACTTCTACACATTACAGTATTTGTAATATGAATTACTGTCTCATTTTTTAACTAATTTTGATGCAGTTTTCGCAGGAGTGCTCCTTTTTCGTATTATTAACTATTACATATAAATAATGTACAAAATCAAGTCTAGGACGGTCCCCTATTGTAGAAGTTACCTTGAAATCATTCAAATGATATTCAACTAGAATCTTTTAAAACTGTAACCGTCATTAGTTCATTACCCCATACAACAATAGACCCACTACATATTTTTTTCTTGGCCACGTCTCTATTTGTTCTTGTTAGTAGAATACAGAGCATTGGACGTGTTTAATAAAGCTATATTGATCTACATAATCTATGTATTATCTATTGTATCAGCAATAGATAATACGTAGATAAATAATAAAGCTTTAAAGATTTACCAGTTAATCATGTAGCCATATACTCCTAAACATCAATAATTTACCAATAATATGAAGTTATGAGGGGTGATACAACCACCATTTCCTCTGACGAATTTCCTTCTGGCTGAAGGCAGGACCCTTATACACTTACCTTCATGCTTGCGAAAGTACTAGACACCCAAGCTGTATTTCTAATGATTATTAGGGTCCTATTTATAAAATTAATATGGATATCAAGAGGTAATCGACATCTACCTAGTATGAGATATACACTGAACTGTATTGTCAGCCCACCACGAATACCACTCGGTGCATGAGTCCTTGTTTGGATAAAGTGATATAGGAAATTACGGCTTAGTCCTAAGGCCTACTTATCAACACGGGGTTTAAAATCGTACTCGATAAATAGCGAACTCGCGCCCAATTTCATATTTTCCTTTTGTTTTGTTTTGCCGAGAAAGTGCCTTATGACTACGGCCCAGGCTTCGCAGGCTCAGAAGCCCTCAAACCGACGAACGCTCTCGGCGTCAACGGCAGCATAAGACCTATCTTCCACGCTGCTGTCTATCCCGGTGGTCATCACAACGTGCGAAATGTGCACAACGTATACTAAGGGCGGACGGCCTCTTGACGCCTGCCTACGAGCCCCCGACCCAATTTCATCTAACATAACAGCTAGCGAATCGGTTTGCGAAAAATGCGCGTAATTAGGCAAATAAAAACCAGTTGAGGATGCAGTTTCGATTTTAATTTTAAAATGAACGTTGTCAACACCTTATTTTTTCTTTAATGATTTTCAAAATTATTGACATATACTTAGTCTGGCCATAAATACTGTTACACTTAATTATAAAAAAATATTACATTTGAATTTCGAATCTGTCATTTTTATACGATTGTTCATTGTGTTTTCTCATTTTGGCGCCAATACATTGTAAAATATTTTGCGATATTAAAATGGTGTGGGGTGATAAAGAGAACCGAATCGCTGTGATAGCATTACACAAAGTAGGTATGGAGCCAAATGCAATTTTTAAAACTCTCCATACACTTGGTATTAGTAAAATGTTTGTGTACCGGGCTATTAATAGGTACAATGAGACCTCCTCTGTTTGTGACAGAAAAGATCTGGCCGTCCACGTAGTGTTCGTACGAAAAAGGTGGTCAAAGCAGTAAGGGAAAGAATTCGAAGAAATCCTGTCCGAAAGCAAAAGATTTTATCTCGGGAAATGAAGATAGCACCTAGAACCATGTCGCGTATTTTAAAAGATGACTTAGGACTTGCAGCCTATAAGAGACGCACTGGCCATTTCTTAACTGATAATTTAAAGAAGAATAGGGTGGTAAAATCGAAACAACTACTGAAGCGGTACGCAAAGGGAGGTCACAGAAAAATTTTGTTTACGGATGAGAAAATTTTTACAATTGAGCAACATTTTAACAAACAAAATGACCGTATTTATGCTCAAAGCTCTAAGGAAGCTTCCCAATTAGTCGACAGAGTGCAACGTGGACATTATCCGACTTCAGTGATGGTTTGGTGGGGTGTTAGCTATGAAGGAGTGACTGAGCCATATTTTTGTGAAAAAGGTATCAAAACATCGGCACAAGTGTATCAAGATACCATTCTTGAGAAGGTAGTTAAGCCCCTTAACATCACCATGTTCAATAACCAAGTATGGTCCTTCCAGCAAGACTCGGCGCCGGGTCATAAAGCTCGGTCCACGCAGTCTTGGTTGGAATCGAACGTTTCGGACTTCATCAGAGCTGAAGACTGGCCGTCGTCTAGTCCCGATCTTAATCCGCTGGATTATGATTTGTGGTCAGTTTTAGAGAGTACAGCTTGCTCTAAACGCCATGATAATTTGAGTCCCTAAAACAATCTATACGATTGGCAGTGAAGAATTTTCCCATGGAAAGAGTGCGTGCTTCTATTGATAACTGGCCTCATCGTTTAAAGGACTGTATTGCAGCCAATGGAGACCACTTCGAATAAGCTTTTTATATTTTTAATTGTTTTATATTTATGTATTAAACTGACACACTGTAAAAGTAATAAATGTTATTTGCAGTTAACAATTTTCTTTTTTCTTTATTACAATATTTATGGCAAGACTAGGTATTTTGCTTGAAATTTATGTTTGTCAATATTAGAAATTAGTTATATTTTACCACAACATGCCAAGGTCTTTTCTAGTTGTAATACACCCCTGCTTAGGCACCCTAAAGGGGAAAAAGGCTTGATATATTATGTAAATAAATAAATAAGTGATAACAATAGCGTATACGGGTAGCAATATCTCCGTACAATAAGGAACATCTATACAATCATTATTTTATATCCCTTATAACAATTATGTTTTTATCTATCAAAATTAATGACGCCATTATATATAGTAATAAAAAATGCGTACTTTTTTACAATGTACTTAAGAAATATTTTTGCGTGCCTAACAATCTTAATTTATATTTTTATGGTCTTAATTTATTAATCCTAATTAACTAATTTACACGATTGACTATCCAACTGAAGGAGATATAGGATAAGGAGATATAGCTCCATCTAAGTAGCGGATTTGTCAATAGGCCGTATAAGCCGCGGGCTAGGGGGCGACATATTTTAAAGTAGGGACGGCACAGTTGCAATCGGAGACTGTTTTTTAGTTCCGGCAAAATAGGCACCCAGACGCTGGACATGTGGGGCTTGACAAACTGAGTGACCTATACTTAGGGGCAGTATAAAGCTTTAGACTAATAGCGGACGGAGCGGGGCGGCGACGCCACGTTGGCCGGACGTGAAGTTGTGATAAACTAGAGACTTTGCCAACCTCCCATCCACCACTACAACTCCAGTAAGCCAGGGTCAGCGGTGGCACGCATTTTAAGACACCAAGCGGTGAAGCTCGGCGAGTCTCAAGGAAAACTAATTTGTCTTTATACCCCAACGAAATTAATCAAATTGAATTGGAAATATTGATTGTCCACTTCCCTGCATAGCAAAGCGGGAGACAAAATGAAGTACTAAGGAGGCATTTTAACTTCAAGTATACGGACGTTTACAACCAGAAAAACCAGTTGAAATATATTAGTTAAAATAGAATATGCCACATAAAGTCATAGCCCTCAGGCCACTTCACATAGAATCGCAATAATATCATATTCCAGCATCGCGTCGCTGTCCCCTCTCGTCTTCTCATTGACCAAAGCTGCTAAAACTACTAAAGCCTAAAGTCAAACACCTCTGAAGAATCCAATCTATAAAAAATCAAATTAGAATAACAAAACTATTACCTAAGTTATGTCTTTATTGTTCTTCTACATTAGAATTAGATAAGTACATAGAATCCAATGAATGCCTAAATAGATATAAGTTTTTAAGCTTATGGTTTTATCCGACAAGTCATGAAAATTTATATCTTTACATCTTTGATAAACTATCTTATTTAGGTTTTTTACTAATCGTTTTTAACGCCTGGCGATAATTTTTGGTATAAAAACACTGGCTTTCTCGAATTGATCATAGTTTGACAAGAAACGCAAACGTAAGTAATTGAATAATATTTTTTATTTTTTTATTTTCCTTTTATGAAAATACTATTAATGCTTAAAGTGTCTCATCTTTCTCCTTTTTACAACCAGCCTCTGCCAGACATCTATAGCCACCATAATTGTAATACAAAGCTTAGAGTATTTTCACATAATTTTGACTCGCCTAACAATCACAGTAACCAGAGCATCTCCCGATTTTAGTATGAACTTAAGTCAACTCTGAGTATTCTAATAGCAAATAGTTTTGTACCATATAAATAATTATATATTTTTTCGTTTTACAGAACCAACAACATGAAATTCTTCGTTGCATTAACTTTGATCGTTGCCGTGGCTTCGGCCCGCTTCCTCAAGCCCACTCCGGTCAGCAGTGAGATCCAGGAGATCATCGCTGCCATCCAGAGCCCCAGCACTAACCCCGCCACTGCTGCCGCCCTCGAGCAGATGCTCCAGGATTACCTCGGTGTCGGACCTTCTCCCATCTCTGTTGGACCCGCCATCATCGATCACCACCCCATCTCTGTCGGACCCGCCATTGTTGACGCTGGAGACATCGCCGTCGGCCCCGCTATCATCGACTTCCCCCTCCCCGACGGTGGCGCCGTGTCTGCCCCTGTTGAGGACTCCCCCGTCATGCCCGGCCCTGCTGCCGCCCCTGCTGCCGTCCCTGCCAGTTCTCCCCTCGTCCAGATCGTCGTGAACGTGAACGCCCCCGCTGGCGCCGGTCCCGTTGTCGATGCTGTTGCTGACAAGCCCGTGGACATCATTGATGTCATGCCCGTTGTCGACCCCGCGCAGGTTGTCGACCCCGTCCAGGTTGTGGACACCCCCATCGTGGTTGACCCCGTCCAGGTTGTGGACACCCCCATCGTGGTCGACCCCGTCCAGGTTGTGGAAGTCGCTCCCGTCGCCATCGGCACCCCTGTCTTCCCTTCCCCCGCCATCAACCTCCCCGAGGAACTCAACTAAATAAAAATAGCGTAGAACTAACTTACCTATAAGGATATGTTCGATGCACAGCGATAATTGTTGCTTCTATAGGCATTGTGATGTTATTAGAGACGATGACAAAAAAAAAATGTTTTTTATTCACCCTTATTTACATACCTACATAACACTTACTATAAGTAGACCAGAAAAAGTCTAAATTAGCAATCGGTATTGGTGCTGAAAGGTGCGACCAAACTAGTGATAACACAATTATCATAATACATATTATAGTACGACACCCGCTATTTCATTAAGAAGTAAAGTAAGTTAATGTTTAATGCAATAAACACTATAAGTACACGGTTTACATATAATAAAAGGTGTTTAATTTTCAAGAGTATAAACGCAGTATATAGACATAATTTGGGGGTTCCGCACCTAAAACGTGAACCTTATAGAATATTGTTGTCCGTCTGTATCTTCTTTTCTTTTTTTATAATTGCTCTGAATGACGAGACGAGCTTGCCGTTCCACTGATGGTAAGCGATAAGACCGCCCATAAACAGTAGAAACACCATCCAACACCTTGATTTACAAAGTATTGTTTGGTATTCCACTGCGCTCGCTATCCTGGGACATGAGATGTTAAATCTTATCATGTCTAATAGATACACTAGTTACTATCACTGTCAAAAACCTTTTTCTCGCGAAAGTGTACGTATCAAGATGAAATTCATAACAAATTCTGAGATAATTTATAATTAATGAATTAATAATAAATTACGGTCTCTCTCATCTGTGAAAAAATCAAACTTGGAAGTCACCGCGATCACAGTATATGATCGTTTACATCACATATTTTGCGATTTCACAAGGAATTCTAGATAAATTGGATAAAAATACTTCCTGTTGACCTAGCATCATAACATTTGGCAAGAGGTCATGTCTTACAGCATATGTACCTAAAGGTAAAAATCTGACAAACGTAAACAGTACTTTAATAACAAAAAAGTGAATTTAATATAACAAACTTATTATACACCGTGATTTTATAGTCGTTTTGGAACCAAATTGTTGGTTACTCAGAACAATTTGTAAGACCAAAAAAAAATAGTGAATTAATTGTACAGTTGATAATAGAAAAAATAGTTTTTGATAATATTATTTTTCACTCATTCGAAATTTGATAGTGATAGTAACGCGTCGCCACAATTATTCGTAGTTATGAATGGCACAGATCATAGTAATCGTAGCAGTACGTGAGATTTTGTTGCATTACTACGAGTTCCCTTTTATTATTCATAAACATAAATTTTAATGTTTATAAAAAATATTTTAATTTTATTGGTATGGCACTTTTTTTAAACTCTATTATTGATACAGAATTAAACAAAAATCTGTTCCAAAACGTCTATAAAATCACGATGTTTAATGTTAAAAGTAACCTATATGTTAATCCAGGATCTGTTCTATCCATGTGCCTTTCATTAAAATCTGTTTAGCGGCTACTGCGTTTATTTCGAGAGATCCGAAAATTTGAATAAACATTTGCTTTGCATAATAGGCCTAATATTTACAAGAAGTAAATATCTTAATTTTATAGCATTTCGACATCTTACTTACCATTTTTATTTATAAACCAATTATATTGGAATTTCGCTCGTGTACAGCGAGGAAATGGAAAAAAAGCGAAGTCTTTTGGGATTCCAGCAGTGATGGTGTGTCGAGAAGAGAGACAGTTCCTTCCACCAGATATTTGAAATCGCGATTCGATAAAAAGTCTCGTCGACTGTACTCGAACTGTGTGAGCAAATTGAGAGTATACAGTTTGAAAAGCAACCCAAACAAAGTTAAACCGCCTTCAAAATCTACTAAAACTCAAAAATAATTTAACATAATAGGCAATATAATAAAGGCTTTTTTAATGCTAAGATAAGCTAATATATATGAAGAAAATGAAAGAGGTTTAATTTTTCTAAAAGTTTTTTAACTTCAATATTACATAGATAGGTACTCATCTGCTGACCCTGATAAAGCGAACGATTTTGACTAATGAACGAAAACACACTTTAATCAAAAAAGTATTATTTATTTGTAAAGAGTCTACATTATATTCAGTCAAAATAGAGCTCTAATCCCTTGTTTCTGTAAGATAAAAATGGTCTGCAGATCTGCACGGAGCCTCAAAGCAGAGTACAGTATGACAAATTGCTATGAAAGTAAGCATAATACCTTGCCATACTTGGGTATGAAATGTGACTTGACCTCATGAGACAGATGGGAGTCATCAAACAAGTATGTCGTTTTAAGAACTCCACTTCTGCAGTTGGCATAACAATTGCCAACCGCCCTCAGATAAGAAAAAAATATCTCGATGACTTGACGTTTTCTCACAAAAATATTATTTTCTTATATTATCTTGGTAGTTTATTACTACGATATTTGGGATATCATTTATCAATTTCCGATAATTGAAATATTTACGCTGTTCTGAGTATTTTTCTTACAAAACTTCACATATTTAATAACCCAGACGCAAGTCAAACTTACCTTCAACAAAGAAATAAGTAAAAACATGAAAAACTTTCGTAAACATGGTTTGACTACACGACGATGATTTCAGATGATTATTGACTCACGATACGAAAAACAGGTTGTCATCCTAGTTTATTTTGAGGAGTTTCCTACTGCATCTTCGATATGAAAGATCAAACAACAATATTTTTAATATGCTTGTATGCTGAAGCTGTACGAACCCAATATAATAAGAATCTACAAAACCCCATTTAATTTCGAGGAGTTCACTTGTGCATCTGCAAAGTCCAAGGTATTATACCAATTAAATTGATATGGGACCGTTTCTAAGCTTTACAAAATTGAACGCAATAATCGGACTCCGGGGTGAATTGTCGCTGAGGAATCATAAAAAAATCTACGACAAGATAACGTTTCCTTGTTTGGAGCAGTTGAAAAATAGCACCTGTCGTGTTAAGGAGCAATCCTGAATCAACAGGGTTGCCTCAAAAGCCGATATTATCTCAATGTACTATATCAATTCAATTTCTTCTACCCTTACTTCAAGTTATAAGTTAGCAATGACAATGCGACTCTCAGTGGAGTGAAAATATCACGTATCCATTATTTACGACATCAAAGCTGTGAGTGATAACAATAATGCGTTGTTCTGAGACACGTGATAAGAAACGTGGCTAAGGATTGCGTCTTATAAATATGTAATTAATATAAGAGATTTTTATATATTAATATAAACATAAGGAAATAATAATGTGTAATTTGTTAATAATGATTATGCCTATTTTGCCGCTTAACTAAAAAGGGAATGAATTCTTTATATTCTAATAAGGTGGAAACCTTTGCCACGAGAAAGGGCAGTTATATTATAAAGTTGTGAACTAACCAGATTTTAGTATTACCTGCCAACATTGCCACCAGCAATGTATAAATTACACAAGGTGTTAAAACTCGGCATAGTGTCGGCATTTAAGTCAAAATACACCCTGTTGTTGGGGGTATCGTGAAATACTTGATGGGATGATCTAACATAATTACCCCGAAATGAATCCCCAGACGAGATTGTCGTGAGGTGAGACTGCTGGCTGTAAAAACTAAGTAACATTCATAGATTAGACAGAATATAACATGCGTAAAATGGATTTTGCGTCGTCTACATATTATATGATGCAGATGATGAGTATGGTTAATTGTTTCTTTCAGGTTATTGTTACATGAATAGCATACAACTTGAAGCGATGGAAATAGAAGTAGATTTTTTTTATAGGTCCGATAGTTTAAAACAGGGATGTTATGGAGCTCCGTAAGCGTAACCGAAACTATCGGATATTCGAAATAAAAATATATCCATAACCGTAACCGTTAAAAAAGTTTCGGATAAGTTACGGATAATATGTTCCGACAGGTTTTTGTTCCACCGCTCACACGCCATCTTGTATATGTGGTTTGTTTGTATTTTTAGTCATAACATAACCTCATGCATAAATTGTATTTCTTTATTTAGGAGTAGGTACTTATTTAGTAAAGTTTGTGGTGGTTACGTACTAAATTTATTTATACGGACAAAATGCGTCCAAAGTATGTACTTCAATTTAGACGTTTTTTAAACAAGTTAAAGGTAATTTTGCAAAATGTAAACAGTGTGATAAATACTTTTCACGGAGAGGAGGTGGCACTACTTCAATGAAACTTCATCTCAATACAGAGGTTTTCCGAACACCCATGTCCCTCAATTAGTTCATCGATAATTAATAATCGACGATGACGACGAACGATAGTTAGTAATCGTCGCCCTACTGTATTACATAATATTTTTATTTTATTTTAATCTAATATCCGTAACCGAAACTATCCGAAACTAACGGATAATCCGAAATAATTTCATATCCGTAACCGTATCCGTAAGCGATATAATTTTATTCCTATATCCATATCCGTATCCATATCCGAAATTTCATATCATTAACATCCCTGGTTTAAACAACTTGTATTGAAAGTCAAGGGTAAAATAGAAATGAACAGATGCATGTACCAAGTTGTATAAATTGGCTAATGAACGCCAAGAAGACCAGAAATGTGATTCACTGCGACTTTTGACCTAAAATTACCTTTTGAGGGATCATTTTATGACATCGTATTTGTCTTTCTTTTTTTGTGAAATATGTGTTCAGTAATGGCAGGTTATGCTATTTCATTGTTTTATTTTTAATAATTAAAACTAGTGCTGAATACTTACCTGCAGTTTTGTATAGAACCCTCTATGCGCGAAAACAACTAATACTTCTCTGGTTTATCGTTTTAAAGGGCCTTCAACTTGCAACTTTAAATATTACGTTTTAATACATTCAAATATCGTAATAACTGAAGTCGAAATTCAAATTCTTTTACGAAGTTTAAGCACAGAGGATTGAGTAATGAAACGTAGGTTTAAATTTATATAAACAGTAATAGGTATAAGCGATGGCTAAAAACCGAGGTCATCTATAGCAGGCAGGCTTAGGTAATAAATATTAGTTGATTATTCGTTAATAAGAATATAAATTATAATATACGATTAACGATATTATATGTATCATGTTTCTAATCTCTCATTTAATTTATGATAATGAATAATATAAAAGCATTTATGAAAATTACAGCAGCATAGTCGTCTACGACTCGGGCTAAAAGTAAGTGACAGCACCTAAAATTATAATTAATTAAATATTTGAGATCCATTGTTCATAGCATATAGAATAATTTAAAATATTCAGAAATTGTGTTCTCAAAAAAATTGAAGTAATCCGCAAGCTCTGTGTTATGATTAACGAAAATTATTATTAATTATAATTAATAAAGCATATTTTCTCTATTCCAGATCCATCAAAATGAAATTCTTTGTTGCCTTCGCCTTGATCGCCGCTGTGGCTTCGGCCGCCGTTATTAAGCCTGTTCAGGTTAACGGCAGGCTGAGCGAGATCCAGCAGATCATCGACGCCATCCAAAGCCCGAGCACCAACCCAGCCACTGCTGCCGCCCTTGAGCAGATGCTCGAGGACTTCCTCGGCCCTTCTCCCATCTCAGTCGGACCCGCCATCGTTGAGGGAGTTTCCCCTATCGCCGTCGGACCCGCCATCGTTGATGGAGTATCCCCCATCTCCGTCGGACCTGCAATCATTGAGGCCGGAGACATCGCTGTCGGCCCCGCTATCATCGACTTCCCCCTCCCCGACGGTGGTGCCGTGTCCGCCCCCGTTGAGGTTTCTCCCGTCGACTCCGTTGTGGTCGGTCCCGCCGCCGCCTCTGAGAGCTCTCCCCTCGTCCAGATCATCATAAACGTCAAGGCCCCCGCTGGTGCCGCCCCCGGTGCCGTCGCTGAGCCCGTTGAGGTCATTGACCAGGTTCCTGAGCCAGTACAGATTGTCGACAGTGTCGCCGAGCCCATCCAGGTTGTGGACACCCCCATCGTAGTCGACCCCGTGCAGGTCGTTGATGTCGCCCCCGTCGCCATCGGCACCCCTGTCCTCCCCACCCCTGTCATCCCCTCCCCCGCCATCACCCTCCCCGAGGAACTGAACTAAGAAGTAAGACCAAGAAGGGCACGTACTAAGATCTATGCAGTTTGTCGACATCTTTAGCTGACCATCAGACTTAGCACTTGTAAATATTGTGTCTTTAGATGTATTTACATTAGATACAATATAATTTTATAAAAAAATACTTTCGTTTCATTTATTTTACATGTTATTGTTGTTTGTGTTTATTATCCTGCCATGGCAATGCGAGTAACACTAGACCTGGCGGTAAGTTACGGTTGCTAGATCCATCCCTATCACAGCCAAGGTACCGCATACCGTGAGGTGAACACTTTTTACACCTAACCTAAAGCATAGATCGTAGCACTCAAGGAAAACTGAAACAAAGAGTTCATTCCAGTGTTTGCTAATGATAGAAAAATCCGCTAAAATACTTCACGTAATTATATAAGAAATTAAGAGATGTAACATCAAATGTCTCAGGATAAGAACCTCAGTGTACTTCAACGTTTTACATATTGTTGCTACTATTTAGAAACACTCATGAACGTTACCATCAAGCGTATGCCTTGTTTATCTCACCATTGGGTTCAGGGTTATATTTAAAGACATAACTGTGGTTGCAAATTTCTGTTTGGCGACAGATATTGCTGTACGTTTATCTACCATGGCGTACTGTTGCATTTTTGAGATCAGATTTACATATTAAAGAAGCGAGAAGAATCGACGTAATATGCGACGAAATTTTCCAACCACGTTACCAAATGGATTTAAGTACTTTAAATTTTCGCTTTCGTTTTGCTTACGTCAGAACATAGAGGTACACGTAAAACCCCTCTAGGGGCTTGGGAATAGTTTAATCAGATATACCTTTCCACCTCCCAATATGACGGACCAGAGGCGGTAGCCTCCACATAAGTTGACGTACGTAAAGTCGATCGAGGTAATATGTCTATTCTAATTATTTTTAATAACTGTCTATTCTAATTGATTTTTTAAATTAAATTTAAGTACAATGGTTATTGGACATTATTAAAATATGAAATAATTTATTTGAACCTGTAAAATGTTATACATTATTTAGATTCCATCAATATTAACTCTACCACCAGTTCGATAAGTACTTTTCACCAGCGAAGAACGCGCAAGAAATTGTACAGAGAAAAAAAATACAATTAGGTTTTTATTATGGTTTAGAACAGTTCATTCATTTTATTATACTTGCAAAATAAGTCATAAACTAATTTTAAATTCCCATACGAGTGCACAACCCTTACAGGAATTATGAAATAAAAAAATAATTTAGTCTCCTGGTTATCAACGCGTATTATTTAACCTTTCTGCAAGATTGTGATTACCTTTGCCCGCGTTTTATTACAGTTTCATTCCGAAGTAAAAACTAAAAAAAATAATAGAGTTATGCTGTAGGCGCATTTCCCTACAACATGAGTTCCCAAACTATTTTCACCACGCCACCCTGCTGCCATCCTTGCAAAAAGCCGCTAAACTTAAAAGGAACTGGGCTGATCACGTACGTCGTTTGCCTGATGAATTTTGGGCCAAGATTGCTACCTTATGGAGCCCTGACACTGCTCGTAGGCGTCGCGGCAGACCAAAGAAGAGATGGCGGAACGAACTGGATTCATTTAAAAATAACTGGTTCACTATACCGCAGGATCGTGATTCATGGAAGGATCTTGGGGAGGCCTTTGCCCGACATTGGGACATTATAGGCTAATACGATACGACGACACCCTGCTGCTTAAATTAGCAATACCCACGCCCGCTTCTCTTCAATACAAGGAAAAAGCCAAGAAGCTCACCAAGTATCCTAACTAATATTACGAAAGTGTTTTTTATATGTACACGTCAAAGTGGCCCTGATGCACTGCACCTGATGGTAAGTGGAGTGGAGTCCAATAGAAAGTCAACTAACGAGAGATGATTACCCCCCAGCAGTCGACACAATTATGCCGGCCTGTTGGAACCGGATATACACAGGCTGAATCCAAAAAGCGACGCACTTACGTGGGCCACTATGGCAGGTTTTCACACCTTATGTATGGTGGTTGCGGGCGGATATAAAATATATCCTTCCACCAGCAGTGAGTTTACTTGTTACACCTTTATGCTTTTACTCAAAGCAATGAGCATGAAATTTTGCACATACGTTATCAGGGGGACAAAAGGACGTACAATACTTTAAAAAGCAATGCTCTAAAATCTGAATGAGGTAACTCGACCGAAGTACCACCAAGGTCTTACAGAAAACCAATATGAAATACTTATAAGTTTTACTTTAGCGGCGTAAAGTTTGACGCCACTATTATATGACTCACGTGGTCAGGGACATTTCCGTTGCAAATACCTTAAACCTCTTCTTAATCCTTATCACTTACTTTTATGAGTGATGGCGCATTTATAATGCTTTAGAAATCGTGGATGATTGTGATTCGTGGATGTACGATATACCAAATACCTTACCTTTGTTTATATTTTTGTTACTAAAACATAGCAAGGCATTCATTCAGGAATTTTGTATTTTTTTTCATTCAAGATGATAAGGTTGATTAATTATCTTGGCACGTAACACTGCTAATGCCTTGCAATAAAGCTTTATGACCTAATCACATGATAACCGACCAAGTATAAATTTGTGACTGACCATGAGTTCTGTATCATTTTATGTATAGAGCATGATTGTTTGTCTTAAAAAAAATGAAGTAAGTATTGAATTTACAAATAATTTTTTTCCCTGTTGTATGTGTCCTTTAAATCTCCTGTCTTTGGTGCTGGTGAGTAAAGTGAAAGAAATAAATACAATATTTATAACAAACATACACAATGTATGAACACAATGTATAGACATATAAAACAAAAAATACTTAAAATTAAATTAGCTACAAAATGAGCTCCAACTCAACATAATATAATGTTGTCAATAGTAGCACCGCGCAGGGACAGCTGTGGATGACAACTTAGACATTTCCATCGAAGAAAGACCGGAACCGTCTCTCGTGCGCCGAAGAGGGCCACCGCGGAGGTTTAGTTGGCATGGCGTGCATTGGGTTATATATATGGTTAGAGACTCGGCCCAGCGGTGGCCCAATTGCACCATCAAATCCTTGCGGTTTGACACCGGGTCGTAAGGAACGGTGACCCCAACATAACCGCCCAGTCGCCCCATGCGAAGGCTGGGTAGTGGTAAGGCATTTTCTCCACAAAACCAAAAAAAATAAGGGTTTTTTGGGAGATGAATAGCGAAATTCAAAAGAAGATCAGTACGATTCTAAAATTGGACAGATTTTTCTTGCGTTTGCTTATATCTCTAAAATGATAATTACTGACCCACAAAGTAATAGTAGGACAGATATTTATTAGTGGCCAATGTATATAACAATCTTTGTCAGCTGTTGTTCTCAAACTCAAAAATTTTAATGAAATAATATAACTTATTACAAACGGTATACTAAAAGATTACACAATTGATGCACAATAAATGATTAAACACTTTTAACATTTCAATATTAAGCCGGTAATTCATTTTGTATCTGATATTTCGGTTAAAAATTGTTTCTTTTAATTGATTATTTAGGTATTTAATGATAATATATTTATAACTTAATTGATATCAATTATCTACTTTAAAGAAGTTCATAATCCCCTTATTCGTGCTTTAACAATACTGTTGTGGGAGTAGAGAAGGCAGTAAGTCAAGAAAGGCGGTTCTGCATTACATGGTTAACTAGACTATCTTATTGTTCTTACTGCTGTTAATCAAACAAGAAAATGCATTCATAATTTACGTAAATTTATAAAACCTAGATAGAAAGAAAGTTCGTTTAATGTATATTCTAAATCAGTAATAAAAAAATTAGTACCGCGGCAGAATAGATGTATACATTTCAATAAAAATATTTACCTATATCTATAGAAATTGTGTATTTACTTACAATTATAATAATTTCAAGCCATTAATATCTCATTTATGAACGACACTATACTGAGGAGCATAGCGTCGAATTTTTATAATATGATTTTGGACGGTGGTGGAAATAGTTGGGCCATTTGGTTCGGGAGCATCTATAGAATTCTCCAAGGTATCCCCAGCCTTTTGTAAGAGGCGACTAAATGGGAGTTAGAGGGAGTCGCATGTTGAGAAGTGGGGGACTGCTCACTCACTCTAATTAAGTGATTATTGCTCGTCAGGCAATGCATCAAGTTTTTTACATAATAGAATAGGAACACTATATAGACTGCGTGGTCTATGGTTTATTCGATCCTTTTATGTATAAAACTCAATTTGCTGGTAAAGTCAAAGTGGGTAGTATAAAAACAGATTTGTTTTGGTCATCGGAGATGAAAGTAGTGCCTAATGAGTAGTAGTGCAAATGTAATGTGTTTCGATATTTGAGAAATAATATTGCAGTGTTTTTATTTGTCATAATAAGCGAGGCAAATACGCCGTTGTCGTCATCGACGAAAATAAACATAGATAAAGAATGGCAATCTGCACAGATAGATCTTTTGCAGTCGTTTTTTTTATCGTGCAATTACAATTACTGATACATAATCCGCAGACAATACAGTAACCATTATGTTACCCTCTTATGTAATAAGATGTTGAACGTCGTCAAAACCAGTTAAAGTGCATTCTGCATATCGGCCGGAGGACACGGTGGAGCATACGGTGGAGGTGTGCCCAGCTTGGGCTGAGCACCGCCGTGTTTTCACAACGGCCATCGGTGGCGGAGACCTCTCGCGTCGGGGCCTGGTAGAAGCCATGCTCCGGGGCGAGAGAGTGGGACGCAGTCACCTCCTTCTGCGAGGACGTGATGCTCGCAAAGGAGGTGGCGGAACGGATACGGCGCCAAAGCGCCCAACGTCCCATCCGCCACGGCAGACGCACAAGACGCGGGCGTCGAACGTCTGCTGAGGATCGTCGGCCTCCGTAGGCGCGGACCGTCGGGTGACGAGCATTGGGTAGCTCGTCGCCCGAAACACCCCTAACGGCTCCGTGTGTACGGCGCGTAGTGTTCCACGCGCGCCTCGAAGAGCAGTGTCAGTATAATTTGCGGGGCCCTTTAGGGCCGGTGCCTGCCTAGGTCTCAATGCCACCGGATCTTGGACCTAGGCACATAGGCAAAGGATGGGAACACCGTAGGTTCTTAGTCAGTAACAGTCTGACACGCCCTCCCGCCCATCCCAAGGCGGGAGATAGTCAACTGACGATTTACCTACGTAAAAAAAAAAAAAAAAAAGTGCATTCTGCATTTGATTTTGATTTTATACGACACAATTAGATATAAATATCATCATAATCATTCATAGGCACAGGATGTGCTCTGCTGTACTCTGGTCTACCCCAAACATTTCTAGACCAACCAGTTCAAAGCAGTCAGCATCCTACGACCTTTTAGCAATATATAAGTAATATATCCTGACTGTCCTAGCCGACCTTTTACAAATTTCTTAAGGAACTACAATTCAAAGAAGAAATTGGAGAAAGCTCCGTGGTTATACGTCTTTAATTTTCGTTCTTTGTTTCTAGTATACCTACCTGCTAATCAATGAGATATAGACTTGTACTGACGTAAATTGTGGTAAGAAATATTCCTCGAGACAATCTAAATTATCTTATAATATAGAAGCCCTGATTATATTCTGTTGGCGATATATTTGCAAAAGAATATATATTCAAATAATTTTTCACGCACGCGGCGTTAAGTTACCAATATCTAGAATAAATGTCATTATTAATGTTTAGTATTAAGTATAATGTAACTTAGTGACAACATTATATAGAAATATAAACGCAATCATAACATATACTTCTCTTCCACAAAGATAATAATAAGAGTATGACTGATGGTAATGTAATGTAGTTTGATCAAAACATTGACATATTTTAAACCGCAGAAAGCAAGAATGTACTGTGCTATTCCATCCTGTTGTTAAGTAAATACAGGTGATGGCAGAAACGTACCTACAGAAAAGGTAAATTTTGTGAGGGATTTTTCGATCTCTCTCTCTCTCTATGTTTGGTCTTCTACGGTTAAAAAAATAAAAAAATATTATGGTTAAAAATCCAGATCGAAAAATCCTTTCCAAGAAGTTTATTCTCAAAGGTTTATTTATCCTCTTCGTTTACGTGATTCTTCCAGAAATTTGGACATAACGTCATCTAAAAAAAAACAGTAAACCAGTTAGGTCAATGGTTGAGTTTAAAATAATAACGTAAATTACTGCAAAAGCGGCGGCCGCAAAACTTCTGTTTGAAGTAGTAAATACCATCGCTGATAGCGTTATCGCTAAAATTATTGCACATTGTAAATTTATGACGATGAATTTAGGTAATTGCTTTTAAATCCATGCGTCATAAATAATGATAAATTTTATACGACGTGTAATAAGGTAGTAATAAGTAACTTCTGACGTCACATAATCTTCGGTAGCCAATTTCACAATAAATACTTGTTTTGAATAGAAATGGAAAATGCTTTCTAAGCAGTCAGTTTTTTCCACGGTTTCGAAAAAAAAATGTTTTTTACCAATACGAAAATGAAAGGATTTTACCCAATGTCCAACAAACTTTCCGTGGGACAGTAGAAAGTACTAATACTGTTGGAATGGACGCTACAAAATATGCTTCTTTGGTTTCAACATCTAACTTCATAATATGATTAATATTACTTTTCTAATCATTCTGAATTTAATCCCTATCAGTCGGTAGGCCCCATGATCGTTCCTAGTTAGTTCTAGTCTCTTTCATCTACCATTATTTTTCTAATTCAATCGATAGTCCTCTTGCAAAACAAAACACAACTGGACATAAATACTGCTTCTTGACGTCAGATTTAGATAAATCCCTGGCACCTACCCAGATGTATTCCCGCAAACAAGAGGTCTGGCTCATCTTGACTCGTAGCAGTAAATAATTGGGTCACACTCATCATGGTCCGTGGTATAATGCTTAACTAACAACGTGATGGTCTTAAATTACTACTTCAATCGCGATTGACTCCAAATACACTGCTTATTCTTATTAAGTTCCGGCTCACTCCGAATGTATGTGTTTGCTTGTTATCTTGTTATTTTCTTATAATATATGGTGACTGCTTCAGTGACGTGCCTCAGTGGTTGTTATTTGTGCCGTACAAGTATGACTTCCGTCCTGGGGTCCTGGATTCGAATCCCAGGTCGGGCCAAAAATATTTGTGACTGGGTTTTTCCATCTTAAAAAATTGTCAGTCGCAGCTCGGAGTCAGGAAGTTGGTAGTATGATATCCCTGTGTCTCGGAAAGCACGTAAAGCATGTGTGTATTGTGCACACACTTGTGCACTTTGATCTCCGTTGAGATGTGGCCGTCGTAGCCGAAATTCTGCTAGGAGGGATTCATTCATTCATTTTCTTATTAATAAACCTTTCATTAATGATATTTTGATAACCCTCACTTCCGTTGGGTGAAAGATAATAAATCAGAGATTAAAAGGATTATTTTAAGGAAGTTATGTATTTTATCATCCTCATTTTATATTGCGTCTAGAGATAAAACTCTCGTATATAACGAAGAAATGTTTATCGGAAAAGCATAGTTTGTTTGTACGAGCAATCTAACAGGTAACATACAAAACTATTTTAAAGAATTATTTAAAGTACTACTACTACGTAGGTATTAATTACTTCTCTATTTTATTCAGCAGAATGAAATTCCTGTTGAGCTTCGCCGCTGTGATCGCCGTGGCTTCGGCCGCCAAGCTTGGCGTGAGCCCCGTGCCCGCTGGCCCCGCCAGTCTCGTCGACGAGAATGGCAACCCCATCTCCGCTGATTTCGCCCCCATCAACATTGGACCCGCTATCATCGAGCACCCACCCAGCGCCGTCGGACCCGCCATTATTGAGGCCGGAGACATCGCCGTCGGCCCCGCTATCATCGACTTCCCCCTCCCCGACGGTGGCGCCGCGTCCGCCCCCGTTGTGCCCGGCCCTGCTGCCGCCCCTGCTGCCGTCCCTGCCAGCTCTCCTCTCGTCCAGATCGTCGTGAACGTCAACGCTCCCGCTGGCGCCGGTCCCGTTGTCGATGCTGTTGCTGACAAGCCCATGGACATCATCGATGTCATGCCCGTTGTCGACCCCGTCCAGGTTGTGGACACCCCCATCGTGGTCGACCCCGTCCAGGTTGTAGATACCCCCATCGTGGTCGACCCCGTGCAGGTCGTTGACCTCACCCCCGCCGTCATTGAGCCCGTCGCTGTCGGCACCCCTATCCTCCCTGTTCCCGCTATCAACCTCCCCGAGGAACTGAACTAAACTGATAAAAAATATTACAAATTATATTTCCATCTATGTCTGCCTAATAAAGAGTTCTCGTGGCTATAGAAATTTGTAAATACATAATACTATGTGATTTAAAATATAAGGATTTTTATTAAACACTGTCATTGGAGTGTAGGTACCCTAACTAAGATCTTTACCTCAACTAATAATATATAATTAAATATAAGCGGGTAAAATAAATTTAACAATACAGAAGTCATTTTATTTTTATTAATACGTGAATAGGAATAATATATCTTACCTTAACCCATGTTAGAGGCTTGTTAAAATATTATTAAGACATTTCTTCATAAATTTAAGCTAGTAACGAAACAATCTAACCGCGCATTGCATGCAACGCTACTCAAAAGCCTTTGTATGTTTTGAACATTAGAATTTATTATATTTATTAACTCAAAACTAACTTATAACCTGACCAGAAAAAAAAATCTTGCCATGTTGTGGTAAAATATGGCACTAATTTCTTGCATTCTGGTTTTCCTAAGCAGCGCTGTTTGAAACTAATGTTGCGGTGAGCATGACCAGAGCTTTGTTTTGGACTGGAATACTGCCGATAGCTTGACGGAAGTCGGCGTATTCTGCAGCACCGGTCTTTCGGTTGAACGCTTTAGGCGCTCCAATTCTAGCTTTGAACGACGATGCTAAGGGTACCCATAGTGGAGTACGAACCTCGGCTCAAAGCGGTCGCTGATAGTACCACGACGTAATCGATTAGGGAATGAGCGAATCCGCCTCATTTTACCTTTATAGTTTCAAATGTTGTTTTGTTAATTATAATAGATGTCAGACGATAAAAGGCAATATAATTATAGCCTAAACTGGAAAATAAAAAACCTGCTTTATGGGTGAAAATTTAAGTTTTGCTTTTAAAATTTAACACTGCTAATACAATATTTTTTTTATTTTTCTCGTCGGGGCAGTATATTATATTATAAGGTATTACCTATATCAAATAGCTTTTGCTCGCGGGAAGCGTGAAAGAATATTTCGGGATAAAAAGTTCCGTTATGTATTTTCTCAGGGTAGAAGGAATAATATGTCCTTCCCAGGATCTTAAACTATCTCCATACCTTTCTTCGAAATCCGTTTGGTAGTTTTTGTTTAATAAAATGGATAAATAATTAAAAAAATAATCGCTTTGTCTCTTACTTATAAGCAATTTTGTGAGGGTATTACTCAGTCCATTTTGTGTCCATGGTACAAATATTTATAATTTAACTATAGTAACTTCTTTCTTCTAAGACAATTTGATTTCAGACAAAAATACAGTAGGCCTACATAAAATTATGTAGGTATACATACACACCTACATAATATTCGTTTCCAATTATTCTCCTTCTATCCATCATCAGGCTAAACTTAATGAATAGCATCATAATGCTAGGTATTAAATAGATTTAAGAATTAAATTAGATATATTTTGTAAAACTGGATTTGCTACAATAGCCGCAAGAAATAGACAGGTTAATTACATCACAGATTTTATTTTATAATATAAAATATTTTATACAAAAAATATGTATTTCAAGTCAAATCCTTAAGAACGGGCAAGGGGGTTTACGGGCTTAACAACAGGCATAACATCGATGATGTTGATGGGGTCAACCACGGGCATGACATCGACAATGTCGACGACTTCTACAGGCTCTACAACGGGGGTGAGGTCCACGAAATCAGCAGGGTCGACGACGGGCATAACATCAATGATGTCCATGGGCTTGTCAGCGACGGCATCGACAACGGGGCCGGCACCAGCGGGGGCCTTAACGTTGATGATGATCTGGACGAGGGGAGAGCTCTGAGAGCCGGCGGCAGGGCCGACGACGACGGAGTCGACGGGAGAAACCTCAACGGGGGCGGACACGGCGCCACCGTCGGGAAGGGGGAAGTCGATGATAGCGGGTCCAACAGCGATGTCTCCGGCCTCAACGATGGCAGGTCCGACGGAGATAGGGGATTCACCGACGATAGCGGGTCCGATGGCGATGGGGGAAGGCTCAACGGGGGCAGACACGGCACCGCCGTCGGGG
Source organism: Manduca sexta (assembly GCF_014839805.1). NCBI lineage: Eukaryota > Metazoa > Arthropoda > Insecta > Lepidoptera > Sphingidae > Manduca > Manduca sexta. The sequence goes on from NC_051130.1 coordinate 9,319,073, forward strand.
AAAGGGAAGTCGACGATAGCAGGGCCGACAGCGATGTCTCCAGCGCCGATGATGGCGGGTCCAACGGAAGGTCCGTCAATGATAGCAGGCCCCACGGAGATAGGAGCGAAGCGTTTGGTAGGTACAGCGGTGGCCACGGCCACGAGGGCGGTTATCAACAGGAATTTCATATTTACTGCAATGAAAAATGTGTTGTTAATGACAAATTATACTAACTAATATCAATCGTATCAAATAGACAGAACAGATATTTTCAGGGGTAGACAACAGGCAGGCAGCCGGTCATAAAAACTTTACAAAGTTACTCTGGCAACATGCTTTAAAAGGTGTTTTACCAAACTGAAATCTTAGTGAGATTAGAACATATTGAAGAAGAAAGCAGTCCAAATGTAGCATCAAAACCAGAACACCAAGCAGATGTTCACAGTTGTACCAAAAAGTCTATCTCCTAGATTAAATATTATTTTCACTTTTAATAAATCTTCAATAATTCCAACTCACCTGGTATTTTACTCCTGTTTTGAAACTTTGTAATTGACGCCTCATTACTTCATGTTATATATGAAAACACTATCATCAACATTGGACACTATCGGAGTATCTTGAAAGGTACAATATTTTATTTTACTACATAATTCATACGATTAATAAATTAAGTGATATATGTTAACAACAAATCTTTCAGATTACCAAAAAATATGATAAACTAGGTATTGGTCGCGTCTGCGTCTGCTATAAAAATCCTTACGGGTACTTTTCTGGGATAAAAGTAGGGAAATAGGGGTTCAATGCAAAAAAAGCAGACGGATTGCAAAAATACTGCAGAATTTATTTATCCATCCGAAAGGACTTTAAATGTGAGTTTATCGCTCTATTTGTTTCAATATTACTATTATGCCTATAAAGTATAAATTCTTGCACCCAAAGCTTCAATTAGACGGCGCAATTTTCTCGCTGCACTCGTGCGATTTTTGAAAAGACATAATAAGTTGCCCCGTCTGAACATAATGGCGATGCAATTCATATTGATAAGTGTGAATAGCCTCAAGAAACGTACCATAAAACACTCACTTCGTCTTACATAGGGTTGATTCGTCTTATTTTACATTAATCTTAGCACCTATATATTAGATACGATGATTGCCTCAAGTAAAACTGCCGGTCATTTTCAGTTTCTTTATTACTGGCTGATGACCATGTAATTTTTGGAGCGCAGCTCGAGGGTAGAAATGAGCGCTTTATAATCGTTCGTGTACATACATATTACCTTACCTAGGCTGGAAAATCTGGGACCCAGTTCTGGCTACCAGACTTCAAGTCACTGTGCGCTCGTTCTGCGTGGATCGGACCGTCAACAGCTTAACATTTTTTAAACATTGTATAATTATATAATGCATGTACGTAGATATTGAAACTTTCACTTGCGGATGTCCAACACCTCAGTCCGCCCAGTGACCATGAAGGCTACAAAGTCTTAGAAACGTCGGGAGAAATATAAATAACCTCGATAAAGTCCATAAATAGTTTTATTTCAAAATTTACCTAAATTCATTCAGCGATTGCTACATTTATAACAAACATTCAAACATCTTCACAAACTTTTAGATTAATAACAGTAAAACGTAAGATAACATTAATAGGATTATGAAGATAAGATAATTCAATTAGCTGTATAACTACTTTGACATTTTGATTACCCCTCTGTGAAAGCGCACATTATCCATTGGTAGGTTTCTCGCGTGAGTCCATATGGGTAGGTACTACCGCAATGTCTATATCCGCCGCCTAGCAACAGTGTATTACTGTGTTCCAGTTTGAAGGACATTGTAACTAGCGTAATTTCTGAGCATTATAAACGTAGATGTCTTAGGATGAGGCAGTTGAGCGCCACGCAGTACTTCGTGATCCTAAGTTGCGGATATTCCTACTGTTTATAGGCGGTCGTATGGCTTACCACTAGACGAGCAGCAAGGTTCTGTCGTCAACATTCCATGGCAATAAAAATATAAAAAAAAAACAAAGTTTTTAAGTTTTTTATTAAGTAAATTAAGTTAATAAAATTTCGTCTTTACCACACGGGCCTGAACTTTACTACCACTTATGGGTACTTCGTCTGTTAAGTTGCTCAAATATAATCATATTGAATTAAGATATCGACTTGTAGAGGTATATACAAGATAGTGATGGTGGCCTACTGGTGGTAGGTCTCTCATATGTGTGAGTCCGCCTGGGTAGGGGGCACTGCAATGTCTATTTCTGCCGCCAAGCAGCAGTGTGTAGTCACTGTTGTGTTCCGGTTTGAAGGACATTGCAGCCAGCGTAACAACTGGACATAATGAGACTTAACATCTCATGTCTCAGAATTGTGAGCGCAGTGGAATACCAAACAATACTTTGTAATTCAAGGTGTTGGATGGTGTTTCTACTGTTTATCGGCGGTCGTATCACTTACCATAAGGCGAACGGTAAGCAGGTCTCGTCATTCAAGGCAATAAAAATAATAATAATAAAAGGAAATGTAGTAGAGGCAATTTTTTTTTTATTTACTGACTTGGCAAAGTGACCCCATACCACCAAATGGTAAGTGATGTGGGTTTCAATAGAATGTAGACTGATGAGAGATGATTAACCGTCGACATTCGACACAATTATACCGGCCTGTTGGAACCATTTATAGACAGTCTGATACCGGAACGCGACACACTTATGTGGGTCCCTATGGCGGGTTTTAAGCCGTCTTGTACGGTTGTTGCTATTCGGGCGGATAGAAAACATATCCTACCACCACTGTGACCTAACGAATTAATTGTGCCTAAACGGCTTTAAAACACCTTGAGTACTTTATATTTATATTTTATTATTATAGACATCTATATTACTAGAACAACTAGACAAGGGAGATAGTTTGTGATATATAAATCGGAAAAAGCAGAAGATAATCATATAAAAATGGGATTCTTTATGTTACATCTAAATCTATACTATCATATAAAGCTGAAGAGTTTGTTTGTTTGTTTGTTTGAACGCGCTAATCTCAGGAACTACCAGTCCAAATTGAAAAATTCTTTTTGTGTTAGATAGCCCTTTGTTCGTGAAGTGCTATAGGCTATATATCATCACGCTATGACCAATAGGAGCGGAGCAGTAATGACTAATCTCAGGAACTACTGGTTCGAACTGAAAAAATCTTTTTGTGTTAGATAGCTCTTTATTCGTGTAGTGCTATAGGCTATATATCATCACGCTATGACCAACAGGAGCGGAGCAGTAATTGCTAATCTTAGGAACTACCGGTTCAAACTGAAAAAATATTTTTGTGTTGGATAGTTCTTTGTTTGTGGAGTACTATGGGCTATATATCATCACGCTATGACCAATAGGAGCGGAGCAGTAATGGCTAATCTCAGGAACTCTCAGATCGAACTGAAAAAAATATTTTTGTGTTGGTTAGGACTTTGTTTTTGAAATGCTATAGGGTATATATCATCAAGCTATGACCAATAGGAGCGAAGCAGTAATGAAACATGTTGCAAAAACGGGGAAAATTTATTAGTTTTGAGAGCTTCCGTTGCGTGCGCTGCGTAAACAGTTAAAGTAATGCAACAATGATGTATGACGGGATTGTTCCTCTTAAAAAGTTCTACAAAAATATATTATAAAACAAAGTCCCCCGCTGCATCCGACTGCCTGAACGTGTTTAAACTCAAAAACTACCCAACATATTAAGATGAAATTTGTTATGGAGACAGTCTGAGACCCTGGGAAGAACATAAACTCCCGGGAAAATATATAGCGTGACTTTTATAACGGAATACTTTAGCCCGAAAAACTTTGTAACGCGGGCGGAGCCGCGGGCAAAAGCTAGTTTAATTATAATTGTGAATGAAAACTTGTCGAAAAGAAGCAAAATATAAACACTCTTTGAATAATACTATTATCCCACTACTAACGCTAGAACAAATTAACGAAATCCGTCACTAAATTAATAATGGATTTTGGCAGAATGCAGTATTAAGTAGTGCGATGGATATTTTTGTTGCGGCTGTAATATAATCCAAATACTGCGTCTTTTTTACCCACACTACGCTACGCTAACGTCAGGCAAGTAGTGGTGGTGCAAGAAACTAAACAACACCTGCAACAAGTTTGGGCCAACCCCATTAAGAGTTGAAATGATCGCAGATGGAAGAAGTCGAAAACTATATTGCGTATTTTATCGTGGTTTTTATAAAATCATTTTCTCCTGACGTTTCGAAGATTTTGCCTTTGTGATCACCGGGCGGACTACGAGTCCCAATAAAATCCGCAAAATAATTTTATTTTAATATCTAACATTCGCGTAAACTTAAGAAATCATTATCCGTAGTCCTTACCAAAAAGATTTATAAATCCGAAAAGTGGTTTATTTGTCCCTTCACACACGTACAGAGCAATAGATGATCGTGTTCTTAACAAAGAGAAACTTTATGAGAGGGATGTAAATTAGACCAAGCCCTGTTAAATACACAACTCCATAGAATTTATAGGAAATGATTTTTATGAGGCAGGATCCTCGCAAACAGTAGCTTCTATAGATGGTCATTTTAACATTATGTTACTGAATGAAACTACCTATTTATCTTCTTGATAATAACACTTTAAAATCGACGCGTAAAATAAAAAAAGTGTAAGTTTCGATCAATAAAAAGTAATTTTAATTTTACGGGCCCAAATCGACTACTATTACTCTAAGACAATTTATAGAAGCGGCAATATCACACTTTCAGTCAGAAATACACTACACACCTACCATATTTCAACTAGACTACGAAATGCTCGAAAAGGCAGAGAAGCAAAACTGGAATGTTTGGTGAAAACATGTGTCATTCATGGGTGATTATTAGTACAATGTTACCAAAGGTAATGACGAGTATATGGTTTTATTTATTAACGCAATATCAAAATTACCCTGTATATATAAAGGTGAAACATCAAAAAAACCGCATTCTATAAGGGCATAATCTCACTTTCTGATCAAACCATATCTGATAATGCTAAAGGTCCAACCTTATAATCAAATTTTTTGATATTACTGACAGTTATTAAAATATGGCGTCCTAAGCCAGTGCTTATTATGTCATTAAGTTTATTTATGATTATTCATTTCAGTGTCTCTTCAAGATAATAAGTTCAATCTTTGTAATAATATTAATAATATTGAAAATTTTAAAATATTGTAAGAACGAACATTATGTCAATAAATCCGCCTACATGAGAATCTACTGAGAATTCAGTAGTTTGTACCTCTGCTTATTCTTTTAAATAAATTTGTGCATATAAATTGAACCGACCATGCACGTACGGCGAGCCACCGTGGAGTGGCGTCTCAGGCTGGAGGCCTCGTGAGTAGGGCTCCGGGCCGTCACGGCAGTGAAGCCTGGCTTGGCCGAGTGGCAAGCCTCATGCTATCGTCAACGCCAAGAGATCCCTTCGGTGTGCGAGGGCTTCTGAGTATTCTCTCCCTCCCCCCCTCCATCGGGAGACTTGCTGCACTAGGCGGTACTTTGCAGGGGCGACCGTGGACGATGACTGACACGCTTCCGTCGGAGGAAGCCCGCAGCCGTTCCTAATTTACCGAAGATGGCCACCGTGAAGATTTAGTCGGTTTGTACGTATTTCGGCGTTATATGCACAATTTTCCGGTAATCATAGCAAAATTTACAATATACACACAGTCACGCCTTTTATCCTCAAAGGGGTAGGCAGCGGCGTAATTGGTGCACTCACATTCCGCCGTGTATGTTTCGCCCCATGATGTAATAGCAATAGGGCAAGCCTTTCACCATATCGGGCACAAATTCCTGAGTCCGGATTAATACTAAGAAGGAGAACCCAATATCACTGCCCAACCCGGGGATCGAACCCGAGATAGCATTTCAGTCTTACCGTAATACAACTACGCCACCGCAGTTAAGTTATAATAGTCTTACTTATAAACTTGTTTAAGCGTTACAAAGTGGTTAAGAATTGCTTAAATAGTTGTCAAAAATATCGGTTCCTAATTTAAACCTACTTAAGAGACAAGATGGCAGGTTTTGACTTAGCTGATCAAGTAATTTTGTGTTTTGAGGTTAAATATTATTGTAAAGGCGGGGTACTGTGGTTTTTATCAAAAATGGACTTCGATAATTATATTTTGCTCTGATATAAAGTTCGCTATATGTTGCTTGGTAATTTATTCATCGTTTTTGTTTTTGTCGTCCAAGTTTTAGGGTAAGATATAGTTAAGCACTAATTAAAAGTTTAAGAGCAGATTTGTACATGTGCCTTTTGTCTCTCTTTTCTACTTTATATTTTTTTCTGTTTGCTACAATAAAGAGTAAATAAATAAAAATAAATAAATTACTCAAGACGTAACTAAGCATAGCTTTGCGAAATTTTTATATCTAAAACTGTAGGCATATTACGTAGTTTTTGTTTTAATTTAGATTTGGCGCGCGTGCGGCTATAAATCAATGAATTAGACAATCAACTTCCTAATAAACCATTGTATATCATAATATTTTTCCAGTTCAGTAGAATGTTATCTATTACAATGGATTAATAATAAGTGAATTACTTATCTTTGACATTTTCAAACATTGATAACTTTTTAGTATATAATGCGAAAGAAACTTCATAAAAGTCATAATTGAATTTTACTCAACCTAAATCGGTAAGTAATTACAATATTATATTTAATTTTTCGGCTCCGGATTACTTTTTATTAGCCAATAAAAAATCTAATGAAACTTTTGCATATTACCCTTCCCAACCTATTGGGTCATAAATAAAATTCTTTAAGAGTGTTTATATTTTGCTGCTTTCCGACTAATTTTTCATATTCATAATTGAAATTAAATTTATATATCGCATAAATAATCCCATTTCTTTTGGATTATCCTGTGCCTTTCCTGAATTATATATTAGTATTACTAAATTACCTCCCGAATTTCTAAGATTTTGTGTCCCTCATTATTAAGAATATTCACAAAAGATATCTATTTAAAAAATAAATAATTGAAAACAACTTCGTGTTTCTAGAATCTTACTGCCCTCGCAATTCTGTCTATTGTTCTAATAATACTAATAATTTAACTTGGCCTAATTTATAACCTCTAATTTTAAAATTATTATTTTTCAGCCAATATGAAATTCTTGCTCGCAATCGCCGCCGTCGTGGCCGTAGCCACCGCTGGCCCCGCTCACCGTATGGTGTCCGTCGGTGCCACTGGACCCGCCCCGGTCATCTTTGACCAGGAGTCTATTGCCGTCGGACCCGCCATCATCGGCGCTGGAGACATCGCTGTCGGCCCTGCTATCGTCGACTTCCCTCTCCCCGACGGCGGTGCTGTGTCTGCCCCTGTTGAGCCTTCCCCCATCGCCATCGGACCCGCTATTATCGGTGAATCCCCTATCTCCGTCGGACCTGCCATCGTTGAGGCCGGAGACATCGCTGTTGGACCCGCTATCATCGACTTCCCCCTTCCCGACGGTGGTGCCGTGTCCGCCCCTGTTGAGGTTTCTCCCGTCGACTCCGTCGTCGTCGGCCCTGCCGCCGGCTCTCAGAGCTCTCCCCTCGTCCAGATCATCATCAACGTTAAGGCCCCCGCTGGTGCCGGTCCCGTTGTCGATGCCGTCGCTGACAAGCCCATGGACATCATCGATGTGATGCCCGTTGTAGACCCCGTGCACATTGTTGACCAGGTTGTTGACCCCGTCCAGGTTGTGGACACCCCCATCGTGGTCGACCCCGTGCAGGTCGTTGACGTCGCCCCCGTCGCCATCGGCACCCCTGTCCTCCCCGTCCCCGTCGTCCCATCCCCCGCTATTACCCTCCCCGAGGAACTCAACTAAATAATATAATTTAGTATAGTTGATGTTATTATCTACAACATAATTTGTCAAGCAAAACCTATACTTATTACCTGTACCTAATGTATAAATTTAAACATGATAACTTCAACAAATTTTATTCATAAATTAATAAAATGCAATAAGATCTGTTACAATTTTTTTTATTTTCTTTTTATATCAACATCGTCCAGATTGCCAAGTTGTGTTGATACACCAGAAGACCACAAACTTATGATTAACTAATGTATCGCTGGATTGGCGTAGTTATCAGTCTCTACAACTGGCAATAATGGTCGTTTTTTTTTTTGGGTCTCTTAATTTTAAGTGACTTCTAGGTTCCAATACCAGGTCGCGTAAACTTTGTATTAGTGTTAAACAATTAATTCTGAACTGAAGCCTTTACAAAAGTGTAACGTTATGCAAGCGGCGGGGATTAAAATTCCTGGATACATCTGCTAATATAAATATTAGAAGACGTTGATTCCACTGTGGTCAGGTAAAAATTAATCTTGAAACACTGAACGAGCACGCAGCCTCTTCAGGCGAAGGAGCTAGGAACAGCTAGGCAGCTGTGAATTCGCTTGTGATGCACCATTTTGATTATATCTTTATCTTTACTTGACTACAGATGAAACAACAGCAAATGTGTTGCGCTAACCCTTAAAAAATAGGATGAAGGCAGTAGAAGGGAGATCTATTGTTGCAACGTAGCTTTCCACGACTCTAAATAATTATTTGACCGTATCAAAAACACGTTTAATATTAATCCCAGATTTGCGATAAGCTTGAAGTATAAAAAAGGCGGTTGTATATCAATAGATTAAAACAAAACTTGTGACACAGAAAATTAATTGATATGTAAAACCCATAATACTTTGCTGTCGATAATTTAGAATAGGCTTAGATTATACGCAGCTGATACCACCAAATGCTATCATATTTTACTGCCATCGTAAATTTTGTATATCTACTGACTTGAAACAATGCAAACACACCAGTGGTAAAGGATCCATAATCCATATTCCTGCCGGCTTCCCTTTATAAAGAATTTATGAAGAATCTAATTATCATAAAAACGCATTGGAGACCGCATTCTCGGATATTAGTACCTATATGTGTTTACCTCTCGCCACTAAATACATACGTATTTATCCCCGAAGGAGTAGCAGGGATGCAATCAGAGTACCCACTTTTCGCCAAGTGTTCCGTGCCATGATGTGATAGGGGACAAGCCTATCGCTAAATAGGGCGTAACTTCCTAGCTCCGAGCTTATGCTGAGCAGAAAAAACCTAATATCACATTGTCCAGAATTCGCAGTAGTCGTATCGCGCACATACGTGTAAAATTTTAGACGATAAGCAGAATCTATTTAAAACACATTTCCATCTGATGCGTTGTTGCTGCTCGATAACAAGATTCTTAAAAGAGTCAGACTAGGTAGATACCAACGTGATGTCTATTCCCACCGCTAAGCAACCAAACATTAAAACACTTGGTTGCTTGGCGGCGATTATTTTTATTTTTAAATAATATTAAACGCGTTCCAGTTTGCATACTGCTATAAATTTTGCCAAATTAGATATCAACTTTGACTCCTTTTTGTGGCGTACTTTGCCCCTCATTGTATTATTGAAAAGTCGTACAAACGAAGCCGCAATTAATTCAATGTATTAGTCGTATTGTAAATGATAATTATTATCGTAGATATAACGTGTGACTAGTTTATTATTGTGACTGGTTAATTATATTTATGATGCTTTTTGGATTAAAATAAAAAAGATACGATGGATAGTTAATTGGCCGAACTAATTTATTTTTATTTATTTATTTTAAATACAGACTCAAAAGGCATACAGTATTTGCCAGTGGCACCCAAACTAAGCTACGCTAGTATCTTGGGCTGCCTTTATAAAAGTTACAACATAAGTGATTAGCCGCAAGCAAAAAACAATGAAGTGTATAGTACTTAACCATGAGCTATCATTTATAAGTATTAATCAAAGAGTAGAAATTCAAATTCAAATAAGAGTTGTTTATTACAAATGAGACTTACATAAAGCTTCAAATTATACAGAATTAAAATAAAGTAAAGAAAAATATTATAAAAATTGCAATTGTCAAGGGTACCCAAACTAGGCAAAGCCTGTATAAAGATACATTCCAAAGGGATTATACAAAAGAATATAATGAAGTGAATTTAAAAATAACATGATCAGTAGTGAGTTGTATAACAAAATTTTGTGTGTATGAGCTAGTTTGTTTTGCAAGGTGTATATGAGTTGGTGTATGTGAAGAGGAGTAATAAAGAGTAAGAGAGTAAGGAAGAAGTATAGTGAATGTAAGTTGAGTGAGGGTTGTGTTGGGTAGTGAATGGTAGATACCTTGACAATATTAAGAATTAAATTAATATGATGGTACCTATTTGTTACTTAAGTTTTCTGTTTCAATGTAATCAGGGCATAGCAGAAAGTTAATCAACGTTGTTTTTGCTATTGATGGATGATGCAGTCTTTAAAAATTTAGAATAGAAATAATTATACTTGTATATGGATGGTGGCTGTTCATTGAGAATTATTTTGCGCATGAAGTTTTAATAGATGGGAATTAGATTCTTAAGGTGCATTTCGCCATTGCTTTGTGAGCGGACAAGCAGGCGTGGAGAATTAATGAATGCCTAACTCACAGAACTTTTGCATCAAAGTATCGAAAGGGTTTCCTCAGTGCACCTTTTCTGTTTGATTATTGCGGTTTAGCCGCTGATGCCCATATACCTATACAGTAGCCGATGATAGATTGGAATAATACAAAATAAACGGTTGTTTGAGTCTTCCAGAATTTTTTTTTGGTAGGCGCATAATGCCAGTCAGTTTTCTTTCTTCGAAGTAAGATTGAAATGAGGTTGAAATGTGAGGCATTTATCTAAAGTATCGCTAAGACCTTTAATGCTCTATGCACTACGTTAAAGATTCACACAGTTACATGCTAGTGTAGTTGGGGACGATTTGTTGGAAAGACTAACATCGGCTTCACCGGCTTATATGAGTATATCATAAGTATAAGCAAGGCTTTTTTGTGGTAGCACGCGAGGGCACGCAGTGCCCCTAAATTGAATTTCGAGAATATCCAAATATTTCCAATTAAAAGTACAGGAAGGGAGGGAGACACAGAATATTATGAACTTACAAGTCTCGAGAATTAGCGTGCCCCCAACAAATAAGTGACAAAAGGCCTGAGTATAAGTGTGCCCATGTAGAAAGTCAGGGGCGACCCAGGAAGACATGATCAACAAAATATCAGAGGCTCCTAACTCGAGTGGGCAAGGGATCGAGGAGGATAACGCAGCGGCTTTCTGGAACATGCAGATCCTAAGTGACGATGGATGCTAATTCATTCATGTGTCGGATCGTTTAATTAAATAGTAATGCCCATACCCCTCCGCCCATTCCTGTCTGGGGCTGAGAAGGTATCTGTTACTTGGATTTCAATCGCAATGAAAATGACTCAATCCAATAAATTGGTTACTGGAATGAAGGACATAGCTACGTCACTTGAGGCAGTGTCCATGTGGTAACTTTTATACCTATTTATAGCATATTAACAATAAAAACCAAAACGGCTAATCGGCAACTGAATCATCCAAGTCATTAAATAGCATCTCTCTTTATATATATTGAAATTCTCCTATAATAAGATTAAGTAAATACCCTTAGAAAAGCAACAGTACCAGAGTGTCTTGTTCGATCTTCTCTGATTGTAACTGCTTACGGAACTGGTGGTAGAGTAAAAATTTACTGAATCTAAATAACATTTAACATTCTATGGATTCTGAATAAATCATTTTAAATTATTTGCTTCACTAAAACACCAGCGTAATCCAAACTAGGCACACACTAAAGAAGCTATTAAACAATTGTCTATTATTTATAATTCATAAAGGAATCACAATTCATATTCAGGAAAAAGAAGGAAATATTAATCTTCCACGTTTCAAATACTATTTTTATCTTTTGTGAACCTGGTAAGTGATAGTTACAGCTCATTGTATGATTAACAAATCAATAGTCTTACTTATAAAAAATTCGCAAAGCTATGCTTAGTTATAACACTAATTTACTCGATCCGCTGTAAGTCAAAACCCGCCATCTTGCCTCTGAATATGGTTTAAACTAAAAAACCGGTGATGTTTTTGACACCTATTTAATCAATACTTAACTAGCTCTTAACGCTAAAAAAAGTTTATAACTAAGACTGCTAATATCTCAAGGCAAGTTAACCAATAGGTAGTGCCAGCAACTGCCACCAGTCTGGCAACTTGCTCAGCACGTCACTAGTAAATAACTATACTTGATTATGAGTCTATTGATTTGAGCAATATTAGTCTAATCGAACCACAGTATTCAGCATACCCCTTAAAGCCATTAGTTTCCCAATCTAAAGAAATTTATCTGGCAAAGGTACAACTGAAATTGAATAAAACTTGAACTGTATGCAAAGCTATATTTATTATCTACTCAAAAGAGGACATTGCGTGAGGTGTTCTTGTGTAGATCATTCACTCAGTTTAGTGGTGGACGGGGGTGACAACAGGGGTGTTGACAAGCACTCCTCCGGCGACGTTATCGACGACGTGCACAGGCTCGGGGGCGACCACAGGGCTGATGTCCACCACGCCAACAGGGCCGACGTCGATCACGGGGGTAAGGTCTACGACCTGCACAGGGCTGACGTCAACCACGGGGGTAATGTCCACCACGCCGACAGGGCCAACGTCAATCACGGGGGAAAGGTCTACGACTTGCACGGGGCTGACGTCAACCACAGGGGTAATGTCCACCACGCCTACAGGGCCAACGTCGATCACGGGGGTAAGGTCTACGACTTGCACGGGGCTGACGTCAACCACGGGGGTGATGTCCACAACGTTCACGGGGTCCACGTCGACGACAGGGACGACATCCACAACATCCACGGGGTCCACAACGATAGGGACTGCCTCGGCTTCATCAACGACAATCACGGGGTCGGGCTTGGGTCCAACGGGAGCAGGGGCAAGACCGGCCTGGTTGACGTTGACAATGATCTGGACGAGAGGAGCGGGCTGTTCGGGACTCAGGTCACCAATAACGACGGGGGAAGGCACGACGGCTCCCGCATCACAAGGAGCGGGGATGGGGAAGTCAACGATGGCGGGTCCGACGGCGATGTCACCGACATCCACCAAGGCAGGCCCGATGGAGATGTTGTCAGGCATAGACATGGGGCGCTTCACGGGAGAAGCCACAGCCACGGCGACGAGGGCAACGTAAGCAACGAAGAATTTCATTTTAAGTCTGGAAACATTGAATAAATATTATTAGACTGTTTAATAAAAGGAAATCAAATGCAAATAGAAATTGCTAAATGAATGTATGCCATGAATAGGTCGTGAATACTTACAGATTCTGTGATCAAACTAATGCTATTGCAAACTCTGTCGGGCCTTATGTAGTGAAATAGAAGAACTGTTATCATATCTTAAATCTTGCGTCAATATAATATTATCCTGCAGGTGTTATTTACTGATTTTAATCATTGCAGAGGAGAAAGGTACAATTTTGGACGACAAAAAGTGAACATTTTAATGCAAATTTAAGAAAAAATAGCAGCAGCAAATAAAGGATAGCAGCTCTACTGAATTATGATAATTAAATGCATCCCTAATAATATAAAATGCACAAGGGTTATATTTACAACAATAACATATTAATATTTATGTTTAAAACATGACAAAACCATTATGCTTATGATGAGACGAACATACTTCTGCCCGATAGTATCTAAGCGATACGATTGACTAAGCAGTAGATACATACTTTATATAGAACTTTGAATATAAAAGTACTGCATAACTACACTGCAAGGGCGTCGCCAAGGAGGGACAGAGAGCTACCCCCCCCCCCCCTTCTTCTTCTAAGAGGTTCTTAAAAAGTTGCCAAATGTAAAGCAACCAAACGCCTAAGTCTTTAACCTGACTTACTTACTCGATCATTCCTGTATGTTGAAACTCGAATGAATTCCCCAATTCCATTCCTATTATTCCGTATGCTCAATTAGGCTCTGCTCTATGGTATTGTTAAAGCGAGAGTGGGGGAGTGAGGGAGGAACGTGTGCTCTCGACTTTACCTACAATTAATACTTTTCTCATTCTCCATCCCACTTGCCCACGTACCCCCTGGGCCATTGGCTGGCGACGCATTGCACGGGTCACCCTGAGAGTTAAGTTGTTAAGTCTCATAATGCCCAGTAATTATGCTGGCTACAATTATAACTGGAACACAAAGGTGCATTCACCCTGCTGCTAGGTGGTAGGAATAGACATTGCGGTGGTGTCCACCCAGATAACCCTCGAATACGAGTAAACTACCGCCTAATTTGAATCAGCGAAAAATATGCCACTTTGCTGCCATACCATGCCATACTTTTCATCTAATTTCATCTCTTTTGAGTTCTTACGTAATGTTAAATTTGATAACTTTTATTGTTTGTTGGAAGGTATTGGAGGGATTATGTACGTACATCATACACGCAGGTGGTTGATAGAGAAAATCCAAGAATTTATTAGTATAATACGTTAGGCAACTTAACTTTCAGTTTGGGCCAAACGGTTCGTAACACTACTGCTGTTTCTGTTAATATATAATGTTTTTAATGCTTTGAATGACGAGACGAGTTTGCCGTTCCCCTGATGGTAAGTGATACGACCGCCCATAAACAGTAGAAACACCATCCAACACCTTGACTTATAAAGTATTGTTTGGTATTCCACTGCGCTCGCCATGCTGAGAAATGAGATGATAAGTTTTACTATGTCCAGTACCCGAACACAACAGTGACTACACACTGCTGCTTGGCGGCAGAAATAGACATTGCGGTGGCACCTACCCAGGCGGACTCTCACATAATATGAGAGACTTACCAACCACCCGGGGTTTCATAATATCGATGGTCATAAATTTATTTAATTTCTATTATAATTATAATCATTGAAATTAGCTTTTACTCGTCAGCAAACCGTATCAAAACAGAAGTAAAAATTAAACACATTTATCGCGAAATATTTGAGTTTTATATCAACGTCAATGACGGTGTAAACATAAAAAAACACACGCGTCTTATCCCCGGAGGAATGATGTGATGGGGTGAGCCTAGTACCATGTCAGGCACAAATTTAGTCTTTAGAAAAACCCGATCCCGCTTTGCCTGTCCCAGAGCGGAAGTCATACCGCCCACACAATAAAACTACGCTATTGAGACTGTATTTACTAGATAATATGTATTTTAAGTATATTTAACAATAAGTAAGTACAGTTAGCTACATAAGTGGCTGAGCAAACGCGAGCGAGCAAATTGAGCGAACTTCAAATCGGTTGTACACAATAAGATAATTTCTTTTTCTTCACATGAAGTAATGTACCGAATCCTTTGCACTTTCTTTAAGAGTCTTTTGTTTTTTTAGAACACAAAATTATTTTCGATTTAAAGTTTTGAATGTTCTTCTGCTATTTATGTGGCTAACTGAGAGTGCTTAAGAGTAAGAGAATAAATATGTAATAAACGTATATACAATATACATATAAAACGAAGTGAATATGACTGAATGTGTGAGAAGGAAAGTTGATCGAAAATTATTTCCAAATATTTTGGGTCTGTTTCACGAGATCTGAATGCTTCTCTAACTACAAAAGTCACACTTTAATCTATGCTTCCAAATAAATAGCAATAAAATACGTAGGTACTTATCTACACATCTACATTTACTGTTTAATACTATAACTGTCCAATAATATTTACTAGAAACTTGTGAAAGGGGCCCTTAAGCAAATTAACAGCAACTGCATATAAAAAAAAATACACATCGAGTTGATAACCTCCTTTTTGAAGCCTTTTTTGAAGTCCGTTAAAATAAGGCTTTACTAACTGCGTATCAGTGGCGAAGGATCCTTATAATCCGATTCCGGCCTGCTTCATTTAGCAGAATCTAATTATCATTAGAATAGGGCTGCCATCCGTCCAGATTTCCCCGGGTTCGTCCTAGTTTGAAGGGCGTCCAGGGGTCGTCTGGCAGGAGTTTTTAAAAAAAGAGATCCATTTTTTTTTAAATAGATAAGCAATAAATTGAAATAAATCGTGCATGTATGAATGAATAAAAACTATAACGATTTTTTTTATTTTTGTTCCAAAAAAAGATTTTTTACCGGTGTCCGGGGAAAAACCTATATTTCTCCCAAATGTCCGGGATTTTTGCCGTGTTTATCCGGCAATGTTTATATGGCACCCCTACATTGGAAAGATATGCAGAGTTCATTTACTACATATATTAAGCTTAAGCTGTGTCGGTTTCCCTTTTGGAAAATTTCACTACGACTGCGACTACTGCGCATATTTAACGAATAATCATATTTGGATCACAAATAAATGGCTAACTCTGGCAATCATTTCGATAATTCTTTATTTGTTGACCATTGGCATAATCTTGTGTTACATAATATTGTATCAACGTGAGTTATTAAATGTATTCAGGTGTGTTCAGATTAATAATTTTATTTTATATAGTGTACAATTATGATAAGTGTAAATAAATAACTTACTTGATACTTTCTTTATTTTAAATGTTTCTTATGTGTAGTTTGATTAAGGATAGGTAACTAGAGATAAAAATATTTTATTGAAATAAGACTAGTATTTGGATTTTATCGCGGTTTTCTAAATTTTCAATTTATCCCACGTTTCGAAGACTGCTGCCTTCATGGTTACGGGTCAAAATTCAAAAACTAATATTATTGTGTCGATATACAATGTTTGACATTTGCGTAAACTCAAGAGATCATTATAGACATATTTTAATTAGTAATTGATACATTAACAATCTACGAAGTCGCTAAACACTCTGAAGGAAACTCCAAATTATCTGCGACTAGATAAGCTACAAATCCTTGCCAAAGAACACCGATTCCTGCCTAGAATGATTTGTGGCTTTTGACATTAAAAAAACATCCGAATTTCAATAGAGAAGATGGTTGGAAACTTGCATAAGCCTGGGATTCAATTCTACATTTACTTAAATTGGAACTCAAAAGACGGACTGTCAGACTTCAAGACACTGTGAGCTCATCCTGCGTAGATCGGACCACCAACAGCTAAAATTTAAAAAAATTGTATTGTAAAATGTAGGTAGATTTTGTAACTTTGACTTTTCGAATGACGAACACCTCTCCTCAGTCCGCCGCGTAACCATGACGGCTACAAAGTCTTCGAAACATCAGGAGAAAATAAATATATATAATCCCTTATATAGTTTTATTTTAAGATCACAAATATTAAATTAAGTATTCGAATGATAATCGATATTTTTACTAAGCATTGATTTAACAATGTTTTTCGTACGTCTAATAATGTTATAAACAAATAAATATTAATGTTTCATAAGTTAGTCACATAAATAGCTGAACAAAATCATATCTTCAAATAGCTATACACGTTCATAAAAAAATGTGGAAAATAAAATAAATCCTTTTGTTATTTATTTAAAAACAATGTTGAAAGTACATGAAAGTGTAAGGTGCGTTGGGATTAAATCGGACGCTTTTTCGACGTGTTAAACAGTGTTTCCGAATTATTTTTTTACAAGAATTCTATAGAAGTTATCATAATGAATCATTAACATATGTACATGTTATATATTTTTTCAATTCTTTATATATAACAGTTAATGTTTTATAAGGCTTTAAGAAAGTACCATACTTTTAGAAATGGGTGAGAAAGATAGGACCTGCACAGTGCACAGGTATACTTCGGACTACTATCTATAAGGGTCTATGATACAGAGATTCTAAAATCCGTAAAAAGAGCATATTCTGATCTAGATAGTAATTTTTAAACATACAAAAAAATTTATAAATATCTTCAGATATTTTTAGAAGCGAACTTTGTTTTTTTAATAGTTCTAGGCATACGATCTTACCTCATATGAGTGACACTGTAGATACTTTATAAAATATCGAAGAAATAGTCGTAGTATAGAAGAAGTAGTTCGTGTAAATAAGTAAACTAAACTAAAAAAAATACATATTTAATGAATTCAAACGTCTTCGTGTATAAATTTTGACAAAAACTTGCAATATTTTGCAAGTGCTAGATCGAACGATTTTAATCCGTTCTTTAATGACAAATAATTATATGGGTAAAGATCGGGTCTCAGGGAATATACGTGTTTCGAGAAATTTGACTAAACAAGTCACAAGATTTATTTGCTTTATGATACTATATAGCTACAAAATTAATTAAAAACAGTAAATACTCAATTAAAATTAGGCAAATTCTTGCATGGGGTTAATTCGGATCTGCCAGGGAACGACGAAATACCGATATTCTGTTTGTTAGCACCGTAAACATTATTTACTTGACGGAATCATTCATGTGAACTAGTGGAACGTAGGGAACAAGATGGGGTCGCAGGTAGTGTTGTCCGAAAACAAAAATTATAACACAATTACGAGTTATTTGATTTATACGATGTTACACCTCCTACGATCTTACCCCAACGCGCCTTATATAGGCGATTTCAAGTATTGAATTTGTTAAACTGCTTATATGCGTGACTATAATATATACCATTAGTTAATCTTTATGTTTAGATATATATAATAAAATTGTATATAAACCGTGTCTGCACATTTAATATTTAACAGGTAACAGAACATAAAACAACAAATATAGAAGTTTATTTTCTTAAATGTTCGATGGCCTACATACGCCAAAAAAGTTATAGAATTAAAACTCTAATAGCTTAAAAATATTAAAGTAAATTTGTGTAATCCATAAATATATATTTTTTTATTGATGAACCTTTAATCTTTTCCGGTTGCGTATGTCAGATTAACAGCTGACGACTAGGTAACAATAAAAATATTATTGATAACACCTATAGCCTTACTCTATCGGTAGAATAACATTCGCATTGAAAATATCGACCGTGTCGTCATCCCTTAATAACAAAAGAAAATATCATAAGAATAATAATAAATAAAAAAATCTTTATTTTACAAACATATAATTACACAAACAAATATAATAAAAATATATTATACCTCAAAGATATCACAGTTCCATCAGACTATAACATAGGAGCAAAAAAAATGGAAAGTTAAACATGTAAATAATTGGTATATATGTTCAGAGTTATTTATAAAATTAAATAAAAAGATGTTTTATTGGCACGAGTGTTTATTTCAGAGTGAATTATGTAACTAGGCATTCAAATAATAATAATATAATAATATCAGCCCTGTATTATATACTTGCCCACTGCTGAGCACGGGCCTCCTCTACTACTGAGAGGGATTGGGCCTTAGTCCACCACGCTGGCCTAGTGCGGGTTGGTAGACTACACACACCTTCGAAATTCCTATAAAGAACTTCTCAGATGTGCAGGTTTCCTCACGATGTTTTCCTTCACCGTTAAAGCGAACGATAATTCACAAAGAATACACACATGATTTTTAGAAAAGTCAGAGGTGTGTGCCCTTGGAATTTGAACCTGCGGACATTCGTCTCGGCAGTCCGTTTCACACCCAACTAGGCTATCGCTGCTTTCAAATATTTACAAAAAAATAACACATAAAAAAAATATTGATCACAACAATGGTTACCTTATACAACAAAATAAATACCACTTAAACGAGAAATAGACAGGTTATTGAATACAACAGTTCTCAATTCTCATTCCCATAGTAGTAGGATCCACAGAGATAATAGCGAAATGTCTATACAAATATTGCCTAAAATTGGACTCAGGCATAAACATATATATCATCTAGAAACTGGCATCCATCCACACAACAAAAATTATAATCTGTAAAGTTCTAGGAGAATAGAATACATATAATAATAGAATATTACATATTTTGGTGTTGACCATCGCTAAAACGTACGAAACTAGAATTAAACCTTCTTATAACACTTTATTTTCTTTGAAACAAACCCAGACTTAACTGCCCGAAATAAACGAACACAAAACTGAGTTTTTCAAGTGGCCACCATCTGGAGATTGCACTCAACAACTTTTTTAATTATATTCAACTCATTCTGGGGGAATACTTGAGTACCGGAATGTAATTGAAGTTACCGCTAGGATCTGTTTCCAATAAAAAGGAAATTGGGCCTCCTTTTTCCTGAGGCTCTGAGGGCGGGTGCTCAGTTTAACGAGCTTAGCTCGAGCAAAGGAAACCCTCAACCTAAAGCTGAAGAGTGTGTTTAAATGCGCTAATTTCAGATCTATATAGAATAACGTCTGTGGTTAAACTGAAGAGAGTAATGTTTGTCGTAATATCTGTAGTCTTGCTGAACCATAATATCTGACATCTATATTAAGCATCGATATAATATGTACTACGTAGGTATTAGATTTGGCGTTCCGAACATTCACTGTGTTCAACTGAATTGAACTGATATCCATTCAAAGTGACTTTAGTATGGTTATTATTGACAGCTTGTGGTTGTGTACGGAGTGGCGCTCAGGATATAAGAACTCGAGACTAAGTATAAACCTGGAATGGAATAAAAAATTATAGTGAAATATGTAAAATTATTTATTGTTCAAGTGAATAAATAGGTTATAATAGTGATGTTTTGGTTGCCATTTTGGTTCAGATTTGGAACAAATAGTTTATATGGACATTCGTGTCTATAGAATATACGTCAATGATATTAAGTATATTATGTAAAGAAATAGCACTGTACCCCTTTTTAAGCACGCGCGCGCTCGGAGGTGCGTGGGATTTGGCATGACACTTCATATACGGCGGTTTTCTATATTTGATCCTAAATAAAAATATGCAACCGAAGTTTAACTTTTTAACCCATTTTCTAAGAATCCCTTTTTAATAATCGATCCGGGAAGTATCTATCGTTTTGGTAAATCCAAGAGAAGAAGTAAAGGAAAGTAAATGTCTATAATACGTGTTACAAATATAATTAGTTTGACAGTTGAATTTCGACTACTAGACGTATTTATCAGCTAAGGTACCTCATTTTAACTATTTATATGGGATCATAGATTTGAATATGACTTTTGTATTTGGCCGATTTATGAATTTACACAGAAATTGTAAAACAGGACTTATTTATATGATAAATCACTGATATTAGAAGTTCATATCATCCATGTTTAGAAAATTATTTGGAAATGCAGATAAAATTCTGAATTGATCAAGAAGTCAACTATTCAGAGGTTAAAATGAGATCAAGCAGGTTCTAGAATCTGATAGTAAATATTTAAAGGGTTAAAAGATTTTACATTATCAGTTTTTAGATGGGAATAGCTAAAAACTTTTGTATTTGTCGTGAAGTCCTAAAATACAATACAGGGATTCATTGGAGTATAATAAAAATATCCAAGTTTATATGAAAAGCCTTATTTTATTATAATAAATACATTTTAACAAATCAGGTATCCGTTTGACAATAATCGCAGTTCAATGCATTTAATGATGGATGGGAGTAACTACAGGGGTGTTGACGAGAACTCCGTTGTCAACGACGTGCACAGGCTCGGGGGCGACCACAGGGCTGATTTCCACCACGCCAACAGGGCCAACGTCGATCACGGGGGTGAGGTCTACGACCTGCACGGGGCTGACGTCAACCACAGGGGAGATGTCCACAACGTTCACGGGATCCACGTCGACGACGGGGACGACATCCACGACGGCCACGGGGTCCACGTCGACGACAGGAACGACATCTACAACATCCACGGGGTCCACAACGATAGGGACTGCCTCGGCTTCATCAACGACAATCACGGGGTCGGGCTTGGGTCCAACGGGAGCAGGGGCAAGACCGGCCTGGTTGACGTTGACAATGATCTGGACGAGAGGAGCGGGCTGTTCGGGACTCAGGTCACCAATAACGACGGGGGAAGGCACGACGGCTCCGGCATCACAAGGAGCGGGGATGGGGAAGTCAACGATGGCAGGTCCGATATCCACTAAGGCGGGCCCGATGGAGATGTTGTCAGGCATAGGCATGGGGCGCTTCACGGGGGAAGCCACAGCCACGGCGACGAGGGCAGCGAAAGCAACGATGAATTTCATTTTGAATCTAGAATCAAAAACCAATTATATCATTAAAATTTAGGACATGAGGAAGTATATTGTTAGTAAAATATCTATATAAAGATAAGATAGTAAATATTTGCAAATGTTTTAAGATACTTACAGGTTTTAAGTCACTGATCAAACTGATACCCTTCGCACATTACTGAGGTATTTTATAGTTGACGAAGAAAGTGTTATCGTGTCTTAAATTGGGGGCAATTGTAACTTTATCTTGTTATGTCAATAAATTGATTATTTAAAAATAAATTCGAGGTGGCGCTGAGGGTAATTTTTGATAAATTATGCTTGAGATAGGTATTTGGATATTATAAGCACCCACAACACTAATAAATAGTTTATTTTACAACAATATTTTTATACCATAAGTTAACAAACGAACATGTGTTACGTAATTTTAACTTATAATAGCAGAATCATTAGAACGCCCGAGCTTAAAGAAATGAAATTGGCATACAAAAGCGAGCCATGATTTCACGATGGTGTTCTTTAGAACATTCACTACCTAGTACCATGTTGATCCTCTTCATCAGTGCTGTAGAGAAATACAGCTACAAGGCGGCCCTACCACTGGAAACAAAGTATAATATACAAGTACAATACATAGAATTGGCATTTCTATGCCATGATGAAAAATAATAAATATTTAAACCGAAAAGTTCAGAATTCTATTTAATGAAATAGGACATGAAACAAATTCTTTTCTTATTTTTTTAGCTATAGTTACACCTAACTACCGTTACAGTATTAGGACTTTTAAGACTAAAAGAACTGCTCTTAACAAAATAAAAAACTGATTGCATTTTTTACTATCCACTATACTTTAATCATTTAAAAATAAAAAACAAAAAAATACTCTCGTTTTGCTATTTTCAAATCAGTTCAAAAGATTAAAATATAGTGGATAATAAAAACAAATGCAATAAGTTCTTTATTTTAGCGAAAATGTCCAAATATAAATAAAACATGTTATACCCAGCAATTCAGGGTTCGGTAAATTCATAATTATGTAAAAAGACATTTTGTAAATTGGCTTTAGATAACAATAGACACAACTTCTAATATCTCAAATTTACAGCCCAATATAAATTCCTTCAGATGTTAATCTTTGAATATAATCTTTATTGCTTTTATTAATGGATTTCGTGCAAAAAAACATTGCGCACAGGTGATTGATAGGGAAAATCCACCTATTTATTATCCCCATTAATATGAACGATGGAACTCTCAGTTCGTGCCAGACCTCTCGAGAAACCACACCGGCGGTTTCCTATCTTCGTAAGGTATTTTAACTGCCAACCTTTAAGAGGAAATCAGTTTATTTTCGTATTTACAGCAAGCTTAGATTTAAATAAGGCGTCTAAGTTCAGTATCTTTTATTATCGCGTATTATTTTGCGTTGGTTAGGTTGCTATCAACAAGGGTTTAAGTAACATTCCGTGTGCATAGCCTAGAAAAATATTCATAACTGTTATGTCATGTTTTTCAACTTGTTATTGTTTTTATTATAAATGGATAGATGAAATCGGTTCGTTTCAAAACCCTTTGTTTAAAATGTTGTATTACTTATTATTATAATAAATGAAATAAACGGAAAGTGACATAAATATCGCCAGGTAGCGATATGCAATCCCGCCCTGTGGAATGGGGGCGTTTGGAGAATTCCACCACGGTATCCCCTGCCTGTCGTAAGAGGCGACTAATAGGGGCCACGAAGGGGGTCGTCGGCGGGCAGCAGGGGGCTGCACGGTTACCCCAGCATAACCGCTCAGTCGCCCCCCCACGAAGGCGGGGCGGTAGTAATAAGGAATTTTCTCCACGAAACCAAAAAAAAAAAGGTAGCGATATGCAATAAAATGAAATCGTTATGTAATTACAAACTATACATGAGAAATATTTAGATTCCGTAAATTTTTACTCTAAAACCGCTCGGAAGGCTATTTCGAATCGTGAAAAACTAAATCTAATTCTAGTATTGCTCTTTTCAAAATTAGTTCAAAGGTACAAAGTTCAATCATTAAAAAAATATATATATGCAGTTCGTTTTTATTTTGTTTACAACAAATAATATTAATAAAAATCTTTGTAGATCTATCGGAGATTGCATAAATATTATGTAAATTTTCTTATCGCTTTGTATTTGTGGGATAAGGCTTAATTATTGAGCTAATGTTTATGGTACAGATAAGAGCGATTTGCAAGATTTATGTATTTGAGGTTAAAAATATCGTTGACGAAATTTTAGATATCTGATAAATTACTATGAATGGGTTTTTTACTATTAAATGTATTTAGTAAGAAGCAACCTTCTTTTGAAAAATAATAGGTCTTTTTTAAATTTTATTTTCCCTACATGTAATATAAATTACGAATAGATAGCTTCTGAAAATATGATTTGCGCGATAGATCGTGTTGCTTTTCGTGTGAGTTTCTTGCGGCGTATCTCTTTTACAGCAATGACAAGTTCCGATGAATTAAATTGCAACATTAATAATAAAAGGACTAATAATCGTAGTATTTTACATTGCCACACGAAAAACATAAAATTTTCATGAAGTTATATTATATTTGGCCATGTTAGCAAATGCGGTTGCTCAACGTGGCCCGCCAAAAATACAAATTTTCGAAAATTTTGATGTTGGGCTATATTAAGAGACGTGGTTGCTCAACGTGGTAATAATATATAAACGAAAGTTGGTATACTATCTGCATTTAAGTATTACTATCTTCGTATTTAAAAAATTGTATGGAACAAAAATAACTGACTGAAGGAAAAAACCTAAAATATATAGGTATTATTTTATAAGCGGGCACGACAAATCTTACTCCACTGTACCTGATGGTAAGTGGAGTGGGGTCTGGGAGATGATTACGCCTCAGCAGTCGACACAATTATGCCGGCCTGTTGGAACCGCATATACACAGGCTGATCGCGGAACGCGACGCACTTACGAGGTCCACTATGGTAGGTTTTAACACCCTGTGTACAGTGGTAGCTATCCGGTTGGATATAAAATACTTAGTCTGGCCATAAATACTGTTACACTTAATTATAAAAAAATATTACATTTGAATTTCGAATCTGTCATTTTTATACGATTGTTCATTGTGTTTTCTCATTTTGGCGCCAATACATTGTAAAATATTTTGCGATATTAAAATGGTGTGGGGTGATAAAGAGAACCGAATCGCTGTGATAGCATTACACAAAGTAGGTATGGAGCCAAATGCAATTTTTAAAACTCTCCATACACTTGGTATTAGTAAAATGTTTGTGTACCGGGCTATTAATAGGTACAATGAGACCTCCTCTGTTTGTGACAGAAAAAGATCTGGCCGTCCACGTAGTGTTCGTACGAAAAAGGTGGTCAAAGCAGTAAGGGAAAGAATTCGAAGAAATCCTGTCCGAAAGCAAAAGATTTTATCTCGGGAAATGAAGATAGCACCTAGAACCATGTCGCGTATTTTAAAAGATGACTTAGGACTTGCAGCCTATAAGAGACGCACTGGCCATTTCTTAACTGATAATTTAAAGAAGAATAGGGTGGTAAAATCGAAACAACTACTGAAGCGGTACGCAAAGGGAGGTCACAGAAAAATTTTGTTTACGGATGAGAAAATTTTTACAATTGAGCAACATTTTAACAAACAAAATGACCGTATTTATGCTCAAAGCTCTAAGGAAGCTTCCCAATTAGTCGACAGAGTGCAACGTGGACATTATCCGACTTCAGTGATGGTTTGGTGGGGTGTTAGCTATGAAGGAGTGACTGAGCCATATTTTTGTGAAAAAGGTATCAAAACATCGGCACAAGTGTATCAAGATACCATTCTTGAGAAGGTAGTTAAGCCCCTTAACATCACCATGTTCAATAACCAAGTATGGTCCTTCCAGCAAGACTCGGCGCCGGGTCATAAAGCTCGGTCCACGCAGTCTTGGTTGGAATCGAACGTTTCGGACTTCATCAGAGCTGAAGACTGGCCGTCGTCTAGTCCCGATCTTAATCCGCTGGATTATGATTTGTGGTCAGTTTTAGAGAGTACAGCTTGCTCTAAACGCCATGATAATTTGGAGTCCCTAAAACAATCTATACGATTGGCAGTGAAGAATTTTCCCATGGAAAGAGTGCGTGCTTCTATTGATAACTGGCCTCATCGTTTAAAGGACTGTATTGCAGCCAATGGAGACCACTTCGAATAAGCTTTTTATATTTTTAATTGTTTTATATTTATGTATTAAACTGACACACTGTAAAAGTAATAAATGTTATTTGCAGTTAACAATTTTCTTTTTTCTTTATTACAATATTTATGGCAAGACTAGGTATATCCTATATAAAGTGATTAGATTCAGACCATAATATATAGTAAATATTACGCTAATATTTGGCAACAATATAAAAAAAATTGGATGAATATTCCTTCATATATATTTTGTTTGTTTGAGAAACATAATATATAATTGGCCATGATTAGAACACTTCACATAAGTTGAGTGAAAATATAAGAAAAAAAAACAATAAAAGGTAAAAATAAAATCCAACTACTACTACTTACTACTACAATAATTTAGTTTTTGTTAAAAATAAAAATATGTTTACGATGTACCGCTCCTTTAGTTCCGCTTTGAATGACGTCGTGATAAATGTAATAAATTGATAGGTAAGTAATTTAACTCTATAAATAAACGCCAGTGTTTTATGCCTTTGGGTAAACACTGCTCCATTAATTATTACTACCAGAAGATGTTTATGGTAAGGTTCTTGATCTAACTCTATTTATTATCTATGATGTCGTTAACAAACTTATTAAAATAAATGGGTTGATCATTAAAAAGTTATCAAGATATTTGTCATATTTTCTTCAAAAGTAATTTGGCATGGATACCTTTAACTGACTAAGTTTGGTACGCATAATTATGTAACATAATAATGCACTAAAATTCCCACTGAAAAAGTGTTAGTGTTATGTGTGTATGTGTAAGTGTTATAGATTTAAAGTATACCTTTACACTTATTCTGTGCGTCTACTCGTTTATATCTCTTTTTCTGTCCGTGACATCGTAGCTCCCAAACGAATGAACGATTTTGATCTTTTCTTTGTTTGAAAGCTGATGTAGTACACTCGAAATGGTTATTAACTATAATTTAGGACGAGCAGAGAGCAGAATAGGGTATTACACTCTTTCTGAAAAGTGTCTCAAATTCATCTTAAGGTGATAAAATACCACTAGAAATTTTATAAAAATAATATTCAATGAATAAGTGATATTAAAATACATTTAAATTTTCCCTCGTAAATAAACGAAAACGCTAGAGGCCACGTTGCTGACTTCAACTCGACAGTAAACACCAAGTAACAACGCTGTGCCTATGCACAGTGTTGTGTATGAGCACAACGTTTAGGGAAAGAGGAAATTATTACAATCAAAATGAGCTACTATCCTTATCATTAGTGTGTTGTTCCTGAATCTAAGAATACTAGCCTAAAAACACCGACCAAATTGTGAATTCAAGTGCCAACTGATGTAACTATGAGTAAAACTTGGTTACAACTTGCGATAAGAGATCCAAATGTACTGTCCGAAAAATGTGTATATTTCGATAATTTAGAAATAGTGAACGCGTATTGACACTTTAAGCAGTTTACTGTCTTGATGACGTCATGTCATGGCGGCACTCGTTTCGCATATTTGTAAAACAGATAAAAAAAAAGTTAAAGCTTAGAATTGAATTTAAAAATTTAATTTATAATTTTATGAACTGGCACTACTATTTTCCAATTGCTTTTTGATTAAACTATCTTATTTATGTATTTTTGATTTTTTTCTCATATACACTAAAATACCCTATTAATACAGTATCTAATTATCAGTAGGATTTGCAGACTGCATTCATGTATATCAATACCTATATGTTGTGTCAGATTCCCTTTCGGAAAATGTTACCTTTCGCGACTGGTGTTTAGCGTTAGGCACTCGGCTCGACGGTCGCCTGAGGTTTACCATCTCTCTGGGCGGCTCAACGTCGGGTCTTAAGGCACGATGAAGCTAACATATCCGCTTAGTCACCCTCCACGCAGGCTGGACATAATAAAAAACTTTCTCCGCAAAATATATTAGTTAGGCGACATTTTGTGAGTTACAAATTAATTGAAATTAGACAGTCCATGTTCAAACTTTACAGTGATATTGCTATTATGTATTGGCAGGCGTCTTCAGAAAAGCCAGCTCGTTTCAACAAATTATTTCATAAATGACTTTATCATTTATACTTAGTTGTTATGTTATTTAATTTTATAAATAAAATAATTGCTATTGAATTTATTCTATTTTCCCACCTGTCCTTTTTGACGTAGTGCATGCACCACATAACGTTAATGACAATTGAAATTGGCATAGGTACAAAATATCATTCTATGCTAATTTTAAGACGATAACCTAACACACTCTTGTTACAAGGTTAAAATGTCATGGATAGGGTTTGCAATCCGGTCCGGCGGATCCGGTAATCCGGCGGATCCGGTACGTTTTCGTTGCCTACCGGATCCAACAATATCACCGGATCCGGTGGCCGGATCCGATATATTAAAAAAAACGTAATTTCTCTTATTAAAACCGTGCGAAAGTACTAAAAACTTAAGAAAGAAATGAGCGCTTATGAAACTGAAGGAGATAGAGGGAAATACTTGTCTCTAATATATGACTTTTTGACTTTAGTGAAACCAACCAGTGTTGAAGCTGAAAGGGCTTTTTCGGCCGCTGGTTATATTTGCAGTTCCTTGAGAAGTAGGCTAAAGGATGATACTATTAATACAATTTGTTTTCTAAGAGCGTATTTCCAACAAGAAAAGTGATCTGTGCTGTAATGAATGCATGGGTATAGTATCCATAAGCTGTTGATTTTGGAAATTTTAATTTGGATTATAGAAGAATATGATGTTGATTTAATTTAGTTTTTATGAACGGGTTTAACTTAATTTAAACCATAAATAATTCACTGTTGTTTGAAATCTTTGAGACTGATTATTATATAATAACTGACTGATAATAATTATAAATAAATAAGAGTATATTTTCGCACAAAATCGTTTCTATTTTTCCCCGTAGATTATTCCTTATATTATGCCATGAAGTTAGAAATATGCGCTATGTTGTACACCCAAAATACTAATCCGGATCCGGCCGGATCCGGCGGAATTCTCGTGATTCCGGCTGAATCCGGCCGGATTTAAGTTTGTACCGGATTGCAATCCCTAGTCATGGAGAATTAGGCCCGTGATTCCATTACAATGGGAGGCCGACGTTAATTTTTTATGACAGGCTGTCTGATATAAACTCTGTTTGGGTTATCCAATGCAGGAAAAATCGTTTTATACCAAACCACATAAACTTTTACCTCTCCCGAGAATCAAATCCAGCACCAACTGATCGCCAACTCATATATTATAGATACGCTGCTATTGGACTAACGGCAGCATATACTAATTGTAAATAGTAAGTATATCTAATCGCGGCGACTATGCATAATGTATGCAAATGACACACGTCTCACGTTTGAAATTTTAAAATGTTTGGAAAAGAAAGCGTTTCTTAGCATCCAGGTAATTGAATAAGCTATTAGGTACATTTTAAATTGAATGTAGACTGCAAACAGCGTATTGATTTTGATATGAGTCGAGTTACACTGTGAATTATGTAACTTAAATTCCTCGAGATAGGATTCATATTTATTTCAGATAGCCCGATCAAAAAAATGGGACCGAAAGAGTTACGCGCATCCACTAAACCCTGATATAAACCAGGAAATAAAGTTTAAAATCGGATCATGCCAAATAATTAACAAAAGGATCTGTACAAAACAAAATATGTAAAGCAAGGATGATGCGGTTAGCACTAAAGACGCTGAGAGTCACTATAGAATCACTATAATCAGAGAACTGTATTTCGCGTCCGTTCGCAATTCCGTCGTTTTGCAATGACGAATGTTCTAATCGAAGGATAACTTTAATAACCGTATAGGTAGGGATTTTTTTACTCTTACCAATAATCCAAGCTGCCCTACAAATTATTAGAATGCCCGTAATTCCAAAAAGGATAAGCCCTAGTAGAGGAATTAGGGCTCCACAACTATACATATTAATTCCTTTTTTCTATAAGGGTCAGGGGGATCTAATTCGTCTATAGGGGTGTGAGATGTAAGTATGTATGTACCTACCTCGTATAATAAAAACTATTATGTATGTCCGATATCAGCAGTAGCAGTAGTATTTCGCCAACACTCGTTTGATTTAAACATCCTCCGGTAACAACCTTACTGGTGAATCCGTCTTTATGCAAAGTTCTATTCGAGGGACAGATTTGATAGCCGTATAGGTAAGAATTATTATTACATTATTATTTACATATATGGCAACCAAAGCTCTGTTTCGCCTATGCCTGTAATTGCGAAAAGGCGGATATGCCTCCATAGGTGGAATAGGGCCCCCTGACCTTATTTTAGAAAATATAATATTATGTTGTCTTTGTACTGAACTAAAAGCGGTGATAGCCTAGTTGGGAGTGAAACGGACTGCCGAGACGAATATCCGCAGATTCAAAATCTAAAAGCACGCACCTCTGACCTTTGTAAAGTTATGTGTGGATTCTTTGTGAATTATTGCTCGCTTCTCGGTGACAGAAAACAGCGTAAAGAAACCTGCATACCTGAGTTCTCCATAATTTTTTCGAAGGTATGTAAAGTCTACCAACCCGCACTAGGCCTGCGTGGTGGACTGAGGCCTAAACCTTCTCAGTAGTAGAGGTGGCCCGAGCCCAGTAGTGCGGTATATATTCATCAGCCCTGTATAATATACTTATTGTTTAACTTTATTGCTACTAGCAACTTTATTGCATCATTTTATAACCACATTTATCACTCCATGTCTCAAATATTGCGAATATCTGTCATTTACAAGTCGGCATTAAACAAACGAATTTCTGTTATTCATACATATAAAACTTTATGTTTTTACAACAGTGTATAAAGGTGGACGTAATACCAGAAGCATTCTCTATCAGTATAGATTGGGGTGAATCAGAGATGACATGATATTGTAGGGGGATTTTATAAAACTTAAACAATATGACTACTAGAGAGACTACAATAAGTACCTTTCTCTAAAGTTATAGTATGTGATCTAATAACATTCGTACGAAATGTTATATTGGTAAATATAGAAACTTTTAACTAATAATTAAATCGCTTCCAAAAACTGGCTTTTGCTGGTGGTAGGATATATTTTTTATCCGCCCGTATAGCGAACACCATACACAAGGTGTCAAAATTCGCCATAGTGGCCCACGCAAGTGTGTCTCGTTCCGGGATCAGTCTGTGTATATCCGGTTCCAACAGGCCGGCATAATTGTGTCGACTGCCGAGGGGTAATCATCTCTCGTCAGTCGACATTCTATTGGACTCCACTCCACTTACCATCAGGTGCAGAAGGGTCACTTTGCCGTGTCCGTAAAAGGAAATAAAGAAAAACTATTTAGATATAAAAAAGAATTTGACATTATCTATGTACTATTTACTCATTTTGGAATCGGTGAGTAATCAATTATTTTCAAGTACGTGCTGTATGCACATTATTACTCCATGCTAGATAATGATTATCTGGTCACACTAAAATAACAACATTAAAACTGACTTACAAATTGAAATTCATTTACAATCATTAAAACATAATAATATTCACAATTAAGTGTTACTGTTGTAGGGACGTACATCCGAAATCAGAATCTACGACCGTATTCTTCGAAGAAATAGCTCCAAATCAGTAATAGCTACATCACATTTACACAAACAGAAATAAAATATTAAATATCGTATCATTAATTTTATTTTATTAAACTAAAGCCGTGCATTTACAAGTGTTCCTTTACAATTCGATACTCAATTTAGTTGAGTTCGTCGGGGAGGTTGATAGCAGGGGAAGGAAAGACGGGGCTGCCGACCTGCACGGGCTCAATAGCGATAGGGGCGACGTCAACAACCTGAACAGGGTCGACAACCACCACGGGTGTGATGTCGACAACATCCACGGGGTCGATCGGCACCGGGGCTCCGGGAGCGGGTACTGAGTTATCAGCCTCGTCCACAATGATCACGGGTTGGGGTTTCTCAACTTCCGCAATAGCACCACCGATTCCAGCGCCAGCGTTCACGTTCACTATGAGCTGGACAAGGGGAGCAGGGGAGCCTGGAGCAATGGGGCCCACAACAACGGGAGAGGGGGAGGGAGAGGGGACAAGGTCACAAGGAGCAGACACGGCTCCACCGTCAGGGAGGGGGAAGTCGACGATAGCGGGCCCAATGGAGATAGGGTAGTGGTCGACGGGAGCGGGACCAACGGCGATGGGCTGAGGGACAACGGGGCCGCCGCCGAGGATGGCCTCGAGCTGCTGCTCCAGGAGGGCGGCGGTGGCGGGGTCGGTGCTGGGGCTGTGGATGGCGGCGATGATCGCCTCCAGCTCAGACTCCAGGTTGACAGCGGGCTTGTTGGGGAAGGCAACAGCCACGGCCACGAGGGCAACGAAGGTAACGAAGAATTTCATTTTGAACCTGGAACATACAATATAAATGTGAATTAGGAGAAGCAACTTTGAAATTATCTTCTTTAACCTTGTCGCGATAGCAACATTACACTACTAGTAAAGTCATAGTTGCTCAGCAACTTTCAGCGTCTAAGTTTTTAACATGAAGAACAATTTCTTCATAATCAAAAATTATTTGAAATAGAAACTCTATGAAAGTCTTAGTGACTGTCTCCATTTAATATGAAATATTTAATTTAGAACAGTTTCACGGTTTACTTCAGGTTTTACTATTAGATAGTTCGTATACTTACAGTGTTTTTAATAGCTTCTATCGCACTGATACTACTGTACACGAAATCAGGCCTTTTATACTAAAACTTATATTTTTTTTATCATATCTTCAATGAACGTTATTACTTTATAAGGGGAATAAATCGATTTAAATATTGTCGTCATTTATATTAAAATGTTTAGGCATTTGGAGATTAGTATTGGGGCTGGTATAAATTACGTAGTTATGACATTGCGACATCATCGCATTACTGATGATGAAAGTAAATTGGAGTAAAAACCTAACAAAGATATTCAAGAAAAATGCTAGTTTAAGGATCTCCTTATTTTCGATTTTCAAATTCATTTTAACCCAATCCACCGTGGATTTGGTGCAAGGCACTATGATCTGGACAAAATAATTACTTCGCTCACAGCACCTTCCTTTTAACCCAATTCAATGTAGTTTTGGTGCATGGCATGTTACAAAATAATTACTTCGTTCGCAGCACTTCCTCCAGCAAAACAGCGTGCTGACCGTATTTTAGAAGCTATCTGTTCGAAATTTATAATACACTAGCTTTTGCTCGTAGTTTCACCCGCGTGAAAAATGTTCCAGGATAAAAGTTTCGCTGTATATTTTCCAGGAATAGAAAGTAGTTTATGTTCTTCCTAGGGTCTCTAGCTATATAGTAGTTTTTAGGTTTGTCACATTCAAACAGGCAGACAGATGCGACCGCAGCAGGGACTGTTTATATAATATATTTTTTAGAACTTCATTTTCCTCGTATTGCATCATTTTATCATACATGCCCCGCATTTATAGGTCATAGCGTGATGATATATAGCCTTTGATGAGTAGAATATCTAACATTAAAAACAATGATCAATTCGAACCAGTAATTCCTGAGATTAGCGCGTTTAAACAGACACAACTCTTCAGCTTTTTATAATAGTAGACATGCTCAGTAAGCCCGAGAATTTTAACGTAATGGTTTTGACTAAGTAAATTTTGTATGGAACTTTGATCAGCGCCCCGGTGAGCGTATTTGGCACTAAAATACTGCGGGATCATTGCGCGCATATAAACTTTGGACAGTAGGTAAATCACACGACTAATGTAACGGTTAATTTAAAATATACAAAAATCGGCTGTACGAATATGTTTTTTGACGTATTTTGTGGTCAAACACTGCCTCAGTGGCTTAGTTGTACTGCATACGTACGTACGTACGGCAGCGCTCTGAGGTCCTGGGTTAGAATCCCGGGTCAAAGTGATATTTGAATTTTACTGCTCAGTATCAGCCCGGAGTCTAGATTGTGGTCGATGTGGCGATAGGCTCGCCCCCTATAACATTATGAGACAGAACACACTTGGCGCAAAAGTGGGTGCCCAGAACGGACGATCTATCGAAACCTTAGAATTACAAAGACAAGTATAAATTTTAAAGAAAATATCGAATGATGATTTGAATTTTAATAAACTTACATATTTTATAACGCATTTTTAAAATGTCTTCACTAAAAATTCAAAATGTAGATCAAAGATTGATACTATCAATGTTCCGATCCATTTAATTATACATAGTAAAGATGCAATATTTAACAAAACATGAAGAGGAAAATTCTTACGTATTCACATAACTTTCGTGCAAGGCTATGAACAATGTCTGCGTCATTTTTAACGTTATCTATTCAAACTATTGACCTCTGCGATATTCTATGGCAAACCGGTTAGAGGTCGACGGTAACGTCACTTCAGCACAAAATAGAGCATTTAAAAAGGAACTTGAGGGCCTTTCACAACTTGAGTACTACTCATCACGTAAGTGTATCAGCCGAAATAAGTGACAATAAAATCACTACTACGTTAGCAGTCTTACTTAAAAACTTTTACCGTTAAGACGTGGTTAAGAATTGCTTAAATAGCTGTCAAAAACATCAAACGTTTCATTGAGTAAATTTTTGTTTTAACTAAGCATAGCTTTGCAAATTTTTATAAGTAAGCTATAGCTGTTTAATAGGTTAATTGTCAAATAAAATTTACTTGAAACTTGTGAAGTAAGCCACAAGGGGCCCTTTTCCATCTACGGGGGTAAATTCATCTTTTTCAAAGACACCAAAGGGCAAATCGTAGGACAGATTTGATAAACGCGCCGAAAAAACACCTATTTATCTAAACCACTTATGAAAGCTGTCTTTCGATTAGAACGCCTGTAATTTAAAAAAAAAACGATTTGTCCGTAGACAGAATAGGCCCCCTGGCTTTAAATGTTTTCCTACCAATAC
This sequence comes from Manduca sexta, assembly GCF_014839805.1. NCBI lineage: Eukaryota > Metazoa > Arthropoda > Insecta > Lepidoptera > Sphingidae > Manduca > Manduca sexta. Next base: position 9,354,237 of record NC_051130.1, read on the forward strand.
AGTCTATTTTTCAAGGATTCTTCATGAAATATTCTAATAAACAAGATATAGACGACCTTTACCCTTGAAGCATCTGAATGTTTGCCGGCAAACATGACAGCTACATGACATTACACGTGTCACCTTATTATGTAGTATATAAGGTTATATTCCCGTCATATGACAGTGTTTACAGTTCTAATAATCAAATGTCCACTTGTTTATTGCTTATGCTGATTACATAAACTATTTAATGAAGTAGGTAATAATGAATATTTATATAAGAAAGATGTTATCTCATATTTTCCGCGGTTACATAAATGCCAGACTACATTGTGAAATAAGTACTCATTAGTGTATGCGTTTATTTATTTACGCAGATAGGTTTTCAAATTAGCAAATATAAAGAAATTTAATGCATTATGATTTTTAGGCGACACGCACGTTCTGTCACCTTTAGTCTCTAGCTACTGTGAAATTAAGAGTTGAAGGCTGGAGAAATTTGCGTGCACTGTGTAGTATGTTTCCTAGATAAGTTGTATCTATTGGACATTACGTGCCTTAAGCACTTCCAAACCTTAATAAAAAATAATGTTTAAATCCAAGCTAAGCACTAAGTATGCTATTGGAACACGCATTGGAAACATGAGTAAGAACTTACTTAATATATGCATGCCTAATTTCAGTATTATGACCCAATGTTTATAACACATGAATAGAGGATGAGGTACTTAAACGTTGCTTATTCTAGAATCTAAATGTATTTACGATATAATTACTTTTAGTCACAATTCGTCTATACTATTATATAAAGCTGAAGAGTTTGTTTGTTTGACGCGCTAATCTCAAGAACTACTGGTTCGAATTGAAAATTATTTTAATGTTGGAAAGCCCTTTTGATCGAGGTAGGATATATTCGCTAAGATTAATAGGAGCGGAGCAGTATTGTAAAATGTTGTAAAATTCAGAACCTCTCACGTTCGGAATCCTGGGGGTGGACCTCACTTGTCCTTAGGCTAAACACACAGTGGTAATACAGAATACACACAAAATACAGCGATAATTGTCTCTACCTAAACTAGTGTGGATGAAGACCTGATGTTTGCATTAGATAATTTGAGAGTAAATAGCGAATACACTTTTGTCTACATCGGTAGGTAGGACTAAATTCATATCATTAGCGATTATTAATAACCTTTTAATACTATTTATAAAACTCATTGATACTTAAAGTATTAATGAAACATGGGGACTTATTACGCGTTTCGAAATCATATCTCTATAGTAAGACAGGAAATACGTTAAGCCGAGTTGATCTTACGATAAAGATTAAAGTTTATCGAATGTTAACGATCGCTATTTAACATCATAATAGGTAATCAGTCATCGCTGGAGTGACAGCTCTGCAAGTATTAAAAATTCCCGAAAGCACATTTTGAGCATTTATACTATTTTATAGGTAGGTATCTACCTAGGTTTGTTCGTCGTTGTTTATCATTACCTATACCATAAAAAAACATTACATTATCAGCCATTACAGTGCATAATTCTACAAAGAATTATTCGAAACGATATAATTTGCAAAATAATAATAGTCAATATTTAGATGTTTCAATATTATAACAGCTATACAATTTTATTTAAAAACAAAGCTTCTAAATGTATCTACTTATTTTATTTTGTATTTTTCAGATTTAATGTTAAAAATCCGTAGATAATTTTGTCCTAATATTATATAATCCTATATCTAATCATTAAAACTAATAATCATTAAAACTTAATGATTACACATCGGATAACATGTATCTCTATGTTTGCATATGCAAATGCATAACACATTATATTTATAGCGTTATTGCTTATTTCAGTACTTCCTTGATTGTGCATATTTCGGCAGTTAAATGCGTAAAAATAAATTGAACAGAATTACGTACTTCCGAGTACACTATAGAAAACTGTCCATGGCAAATTAAAATCTTGATCTTGAAGAAATAAAAATATTAAACCATTTATTAACTTCAACGGCCATACTTTGCCTCTTTAGCCATTGACATTTACCGTAATTACTGCGGACTTTGTTCTAGAAAAGCTATAAAATTATGTAATTTTATGTTATTATAAGAATTATAATTAGTAATTGTGAACATAAACGTAAATTATAATAATACCTAATAATTTTATAGTCTATTTTACGGCATATTTGGCCCTTTTTAGCGCGCATGTATTGATGTATTATACTCCGATGTCTAATAATGATTAACACCTACATTGATGTAGGTAAGTACTTATAAAAAGGTAGTAAATTAGTACATTGAAAAGGTAAGCAGTAATTTATAGCATTTTTAAGGACTAGGGTAAGGAATTAGACTGTAAATCAGAGATTCCCAAACTTATTTTTCTCATAGACCCGGTTATAGGTACACATACAAAGTTTTGCTGGTTCCGGTGGAACTGGTAAACAACTTTGGGAATCAATGCTCTGAGATAAATACCTACCTATATGTATATAGCAAATTTGCACTTTGTTGAGTATATTGCTGCTAGCATCATAATTCACAACATATTGTCAAACATTATAAAGGAAAAATCGCATCTCACAGATAATAACATCATTACGTCATTAATTAGTTAGACATCAGTCTATTGCCTTTTCCACTATTATTTAATGATCGAAACAAGTGCCTAATTAAATATTATATATTTTTATAATTTTGTAACGGTCGTGGAATCATATAAGTTTATAGTGTTACGTGTACAGTACGACGTAGGTATTGTATAAGTATTTAATAAGAGGTGACAAAATGCAATGAAAGTCCTCAAAACCACTTATTAAACAATTCTATTCGTAATTAAGTACTAGCTAGGCTATATATAAAATAAACGAAGAAGCCTTAAACAAGGCTGCTTATAAGCCTTATTAGTTATTCCATAAATGATTTACTTAAATTTTTTAAATTAATTAATCATCAGCAAACGATGTCTTGATTGCTTTTAATCGATGTAAATTTCATATGCTTTTACAAGAGATTTTATTTAATTCTCCATTATTGGTTTCGAACTAATTATCACATATGTGTTAATAGAGTCGAAAAGTCATACGAAAAACTTCACACCTACCTAGAAACATACATGGAAGTCCATATTTGCTTAAAGATCATTACGTCGGGTCATGAACATCCTTCCACTAGGTAAACACTTAAATAAAATTTACATAACTTGAAGTAGGTACAAAGTGCAAGACATAAATAAAAGTCGGCTAGAAGTGAATATATTAAAAATGATTTCTGTATGCTACCTCACTATTAATTTACATATTTGGATAACGTAAGAATACTCGTAGCAATTTATCAGCTCGAACAACATTTTATCGTGGTAATGCGAACACAACACATACGGTACATAATGTATTACGTCGAAAAAGACATTGCGTCTCTCAAAAGTCGAGACAATCATACCTATTTTCTACCATCTTCCTGGATGTATAACACATTGGTCTTATATAGTAAGTTTATATTATAGTCTTTGCACAAACTACGTAGGATGGAAGGAATTACCTAATAGGTCCGTCTTAATATTTTGCCAACCCATTCACAAAAAATAAAATGAAATGTGGTTCCATAATTTAGATTAAGATTAAACAGGGCCGGCCCGTCCATAGGGCGAAGGAAGCAGCCAATTCTTGCGCAAAGACCTTTGGTGGCAAAGACTTCTAGGTGCTCGCGATGCTCTTAGCGTCTTCAGGGTGGAGTGGGCTAGGCGGTTGGGTAATGCGCCAGGTTCTAGAAAAAGACACCCAAAAGACTCTAAGAGGGCGCTTCGAGCATGGGACAAAAGTTACCAGAAAAAAGAGGGGATAATTTTTTTTCGCCCGGAGCACCTGAATATGTAAAGCCGGTCCTGAGTATAAATGTCTGGTAAGCTAACCTTATATAACATTTTGCAGAATTCTAAAACAAAGACAGTCCATACGAAGTCAGTTATTGATATATATAAGTGATCATCTGTCCAATGCCAGGTATTTTCCAGTTAATGAATGACCGATCACCTGGTGAGCATTGGTGATTAATAGATACTAAATCCTGATAGACAATGACCATGCCATATCAGATAATTACAATGGGTGGTCCACAACATTTATGATGATTATACGTACGCAAGCAACGTTGCACGCATGTGACAATCAGAAACCTAATTTAAGACAATGTAATTAATGTTTACAATATAATAATTCCCAGCAGATCTTTTATTGTTTTAAATGCAGGTAGAGGGCACCTCAATGACGGAAGTATGGAACAGCGGTGTTCCGTGTGTGAAGATGCAAACAAAGATTCTTTTATTAAGGCGGTGCCCTCAGAAAACAGCGCGCTAACCGTATTTTTAGAAGCTAACTATTCGAAATTTATAATATAGAAAAAAAATGAACGTCATAATTATACAATATGTTATCTTTACAATAGTTGTTTATTTTTTTTATTATGTTCATAACGTTTCATTATTTTATTATGAAAATATCTCTAAAATTGTTGATTCCGTGTTTCTCCTCCAAAAGTATAAGTTATTTTAATTAATCACCAACATTGTTAGATAGACAAGTTAATAAAGAACATATTTATAGTTAAAGTTTTCAAATAGACAGACTTTTTTTTAAAGATATTTCTCCTTAATCGTCGTAAATTCCCACCCGTAACTCATACGCCTCATAAATGTATGGAATGAATGCTCAAGGCCGTTTGGTAAGAGCCTTAAAATAAAAATATTTCTAATCTATTTATCTTTGTTAAAGTTTAAAACCATATTCACAACAATATAAAGTTAAAGATCATAACGAGACTAGCATTTTTAAGCAAATCGATTAATTCGACGAGGACCCAAATTTACCTCAGAACTGCAGGCCACCAAACTGCAGTACATCAGCATGTGGCCATTATATTATAATATTTAAGTATCAATAGAATTTGCAAACAATGCAACTATTTCCACGCGTATAAATTTTAATCCTAAACTACACTAAAGTTTTTCTCCAAATAAAAAGTATTAATAAACTGAATTGCAGTTTGGCATTGCGTCCTTCAAACATTGTTTACATATCTAGGTGTAATAAGGCAGAAACAATAGATTTCATATAATTTATTAATGAATAACATAAAAATGGTCTACTTTATAATTTTAGAATAAAGAACGTTATAATTTTAGCAAATGTAATGAATGACTTTTAAAATACAAGTACCGATAGCACAATTCATTACTTATTTGAAATATAAACATTGACTACATTATATGTAAATTTTATTATCAAAAATGGAATTTTCAGGGACCATACAGCTCTTTAATTGACATAAATACTGATACATAGGTTTGGATATAGCATTTAGCAAATTATTTACTTATATCAAGTTTTGTAATAAATATGTTGTATACATTTAAGAGTTTGCTTAGCCTTGATAGGTTTTTACTAGCTTGCGTTTTGAGATTATCACTCAGATAATTATTTAATCTGACTAGATATAAAAATAACAAATTTTGTAGTGAATATTGAAGAGACATAGTTACTGATGTGTGTGCAAAACAAATGTGCCTTAACATACACTTTAGTGTTAAACTAATTAGAATGTTATCTAATATAATTGCAGACGTCTATAACTTACGAAGCAATAAATGTAGATGTTTTCTAATAGATAACAAACATAAACTTTGAACCAATGTAATTAATACAAAACAATCTTACTAATGATAAATTTAATTATGAAACCAATTATTAACTAACAACTCCTGCACCACAACAACCAAAATTATGCTAAATTAATGTAAATTTAAAGTTTCCTATCATAGGTGCGTCTTCTTAATTCATCAATTTTGACAAGGTAATATGTGCCTGGGAATAGGATGTCTATGGACCCTGAGGGTTCATAAGGAGCTGTATGGTAGTTCATTGTTCTTATATCCATGATGTCAGAAAACTTTACAGGCTCCACAGCTTCTCTTTTGTCTAGCAAAGATACCGTATCATGTAGGGAATTAATCAATTTTTCTAACTTTGAGCCAGCACTCATATCACTACAAATATTGATAGAATACATTGTTGATGCCAGACCGGATCCATAAGAGAATAATGCAAATTTCTTTCCGATGAGCTGATCAGGTGACTTGCTAATGAGGTAAGAAACTAGGCCTCCATACAAAGACGGTGTGTACATATTGCCAACATTCCGAGCTATGTGAAGACCAGGCTTTGTCTTCTCTTCAAATAATTCTTGGCTGTAAGTCATGAACGCCTTCTCAACTTCTCGATCGAAATATGTGTCTTGCAAACACCGTTCACTGAACTGGGACAAGCCTGGAAACTGTGCTTCCCTCTCCTCAGGCGCAGCATTCAAGAAATCATTAAAACATAGTCTAGCTAATGATTTCTGCACAAGTTTGCAATACGGTGAATGGAATAACATGCCATCTAAGCTCAGTAGGCCTTTGAAGCTAGGATCTGTCTTTCTCATTTTCTTACAAAATAAATTGTAACAATTATCTAAAGCGTTGAGGTAGCATTGGATTGAAAGCTTTCCGTCTACGTAAGGGAACTCAGATGCCAAGTCTGGTTTATAGAAATCATAGGCATGTGTCATGTATGATGCACGGACTCCACGATCCAACACTAGTGGTGCATCAGGTCCTATTAGCATAGCCACTGCACCAGCACCTCCAGTAGGCCTAGCAGGACCTTTACCATAAACAGCAATATCGCCAGCCACTACTATCGCCTTCCTTCCATCCCAAGATGAAGACTCCACCCAGTTGACAGCATTGAATAGAGCAGCAGTGCCACCATAACATGCATTTGTACTATCAATGCCCTCAATGTCTGTGGCACCCTCTTTGGCGAATAATGTCATGAGGAATGTCTTGACACTTTTACTTTTATCTATAATGGTTTCAGTACCAACCTCCAAACGACCTATGTCATGCAAATTGATATTGTTCTTCTCTATGAGTCGGTGCAGCGCGGTGAGGCAGATGGAGTTTATGTCCTCCCGGTCCGAGCAGAAGCCCATTTTGCTCTGTCCGAGGCCGATGGTGTACTTCCCGGTAGACACTTCGTCGAACTTCTCTAACTCGATCTGATCAACGTATTGCGACGGGAAATACAGTTCCATGGCAAGGATCCCCACATTCTCGACTTTGGCGCCCATTTTTCCAACGTACACTTACTTTCACGAAAGTAATTTAAGTACATAGAACGTGTCCGCCGGGCGATGCTACCGGCGCTAACTGATTCTCGGCTGCGTACGGCCGCCCGCGCCTCGTCTGCCGACGTCACCACACTACCGGCACTAGCGTACCGCACACCATTGACCTAATAACAATAACCAGCTTTCTTTCGCTCTTACGCGTACCGCCAATAACACGATATTTATGTCTAATGGTGTATCAATCAGCATTAGCTAAGTAATTAACATGGCTAACGTTTTATTTGGGAACCCGAGAAATAATTACTGCAATTCATTTAATTTATCAAAAGTTTTATGTAATTTCAAAAACTTATTTTAACAGGAACCTAAAATTCTAAGAAAAAAACGGGAATTTGACACATTTTGACAGAAACCATGTGTAGATACGTCAAAAATAAAATGTCACGCGAGCACATAAACGTTCGGAAATTAAGTCAAATTTGAAATCTGTTTTGTTTAACCATCAATAAATTACTAATTCTAACAGCATATTTTATAACTTTCACTCAGTTAACGGTTACTTTTAGCAAGAACTAGACTGGTAAGGTGAGGAATTCGGTAGACAAAGCCATAAAAACAACATTACACACGTT